>NW_026294617.1:59901400-60316400 GCF_007827085.1 Peromyscus californicus insignis | reverse complement strand
TGTTAATATGAAACTACTTGGCAATGCTTGACATTTGAAATAAACATTTTTCTATTGTTTTATTTGCAAGTGGTCGAATTAATTTTGCTTAGCTACAGTTTGGTCATAAATCCAGTGAGTTTAAAGACGCTAATGTGTAGTCTTTAGGATCCCAAAGAAAAGATCCTCATTTAAAAGGCAGGAAAATTTCTTTCTTTTTTCAGGTAGGAATTTCCCCTAAATAGTATATCTAAAACTATTTTTTCTGTACATCATACTATATATAATAAAATAACTGTTGATTAAAAAGCATTTAGTCTATATAGATAAATGCTTATAGATTTAAAAACCAAATTTATAAACAAATATCAGAACATGTGAATTTCCACTCCAGAGATGTTTAAGCTTACAGAGGAGTAGTAGTCATTATAAATGCCTTGAAGGTAGCTGTTCAGATACCTGCACACTGGCCAAATTCTATAATCTAGTTATACATTTTTAGTTTTAAAATTATAAGAACTAACATCAGTGTTTGAATACTTTAGCCACCTACAATATTGTTTCTTTCTTTCCATTTCAATCTACAAAATAAACTACAATATATTATTTTTAATTCATTCCTCAGCTAGAATGGGCACTTTAATATGTCTAACGTGGATATTGTGTCATCTCTGTAACTTTTCACTAAAGAGATTATATTACTCTAGTTGATAAATTTAAGTCATCTATCAATCCCTCCTGAAAACCCCCTTTTTTTTTTACTTCCATTAATGACCTCCAAATAAATTTACTTTAGGGTTAAAAGCAACTGACACCCAGTAGTTACCTTTAAGTTTTATAATTGTTATTTTTTTCCTCATAAAATTTCTATGTACTATTTGGTGGCTGACCAAGTGCTTTGTAGAGCATCCTACTGGTTATTTTCAAAGAAAAGAATGGAAAATGTAAGATTTAACAGTAGCCACCTGCATCCTACATAGTAGCATGCAGTTTCATGGCAATCTTTCCTAAATTTTGCTGTCCCTCTACAAATTCCAAGATCATAGAAAATAATTTTAGTGCATTACTCATCAGGGATATTGGAGGTACATTTTAAGTTTTAATAATAAATGCTAGGATGACCAAATTGCAGCCTAATTATTTCCATATTGTACTTAAGATGAGTTTTAAAAAAAATTATAAAAGAGATGACTATATATAATCAGTGCTGTTTATTGGACCTCTGGGCCTACTCTTCCAAAAATTGAGCTTATCAGTTTTCTCTGTCAAGCTTGAACTAATGTAAATAATTGAAATAATGTAAAGTTATATTTTCATGTTTTTATAGATATGACATGACAAGAATACATAATGTATGAGTATCTCAAGTGTGGATAATGTTGATTGGCTAACCAGAGCTCAGTTATAGGCAGTAAAACCTAGTTCAATATCCATGTAACAGTGCATCAGTATATTGCTGTATAGATGTGTCTGTGTGCATATAAGTGATAAGCACTCAAATAAGAGTGATGACAGCTGTCTAAAGGTTTTTTTTATTCATTTTATATAAACTGTTATGGAAAGACCAAAATGTTTATGAACTATTCTTATGTAAATTTACAACTGTCCTTTACTGTACCTTTTGTTTACAGTATAGTACCTTATTCTCTGCTGTGTTAAGTGGGTGTCATACTCCAAGGAGACATACACTTTCTACAACTTCTATTGAAGATACTGGGATTTCCAATTTTTCATGTGTACTATGTCACAAAATGCTTTTAATTTTATTTTTAAATCTAACATCTGATGGCTTTTTCAGAGTGTTGTGAAACTTCAGTCATACATAAAATATGTTGTTATAAAAAGCCAAGATCTTTTTTTTTTGGTTTTTCTTACTAGTTCATCAATCATAATGAGAAACCAAAAAGTGTATCTTATATTATTCCCAAATAAATCCAGATGTTTCTAGTGAAGGAGGGCATCTCTGCTCAGTTTGTCAGCTAGGTATGAACAGAATCAAGTTAGAATGTCTTTTTAAATTTAAATTAAGATGATTAGTAATTCTGATATTCCACACCCACAGTCATTACGTTCTTTGGGCATATGTAGAAATGTGGCTAATGATTAAATGACTTAATTTGTAATATGCTCCATTGGTAAAATAACATTCATTGTGGTCATCAACCATCCTACTGTGCCATCATATCATCTGCTATGGTACTCACATTAAAAAGTAGGAAAGTAACTTGCTTTAAAATTTTTATGGTTTGATTTTCAAAAATTGTCCATTTATTATTTGACTTAAAGAAAAATTCTTCCCATTTTAAATTTTTCACAAAGCTGGTCACTTGAACCCAATCCTATTAACATGAACTTTAAAGTTAATCTAACATTATAGTTCTCCAAACTTGCACATAAATTTGTAAAATTTCTATATGTAAATGTATCAAGTATTTAACATATTAACATACAGGTGAATCTACTTAAAACACAGTAATTTTGCATTTCAAGTCTATAAATACTGTGGATATTTTGATGGACTGTGGTAGTACATTGAAAATAAGAGAATTACTACCAATATTCCTATGAAAAGATTTCTGGTACTTACCATGTCTTGATGACATCATTAATTTTTATTTTTAAATTAAATGCATGTGTGTGTGCCTGATGTGGGAATGTGCACATGAGTACAGGTGTCTGCTGATAGCAGAGGTGAGCCCCCAGATGCACCAGACCTAGAGCAGGAGTTATTAATGTTTGTGAGTACCCAAAATGGGTTTGGGGAAACTAACCTGGATCCTCTGCAAGTGTGCTCTTTTAATGACTGAGCGATACCCCAGCCCCAATAATATCATTAAAAAAAATTGTAAAACCCTTGAAGTTCATTAGACTACAATACACCAATTTCTCCACTTTCATTATTTACCTCACGGCATTCTGGAGGTACTTGTCTATATAATAAGAGTTACTCAAGTACTTCTATTGTGGAATGGATTTCTGTGTATCTAAACTTTTTTTCTGCCGATAAAGTTGATTGTGCATTTCTTTGGGATGGTCTCCTAGTCTGTCTTGTCAAAGGCAGTACAGTTGCCAAGCCAAAGGTACATTTTTACTTTTAATTTATACAGAATAAGCAGGGGTTTGATTGAATGACTTATAAAAATTGCTTACAGCATCACCATTAGTTGGAAATATATACACTCATAACAGTACAGTGATAACTTCAGACAGTTAAATTAGATAAGCTTGACAAATCTTTATGAATAGATTCACAAGAAGCTTTTTAAAGGAAGTGCCCAAAAGTTGCAAATGTGATTTAAAAGTGGAAAGATGTACAAGGTGCTTTGACACTTAGAACGGGTTTATTTTACGTCACCGTCATGGAAGGTGGGTAAGTATGCTCAAACTGCTCTGATAGGCTGAACAAAAGTTTGAGGAAGCACCAGCAGGTGGTATTGAAAACATTGACTTAAATCTTTTTAAGAAAAGGCTTTTAATGGGTTATCTTGGCTAAACCATAGCACAAGACATTTTGTTAGATATTTAATAATTACACTTTATGTGTAGAAGAGCAACCCAGTACACATACTCCAAGCACATGATGGTTCAAATATAGTTATGTAAACATGATATCTAAGAAAAATGCCACAAGCTTTAAGGAAAATGCCCAGAACTAATCTTGACCATTAATAATTTGTAGATGTTTTATGTCCTGTCTCTATCCCTTCTTGTTTCACATTTTACACTCTCTTTGAGCCCTTAGATACAACTGACATTTTTTGTTTATTATACTTCAGAGAGTCTCCCAGTGTTTAGTATCATTTATCTTATTCCATTGTATCCCTCCCCTGTGTTTTCCATCTATTTTTTAACTTGTCTCATGAGAGAATTTGCTTTGAGACCACTTGTAATGCAGATCACTATGTCAAAGATAGAACTGATACTTTCCAAGTCTTCTTAATGACATAGGACTAGGAATTTCTCAAATGAAATAGAAAGTTTCTGCTTAGCTTCAATGCCTGCATCACTCACACATTCTGATCCAACACTTGCTGATTGTCCTTAAAGGCTCCACAATCTGGAGAGTTCCTGGAACAAGCAAGAGGAACTCTGATGAGGCAGGAAGAATGGGAATGCCATCTTATGTCTGCCCATCAGGGCTTTGGAAAACCGCTTCACCATTAGCACAGTCTGTTCTCTATGTTAATTCAGCTCCCTAGGATTTTAAGATTTCTCTGCCCTTTTTTTTTGCACTAAGTAAAGAAGAAGCTAATTTTGCTATTCCACAGCCAAACTCCTTTCAGATATGAATAAATTCAGTATTATTTAATTATTATGTCTGAATTTACTGAATAAATTTGGTCACTTTTCTTTCTTTCTTTTTCCTTTCAGGTTAATGTGCCAATTTCATTTTACTGTAAATTGGAATGTGGGGGAGTGGATTAAACTCTTGGGAGGGAGTCAAGTCCAGGACTCTAGCTTTTTCTTCCCCATTTCTCTCAGCTCTGTGTGTCTCCTCACCTGGAGTATGTGGATACTAGGACAGTTTCCCCGGAATGATGAAAGGAAAGACTGTATCTTTTTTTAATGATACTTGAAGAAACAGGCTCATGCATGGGAGTGCCACTCAGTGCAGAAAAAGTCTTTGTTCCTTGGTTCTAAATGGTTTCATCATCTTAATAAGCTAGTCAGTTTTATATGAGAAAATTCGTTCATTAACGCACTAATTTGCCCATTTACTTTAAGAAATTCTTATTGAATCTGTTCTTAAGTAGTATTTATGAAAGGGAAGGGCTAAATTCAAGGCCTCTATTCTTAAGAAGTTTCTATATATCATGCTCTGATGAATTCCCAGTCATATAGAAATAATGTGGATATAGGATTATTCTCTGACAACTAAGAATGATATATTCACCTCCACCAATTCTTTTACTGAAGACATTCATCCTTTAATGCAGGAAAAGGGTCTGGTAGCATTCATCTGAAATTTTCTCTAACTTGGATGAACAAAATATGATTATTTTCCTCTAAAAAAAAGCTTATTTTTTTTGTAAGCTGCTCCCCCTTTGATCACTATTTCTACCTCTGTTCTCAAAGAGTCAAATTCAATTCATCAATAAATACCACAAATTGATGATGCTAACCTCTGCCTCCTACACAGTTTAGTTTGCATGTACCTAAAGTCCACCTCATTGATTAGAATATTTCAGAGAGCTTTTGAAGAGTTTTGAGTCCATAGAGAAACAGTATATTGCAATCAAACTGCAACTAAAATTTAAGTAACAACAGGTAATTTCCCAACAAGAACAGATTGATTCAGAATTTATCAATGCCAATGGTTAAAAAAAAGTATCAATATTTGTTATTGTATATTTCTTTTGTATTAAATCATATGTAAACTCAAGGAAAATAGTTTGCTTAAAATGAGAAAGATTTTAGAAGAATTCTTAGTCTCATATGACACACACATATATATTTGTATTAGAAGTGCACATGTTAAAGTCGATTCTTTTAATTATTACTATTCATTATGCTACCAGTAATAATAGGTAAAGAAACATATTTGCTAAGCATCAGAATCAATCTCAGTTACAAATAAAGCAATGTATACTTTCCATTTATTTTATTCAACTTTTCATAATACAATTTATAGGTTTTCCAGGTATCCATATTTTTCTCAGCATCTTTTTTTTTGGTCAAGAATTTTCTGATACACGAATTCCCATTCTTATAGGAGTTCTGTGATTTAAGCTTTGAATGTATTAGATTCCTACCTACTGAAGCACTTTTCTGTAAATTCACAGATTTTGAAATAGCCCCATGTGAATGACTAGCAAGTTTCTTGAAACGATTGTGTAGAATATCGAAGTCAACACTACCAGCACCCAATAGTCTTACTTTGCCTCTGCTTTCTGTCAGTCACCCCCTGTCCCTAAGGCAAACCCTGTTTGGATGGTTGGTGAACACATTATAGATTATTTTTATTCATCTAAATCACATAGCTTGCAGTCAGGTATAACAACTCATTTCATGAGATTTCCAGGTCATAGTTATCATAGTGCTCTCTGTACATTCTTCTTACACATCTGTGCCTTAGTTCTCAGTGGAGTGAATGCAGACTATCAGTCTCCCTGTCACTTCTACTTAAGTTTTATAAATTAAAATGCAATTTTGAATTTATAATTATACTTAATCTGTATCTTAAAAGGTTGTCAAGTCTGTTTATATACATTATTGTGTTAGCTATTTGTGTTAAAGAGATAAACATGTCTGTTCATTTTAATTTAATGTGTTTTTGTGTTTCTGTGTGTGTATGTTCATGTGTGCATTAAAAATATTCCATAACTTCTAAGTATTTATGCTTATAATTATTTATAACATTATTAAAATACATTCTGAATTTCTAAGTTCAAAACATGTTTAATAATTTATAACACATTGTTTTGACCAATTGAAAAGGTTTTAACAAATCAATACATTTTGTAATTTGGAAACATGAGTCAAAGTCACCAAACCTGAAACCAGAATACTGCATTTACATCCTTAAATTTTAGTTTGTTAGGTCACAAAATAATAATATATAGTTTTGTAGCTTATGTAAAGTTGTATATAAAAGATGCATTAATAAGTCAATTGCAAGGCGAAGGGTAAGTTGTGTGTTAGAGCGATGCCCTTGCTTTAGATATCAGTTGTTTTTCTATACATAATTACATACTTTGATGGCTGCATACCTTATCCCATACAGTAGCAGAACAGGAAACCACTTTCCATAAATGTAAAATTTGCCATTTTATGTTAGAAACGTACCTACTTTCCCTTCTTTGTTCTACCCTTGCTTTCTATTAAAACCTCCCATTTATCTCTCCTTTATTGGAATCAACTTAACATGGATTATTTGATCTGCTTATCTCCCCTCTCTCACTATTACTCTGTACAAGGCTATTTCCCATACATAGATGAGTAAAATTTTAGACATCTGTTAGATAGCTTGAGGAAATTCTCCTCCTGCCCTGCAGGACTCCAAGCAAAAATGGTTTGGTATAATCAGCATTGTTCATGCATTGCACTTAGCGGGAACCTGTCTAGTATATTGTTGTTATAATCTAGTGGTTCACTTAAATATCGTTTGCTCTTATTTCAATATAAGAATCATGTGGTACAGAATGAATCTGTCTTATTTGTCTTTGAGTTTTTAAGCCTATTTTACAGTTAAGAAGCATGGATTCTGTGCCACACTCATAAAGTACGCACTATTGCTATCATCCATTCTCACTTTACAAATGAGGAGCCGGAGGCACAGAGGTACAAAGAGGTTGAATAATTTGTAAGAGGTAACATATGGTTTTGTACTTTAACACAATGGCTGCAGTGACACACTGGAAACCCTCACTTAAAAAAAAAAAAAACATAGATCACACACAGTAAAAGAATTCTAAAATGCAAAAGACACAAACCCATGCAACTACCAAGCTGACACTTAGGGCATAGATTTCTACAAACTATTCAGACATCCCTGAATATGTAATGAAGAGATAGGGATATTTAGTGGCAGATCTATGGCCTAATAGTGTGTGTGGTTGAAAGACTAAGGTACTTATGCTAGAGTGTGTATCCTGAAAGCAAATGGTGTCAGATTCAATACATGTCATTTCCTTTCTCACTGAAACTATTCTATTTTCAATGTGGTGGAGTTTTCAAATCTTAGTCTATGACCAGGTTCCTGAAAGATAGCTATCATCCTATTGTGCCAGACCTTTTCTTTTCGGTCACCACCCAGCTCCCAAATCATGACACAGAGACTTATTCTTAGTTTTGTTTGTTTGTTTGTTTTTGAAATGCTTGGCCTTAGCTTAGCTCTTTTCTTGCGGGCTCTTAAAACTAAACTGTTTCTCTTCATCTATATTTTGCCTTAGGGCTTTTTATCTTTTCTTCCTGTATGTCCTACTTTTCCTGCTCCTTCCATGTCTGTCTGTCTGGCCCCAGGCATCTCCCTCTCTTTCTCCCTAGTTCTCTCCTCTTGTTCTTCTCTTTTCTAGATTCCCCCTGCTATTTATTCTCTCTGCCCACCAGCATTACTTATCCCTCTTCTGCCTAGTGATTGGCCCTTCAGCTCTTTATTAGACCAATTGGGTGCCTTAGGCAGACAAGGTGAAACAGCAGAACATCTTAACATAATTAAACACACAGCCTTACACAGTTAAACAAATGCAGCATAAACAAATGTAATATACCTCTACATAGTTAAATATTCCACAACATCTTACACAAGTTTATTATTTAGCATTTTGAATAACTTCTCAAACAGTTCTGGGATTGTTTTAATTTAAAGTTGGCTTCACTGAGTAAAGTCTACATATGAAAAGACTATAGATATCCCTAGGTGATCTTTTAACCACCTATCTCAATAACTTGTGTTCAAATTATTTTCTGTACTCTAAAAAAATCTTTTCCACTATATGTAAGTGATTATCATTATATTGATTTTTTTCCAAATATGTCTGAATAGCTCTGAGTTCTAGACCAATATATTTCCATTGATATTAATATTTCTAAGTGTCATTGCTTCTTCTTGGAATTTGGGAGGCCAGGGCAGGATTGTCTTTACTTCCAAATATTAATAATATCAGTTAGCAGCCATTGAAATATCTGTTAAGTACCAGTTACTATTATATAAGTATCAAAGTTTTTAAATAGAATTAACAAAATTGGTGTTATTAATACATCCTTTTGCTTCTGTGAAATAGGGCAATGCTGTATTATATAACTGGTGACACTCCAAGCTGGAAATCATCAGATACTTAAAACTTGTACCCATCAGCATGGAGTTCATGCTGTTTCCAGTAAAAGCTTTTCTTCCTCAGACAAGCTTCCCTTTGTCACATTTGGGTCCTAAGTTGCCATGGATAATGTAAATGTTCTTACATTTCATTCTTTTGGTAAGTGTGGAAAATTTGGGAAAGAACTTTCTAGTATTAAAATTCACCCCTCAGTTCACAATTCATATTAAGATGAGCATATATCACCAATCTAGGTATTTTGAACCTTCATTAAGCCAGCAGGAATTATCCCTGAATAACCCTTAAATTTATATTCTTTAAATTACAATTAGTTTCATTTTAAGATTCACTATTGGTGCTTCTGCTAAAAGTCATAGCTAGACTGTCTGTTGTCGGAGTTCCAAGAGGTTCATGAGCACTTTTTGTGTGCTTATTTAATTATATTTTACTGACTGAATGAGTATATATTGAACAAATATTACTCTACCACACTTTAGTACATAAGTCTGCTGTTCCTATATTTTATCAAAATGGCATGAAAGAGCAAAGTGTCCGTGGTCTTCTAAAAATGGCTTCTATTGCCTCTTATATACATCTCAATTCTAGGATTTTTTATATAATTTTTATGAGATGCAAATTGAGGGGATGAAGAGATGGCTCAGCAGTTAAGAGCACTGACTGTTCTACCAGAGGACCCGGGTTCAATTCCCAGCAGCTCACAACTGTCTGTGATTCAAGTTCAAGGAGACCCGACACCCATGGCAAAACACCAATGCACATAAAATAAAAATAAATAAAATAAAAGATCATTAGAGATGCAAATTGAAATTATTTGCTAATTTATTCAAGAAGTGTTTATTCCTTTACACATAGCATATGTGTGCCTTGGGATACTGACTAGAGAAAAACATACAATCCTAATCATTTTGAACTTCTGAAATGGCCTACTAAAGAAATAATTTTGGAAAATAATTATGCGCACACAAGCACACACAGAAACCTTTGAATGGACAGTGTCTGAGGTTGAGACTCATAGAAAGTTGCAATCACAGAAAGGAAAGATTTTATGTTGGAAGATGACATTAGGGGACTAACCCACTTGCTTGAGTTAAGTCTGTCTACCCTGTAGTCCTTGTCCATCCTCAAGTGTTTCAGGAATTCCCCAGCAGCTGGGGTCTTGTCACCTCATTTCTAGAGTATGATACTGGCTTGAACAATAATTCACTGGCTCCTTACAGCAAGCATACTAGGTGGAAATCAGGTGACTGAGAACACGATAAGAAGCACAGGAAAGTCAAGATGAATCAGAAGTCACTCCTTGGCTTCTACACATTTCTTTAATTTTTAAGGTTGTTGATTGAAAAAGAACTACATCACTTCCCCCTACCCCCTTCTTTTCTCTCTGGCCCTTGAACCCTCCCATGACATTTCACTCTCAAGTTTTTAACCTTGATTATACTTGTTAGACTCACGCACACACACACACAATGTATGTGTATGCACAAATATACATAAGTTCATTTTGTTGTTTGTATGTATATGTTTTCAAAGCTGGCCGCTGTGCCTTGAGCAAACAACAAGGGAGATCATCCCTGCAAGATGCCAATTCTCTTTCTCCCAGAAGTCAATAGTTGTCTGTAGTTCTTTGTCTAGGGGTAGGCACTTCTTATCACACTTCTCTAACCTAGTGAGTAAACAGTGAGGACATCACTTTCTAATCAAATTAGAAAAAACTCTTTGCACATGTGCTCTTCAAATGATGTCTTTTGTTTGCTTACCTGAGGATATCACTGTATACAAGAAAATAGGTCAGAGTCTCTCCTTAGTGATTTTCAGCGTTGTCTCTAAAAGCATCAAATACAACCTCCGTTTTATTTTTTGCAATGGCATTTGTATGTTGCCCAGGCATCCTTACAATTTAAAATTCAGTATATATTCCAATCTGGCCTCAAACTCCAATGATCCTTCTGTTTTAGGTTCTTGGATGCTCAAATGATTGTAGGGATGTGCAACTGCACCTTACTTTTGTCTTCTCTTTGGACTAAAAAAATATCTCAATCAAGTTCTATTAAGTAAAGATCATTTCTGCTCTTTTTTCCAACTAATTATATCAAAGAGAATTGTGAATAGAGCACACCATAGGAGAAGCACCTAGAGAAGCCTTGAGACAGGAAATATATTAGTGTGGTTTTGGCATTCTTGAATATTCTGGTCTGTGTTTCATAAGCCTTCCCCTAAGTCCTGCAAGGGTGCTCATTTATCCAATTCTGTCAATATTTGTGGTTTTGTTCACTGGAAAGGAAGATCTAAGGCAAAGAAACCCATGGCAAAAAAAAAAAACATATTTGAAAGTCAAGAAGTATCTCACACATTTGGTCAAAGTTACTGAAGTCATGTTAGTAGCTACTCAGACTACAAATTAACTTAATTTTAATAATTAAATTGAATTTTAGCTGTCAAGTAATGGGGGCCTACTACTTCTGACATTAAGACATTAACAATCCATGTTTGTAGTAGGAAATTAGTATTCAATAAATAAAAATGAACAAAGTATTTTCAGAAATAGACATCAGGAAAGAAAGAAAAGAAATGAACTGGACTCCTTGTTAACTAAACATTTGGTTTTCCAGGTCTGAAAATTTTGCTCAGCACCACATGTTCCCTGATTTTGTGTCCCCAGGCATAATGGGATACAGTTTCTGAACCTTTTATATTCATGCGTTCACTAATAAACAGCCAATCATACATATTTAGCCATTCTACATTGTTTGTCAATGTAACCCAAATAGACAGGTTGATGTCTATTGGTAGGGAAAGATATATACAAAAATGTTTCCATCTATTTTATGTAATTTTTCATTTACCAACTATTGATTTACTTTGTTATGGGTGCAGGAGATATACAGATACAAGTCATAATAAAAAAAAAAGAGCATTTGTTTTCATAGAAGTTAGTCCATTTAGGTTAACTGGCAATAAACAGAGAAATAAATGCACGCTGGAATGTGATGAGGACTAGGAAGGCAAATTAAATGAAGTAAGGTGTCAAAGACAAGTGAGGATATTTTCATTCACATGGTATCAGGGAACACATGTCACCCCTAAGACATGGTTAAAAATCAACCCGAAACCAGTGAGATTAAATGATTTGCAGTGCTCCAGGTGAAAAGTCTAGCAACCAGCTGAAATAGATTTAACCATTCACGAAAGCAAGTGGCTTAAAGAAATAAGTCTGGAAGGCAGTCGTTAGGAATAGAATTGAGAAGATATGCCTGACAGCTAGAGCCACTATCCCAATAGTCAGGAGGCAGAGGCAGCAGGGTAATTTGAGTAAAGAACTTGATAATCAGCTTGGGTAAAATTGTGAAATGCTAGGGAAAGAAGGAAGAAAGGGAGAAGAAGGGACCAAGACAGGAAGAGAGGAAAGAGAAAGGAGGAAGAAGAGAAACAGAAGGAAAAAGAAAAAGAAAGAACTAGATAGAGAAAAATGTAAGTTATTCAGGAATATTGATTGTTTGAATATTTTAAAGTCTGGTGTCACGTAAACGACTTTGCGGTTTTTTAAGTAAGATAAATACCAATGGATAATTTGGAATAAAAATAATTGATAATCTTAGTCACATACTAAGATTGACTGTAGTTCAAAAGCAATAGTAACTGGTCATGACTAAGCGTTACATGCCAACACCTTGAAAAATACTTTATCTTGATAAGTGTATATCACTCACAGATTAAGGTACATTGTATTACTCTACTATTTTAACAAATAAGGAAATATTGAAGGAAAAAATGACTTTCACATGGTCCTTGAGTTTGGGGACATTTGGACTGGTGATTGCAAGAGACTGGTTTTAATTACAAGCAGGTGACTAAACTGACTAAACTCTGTCTACAGAGTCAAAGTGAGGTAAGGACCTGGAGAGGTGTGATGAGAGGCCAACAGGTAAGCTATGAAGAGAAACCTCAGCAAGATGGATGCCTTGTGAATGCAATCCAACTAGAGGAACACTGTTCCTGGAAGTGAGAAAGAACTAAGACACAGGGAAGTCTGAGTAATTTGGTTGTGTGATTTTGTCTAGCTTGTTGGGAAAGGGGTGAAAGACCAATGTGTCCATATTTGGGTCATAGAAATTGGCATGCCTATCTGGAATGTCAAGTGGCATTTGGATTCACTTATACAGAAGCACAGTTGTTCAGAGTTCTCATCACAAAGATTGGATTTAAAACCATAAGACCCGATTAAATACAACCTGGGTGGTCAAAGTGCAGAGGCCTGTACACTAATGTTCACAGGGGAACGAGGAGGAATCAGTCAAGAACACAGATAAGTATAGGCCCAAGAGAAGAGAGTTTAGGCAGTGTAAATGAGTTTCAGAGAAAATGGAACTGATCAAGTTCCTGTGGCAGGTATTTCCATGGATAAACCAAGTAAACTGAACCTGATCACCCAGAACGGAGCAAGTTAACAACCCCTCAGATGTCATCTAAACAGAAAAGAAAAACTAACACATATTGAATACCATCCTTTAATTACTCAGTGAATACCCAAGGTACAACGTAGACGGTCAGAATTACAAAGCAAAACAAAACAAAACAACAACGAAAAAGAAACCAAAGCCAACAAACGAAACAATTATTAACCCAGTATGAGAGGCTCAGAGAGAGAATTCTTCCCCCCACAACAGCACATAGTGCTGAAACTTAGCCTGCAGAACAGCCCCATTTCTTAATGTTCTGCATAGAATGACCACATCATGATATTCTTTCCCCACTCTTATGTCTTACGGTAGGGAGACAGCAAGGGTTGTCGGGAGGTCAGGCATTATGAAGAGGGCATGGCTACTCATTCCTCAGAGAGTAAGGGAACTCACTGCCAGCATCTTTAACTTGTGACTTTTCTGTCACTGTTTGGGCCAAATGACTTGAAGCCTATGAAGCCCCAAAGAAAACCAGGAATTAGTTAAGAACCCACTTCATGACAGAAATCAAATACAATTTTTGTCACTTTTAAAACCTTAGAAATGAAAAGAAAAGATTGATTACCTTGATCAGAATACACAATTATATATATAATACACACACACACACACACACACACACACACACACACACACACACATATATATATAAAATTTTGAAAAACCAATACTACTTGTTGAAAATGAAAAATGCAGAATTCCTCTCAAAAGCTTACCTACTACTAAAAAAGAAAAACAGTTTCAACTCAAAATCAGAATGTTGTGTTCCACTTCCAAAATACTGCAGAGACTTGCAGTCACTTAGGAAAGAATTCCATAGCCAAGAAATTTGGTGATTACAATAGGGCTGGGAGAAGCGGCAGTGTGTGGAGACACAACAGCAGCAAAGAAGTCCGAAGGCAGATCTCAAGATCAGTTCAAAGATTCCCAGGAGATGGATAGCCCTGCTTCATGTCTCCCCAGGCTGAGATCCTAACGTAGAATTGGGGTTTGTAGAGCACATCGGAGCCTTGTACGGCTTGTTAATGCCTGATGTTGGGCAGGAGTCTGGCTAGTTGTAGTATTTGCCTGCTTGATGCTCTGAAGCTCCACTTGTCTTTGGTCTCTGCTTTACAATTTGCTTAAACAGACTGGAAATATTTTAAAGCTGCCTGGTGACTATGTGTGGTGATACAGGAGAAACTGACTTAAAAGGTGAATTTACCAATCCCTAGTAGGGTGGATCTGAGCAGGGTCCTTCTCTAAATATAATTTTTATGTGGAACACCCAAGTTCTAGTGTCTATCTGGTGAACAGCAAGAGAAACAAATGAGACACTATGTGGTACCAAGGTGACAAAGCCAAATACAAGCTTCTGAGACCCTCTTTCTCTAACCTTCCAATTCTTAAAGTCCAACAAATAAGCAAGTGCAGACAAATCTGCTTTCAGAATATTCTCAAACCAGCTGGCTACCCATCTCCTCCATGGGATGGGTGTTACCTAAGTCCACAAATGATCAGCTCTCTGAAGAACCAATTAGAACTAAGCAGCCACTCTGCTTCCTGACTCGTGTGTGTGCACGCGTGTGAACACACACACACACACACACACACACACACACACACACACACACACACATAAAAAGTGGGTAGAGGGATCCTTTAAAACTCAGACAAAGTAACATAGTTCCCACTCTTTTTTTTTCTTTCTTTTTTTTAAATTAAGAGATTTTCTATTCATTTTACATACCAACCATAGATTCCCCCATCCTCCCTCCTCCCACCCCCCCAGCCTTCCCACCCAACCCACCCCCCTATTCTCACCTCCCTGCCTCAACAGAGTGTACCAGGCCCTGCTGACTCCCCATAGTTCCTACCCTTAAACATTGCAGGGAATTTCCATATTGTTCAGAACAAATGCAGCCTCCCTCCCTTGTCCTGTAAGATCACACACCTCTTTTCCTCTCCCGAGGACTGATCTCGTGCTACAGGTCCTTCATTCTAATCCTGTCACCCTTGCTCCTTGCTACTGTCTCTTGAGGAGGCCAAGGTATGTTCCAGCGTCTGCTTGAAGTTAACCTTCCTTTTACGTTGTTTCAAGTCTGTCTCTGTCATCCAGGCGGGTTTTGTTCTTCAGCTTCCAACTTGAAGAGTTATCCATGAGCCATTCTTCTAAATTTCCCAGTTTTATGTCTGTTTTTATTTTATAATTTAATTTAATTTTACGTATCAGCCATGGATTCCCCTGTCCTCCCTTCTCCCACGCCCACCCTCCCCCCAATCCACCCCCCATTCCCATCTCCTCCAGGGCAAGGACTCCCCTGGGGATTCAGCTCAGTCTGGTAGATTCAGTCCGGGCAGGTCCAGTCCCCTCCTCCCTTCACCCAGGCTGAGCAAAGTGTCCCAGCATAGGCCCCAGGCTCCAAAAAGCCAGCTCATACACTACTGGCAATGGTTGAGAGAAACTGACCTACTCTGGTGATCAGATGGCCAAACACCCTAACTGTTGTAGTATAACTCTCATCCAGTGACTGATGGAAGGGGATGCAGAGAGCCACAGCCAGGCCCCAGGTGGAGCTCAAGGAGTCCAACTGGTGAGAAAGAGGAGGGATTGTATGAGCGTGAGTTGTTGAGACCATGATTGGAAAAAGCACAGGGACAAATAGCCAGCTAGTGGAAACACATGAACTATGAACCAATAGCTGAGGAGCCCCCAACTGAATCAGGCCCTCTGGATAAGTGAGACAGATGATTAGCTTGAACTGTTTGGGAGGCCCCCAGGCAGTGGGACTGGGACCTGACCTTAGTTCATGACCTGTTCTATGTCTTTAGAGTTACCTGAGATGTCATAAGGGATGGTGGCACCACTATCTCGAGGGGTAACCAATAGGTATCTGATTTGACAACAGGCTGCCTGACAACAGTGAACTCATGCTTGGTACTATAAACCAAGCCAAGCACACATAGCTGGAGAGCACACATAGTCATAGATCCTAGAAAGAACCTACTACCGCCATTATTCCAAGTTGATATAGTACCCAATTGCCTTCTAAATACTTATTCTTACACCTATAGATTACTGCAGGTCTCATGTCTCATGAAAAACATCTTTTTGTAGTATATGGAGGTTATTATAGAAGGCCACAGCTGGTCAAAATGTGGTGAATATGTGACTCTAGATTGATTTTGAAGGAAAAAAATCGCCCTTCAATAAATTTTGTCACATTCCTTAGCATGAAATGTATTGCTATTCTAAAAAGAACAAATCAATGTTCTCAAAATGTTTCTTGTAGTTAATCAGTTATATTTTCCTGAGGGGTATGTGGAGGACGATGCAGCTACCCATGTCACAATGAGAGCTTTATGGAGGCTCCTGTGCAGTCAAGAAGAACAAGTGTCTAGGGGATCTTCGTGATGGCATGCTGTACAGTAGTCCTGAACTGCCATTAGTCATTAAGTGGGACAATTTCAACAGCATAATAGAAATATGATCTTGCTGAAAGGCAGCCGAGAACAATAAACTCGAAAGATAGAAATGTAAATAACTGGGCCATACAAACTGACACATACCACCTGACTTATCACTACCGAGCAAGAGTCTGCAAGCAAACCTCCAAGCAGTGCTCCTCTATGGTTTCTGTTCCAAGCTCCTATTGAACTCCTGTCCTGAATTCCCTGAGTGATGAGCTGTGACATGCAACTGTTAGGCAGATAAATTCCTTCCTCTCTTCTGTTGCCTTAAGTCATGGAATTTGTCACAGCAACAGAATAAAACTTAAGCAAGCCTCTTCCATCCTTTAAAGGAGCTGGTGTATATACTTTTTTTTTTAATTCTAGATGCATTTAATTTTTCTCTGGAAGAACTCTTGGTATCTGGGATATCAAAGTAAAAAGGTTGATTTTTTTAAGCTGTGAATTTAGTTTACTTAATAGGCATAAGACTATTATTAATGATAACAATTTCTTCTTAAATCCATTTGCAGTCTATATCTTTGAAGAGGTGTGTTCACAAAATTGAAATTCTTGAGTTTCCTGGCATAAAAGGTTTTATCCTATTCCCTTATTACATTTACACTCGTTATAAAAGCAAGAATAACGGTATGTTCCTCACTCCCTATGTTGGGAGTTTGGTAGCTGGCTCTGCTTGCACAAACTGCCTTCAGATTTATTGAGTTTACTGATTTTCAAACTTAAAAAACAACAAGTTTTATTATTGTTCAACATTGTGTTTTTATCCCATTAATCACTGTTCTGATCTTTATTATGTCCTTTCTTTTGTTACTTTTAGTTTTGTTTGTTGTTCTTATGGTTTCTTTAACTTGAGTACAAAATAATTTCAGAGATTTCTTTTTATATAATGATCATTTCCTGCTAACATTTTTCTTCTAAGCACCATTTTAATTTTAATATTTAATTATAGTCACAATACTTTGCCTTATCATTTTTTAATCTTTGTAATTTCATTGTTACACAGAAGTGTGCTATTTTTCAGAATATTTGAAAATAGTACAAATATGGTTTTGTTGTTAATTCTATTTTAATTCTTTTTTATCTGAGTTTATAGTTGATATGATTTAAACACTTTAAAAATTATGAAAATTTTCTAAATTGAAAGAAAGGCTCTGCAGTTAATGAGTTGAAGGATTTAAAAATATCACTTAGGTCAAGTTAGTTGATTCCCGTTCTTATTGATGGTTAGCTCAACTGTTCTCTTGGTCATTGAGATGACAGTGTAGAAGTATCCATCATTGTCAGTTTTCTGTCTCTTTTGTCAGACAAAAACATCTTTTCTCGTGTCTTTTGAATTTCTGATATTGATGCATGAATGATTGCTATGTTCCCTTTGAACTAATTCTCCCCACTTCTATATTTTGTCTGAAATCACTTTGCCTCACATTAATAGAAACATCTTAGTTTTAAAAGTTAATGTTAACATACATATCTTCTCCATACCTTATTTCAACTTATTTCTGTCAGCATATTTAAAATAAATTCACTATAAGTAGCTTGATGTTGAGTCTTGACATTTTTATCCAGTTTTATTATCTCTGCCTTTTATTTATGTCTGTTATGTTGATTGACATGGTCTAAATCTGCCATTACATTTTTATAGTTATCTTCTATTTATTTTCTTTCTATTATTTTTGCTCTGTGGAAAATAAAATGTTCTATTGCAGTTCCTTTCTACTACTTAACTATACCATTTTATCTGTAGTACTGTAATGGTCCCTTTGGAGTTTGTAGGTACATTTAACTTTTCATAGTGTGCTTTCCAATGATAATACACTGTTTCTGATATAAAATTAGGGGTTCATAGTATTTACTTTTAAATTTTTGTTGTGTTTTTGACACAGGATCTCACTATATAGCCTTGGCTAGCATGTAACTCACTATACAGATCAGACTGGTCTTGAACTCATGAAGAGCTATTTGTCTCTGAGCTCTCAAGTGCTAGGATTAAAGAGAAATACCATCATGCCTGGCTATTCACTTTTCTCAATTTTTGTGCTGCCCTTGTAATAGATTTCTGTTATTCATGTTTTACAGATGTTGTTTTCACTGTCAGTGCTTTTGACTTAGGCAGTTACATTTAAAATTGGCTGTGCAACGAGAAAATGTCTTCGTGTTTACCCTCACGTCTAAGAGTTCTGTGGCTCTTTGCCTTTGTAGAAAGATGCAGGTTTGCATCTGACATCACCTCCAGTACATTTTCTTTTCATTTATTGCAGTTAAGGTCTTCTGGTAATGAGTAAGTTCAGCAGTTTTTAGAATTGTGAAGTACCTTTATGTCACCCTGCTTTTAAGAGGATATATTTCATTAGTCTAAATACTCCCAACAGTTCATCGAATGTGGTGTCTCTGATAAGAAACCTGTCTTCCTCGTCCTTGTTTCTGTGAGTTGTTTTCAGGAACTTCTTTAAATGCTCTTTTTATCATTGACTTCACACAGTTTGTTATGATTATTCCGCAGGACAGGATAGTCCCTAATTCTTTGTGGTTGAGTTGTTTTGAAATTTGGAAACTGATAGTTTAGAGTTTTCATCAAATATGAGAAAGAATTGCATGTCACTTGAAATAAGTGTATTTTCTGCCCCATTTCTTTATTTGTGGGAATTCAATTGCATATTTCTCAGTTTCTGGTTGCCTTCAGACCTTCCTCTTCTCGGCATCAACTGGAGAGCGCTGTTTGCTCAGTCATGTTTCTCTGTTTCACAAGGTTTAATTTCATCCAGGAAATTCTCATCTTGGACCTCATAGATTTTATTTAGAAAGGTGATTTAGTCCATCTTCTGATCTTCTACCTAGTATTCCACCCATCTATCCCCCTCCCTCCTTTCTTCTCCCTTTAGATTTTTTTATATTTTCCAGAATTTCATCTATCTTCCTCTTCAATTCAAATGATCCTTTCTGCCACATTGGGTGCTGAGACTGGGAAGCCCTAGAATGCTGGGCAAGTGCTCTGCCTCTGAGGCACACCCGCAGCCCTTGTTCTTATTTTTGTTTTTGCTGTTTTGTTTTGTGTTTGTGACAGGGTCTCACTCTGTAGCCTAGGCTGGCCTCGAACTTACACTAGTCAATCTCTTCCCTCACCATCCATGCTTTGCAACTCCAGGGGTGTGACACCGTGCTCAACTACTTTTTGTTTTCATTATTGGTGCTATTGTTTTACTTTAGTGTTGTTTATCTACTTATCTATCTGTTTATTTATTTACATGTGTGTATGTGTGGAGTTTATACATACCACAGTGTCTGTATGTCATAGGACAACCTTTGGAACCAGTTCTCTTCTTCCATGTGGGTCCTGGGGATTAAACTCACGTCAACAGTCTTGGCAGCAGGCACCTTTAACAGCTGAACCATACTACTGGCCCATTATCATTATCTTTTAAATTTTTTTTTCTGTTATCATTCAAAAGTCTGACACTCTAAAAATAAAATTTCATCAAACATGGTGGCACATAACTGTTACCCCAGTACCTGAGAGCAGGGAGGCAGGAGGATGGCCTGGGGAATGTCAACCAGGGTTGCAAAGCACCATCTTGTCTCTAATGTCAACAAAGTCTTCATTGAGGCATTAAATGACAATTTCATTATTAAATCATAAATACAGGTCTTATAAATGTGTTTTCACTAAATAATAGATTACAAATTAATAAGAAAAAAGTGAGACCTCTTCTCATTAAAACAAATTCAATTATAGTTCTGTTATTTTGGTGAAGTTTGGTTTATTTTTGAACTTATGAAGTCATTCAAACACAGCAGAAAACATAAACTGAACAAATTTAAGTATACTAACAGTTTGAAAGTGTCCTCAACTACTGAAGGTTTTTTTTGCATACATTTTAAAATAAAGCCATAGATTGAGGCTACATATACTGGTCCTTTCAAGGAGACTGATTGAGCTGCTTAGGTAAGTGGTCAGTATAGAAGCTCTGCCTTCATTCACATTCTCCCCTACTTTTAAAGACAGGATCTCAGTGTTTAACCGTGGCTGTTCTGAAACTCAAAATGTAGGCCACCCTGGTCTTGAACCTTCAATTCACAGTGATTCATCAGCCTCCTACTCTCAAGTGCTAGGATTGAAAACACATTCCAGCATGCTAAGTTCTGCTTCTGAGACTTCAGAATATTTCAGGGAAGTATAAGAGTGCAGTGAAACCAGCCAGATTATACAATTAGAAATATTTAGTTTGCATGACTATCCCACAAGTTCTTTGAAAATTGTTTTCCTCACTGGATAAGGAAAAGTGCACACACACACAATGTTTCCAACAAAAACAGCACGATTAGATATTTCTGTGTTTCTTGATTGCTATATGTCATAAGATTTGATGGAAATCCTTTTTCTCTGCCTGTGAGCAAGAATCCAGGTCTGTCCATTTTCAAAACAAAAGAATATCCTAACCCAAACCAAAGAATGAAAGTTCTGGCTTCTATCATCTTTTCCAAAGGGAAAGCTGTCACAGTGAATGATATTGTTGAATGCACATTTCTCACGTGATGACTGCTGGGAGAACAATTCCTTGCTCTCTGGTTCATTCAAGGTAGCCTTATAATTGCCAGGCCTCAGTGGTTGAGAGCCCTGCCCTGCCCTGTGCTGAGCTCAGACACTCACCAGGGAGCCCAACTTCCTGCTTCTTACAGCTTCCTTCCATATTGCTGGTGCAGCAGCATTTTTGACTGTCCTTACCTCTATGTCACTGTTCATCCTATGATCCCCTACTTTAATAGAGATGAATATATCTCATAAATGAATTGACTTTAAATGAGCTGTAGACAGGGAACTAAGTGTACAATGCAAAATGTTAAAATATTTAAAAGGAGAATTTTTTTTGTAATTGAGAAGTTATTATATTACACACAAAAATAAGCAAGTTGAATTTTATCAAAATTGAAAACTGCTGTATGAACAGCATTAATTAATGGGCCAAGTAGGTGTCTCAGGGTTTAGGAGCATTTGCTTTTCTTCCAGAGGATCCCAATTCAATTTTTAGTCCCCAAGTCAAGTGACTCCTAAGTGCCTATGTAACTCCAGCTCCATGGGATCTGATGCTCTTTTCTGGCCTATGAATGCAGGTAGCATATACTCATACAAGCAAACATAATATAATAAATAAAAATAAACATTAAAGATACATTAAAATATGTAAAAGCAAGTTATAAGGAGAAAGGATATATTTGCAAGTCATATAATTGACAAAGATCAATAGGTATAGTATTATATGCTCTAGAAATTCAAGAGCTGAAAGGTAGGTAGGTAACAAGGTGGGAAAATGATCAAAACATAGGAAAACACATTTCAATAAAGAGGATATATGCATGCAGATTGACATGTGAATGGACTTACAGTGATTGTTAGGGACATGCTGGTTCAAACAACAATGAAATGACAGCATGCATCTATTGGAATGGATAAAATGGAAAATAGAGATCACATCAAACACTATGCAGGAGGTAGAAATGCCTACATTAAATGAGACAGCTACCCACAGTTTGGCAGTTTATCAATAATAAATTAAACATGATTCTGATAGATTTCCCAGCAATCATACTTCAAGACTTTAATCTGCCCAAATGAAGATTCATCTTCATGTAGATAACTGTACGTGAATGTTTATAGTGATTCATCAAGATCAAACACTGGGAAGGAGCTAATTCTTACCTTGGGAAAGTGGATAAGCATAATGTGGGACCTTCATATGAAATAATAGTCAGAAGAAAAGAAGAACATACTACTAATACCTTCAAGAATTTGTCCTACCCATGAGTTACTTGTGTAGAGTGGGAACAAAAGCCAATCAAGATATTACTTCTAACAACTGAATCCACTCCTGTGTCAAAATAAAAAGCTTAACAAAATATTATATTATTCATCAATCCTAGACTTTAATAACTTAAGTTTCAAAGAAAGTTAACATGAGATATTTTTAGTTGACAATGAGAAAGATATATGAAAACAGATATTCCCCTCAATCATAAGAGGTCATACATAACCTAGGTTATAAAAATAAAAGCGAACAACAACAACCAAACAGAAAGTGATGAAAAACTAGACCTGATTTTTGTACAAGCAGAAAGGGAGCTAGTGAAGGCTGTGAAATATTAGAAGAATGATTCGTTCTTCCAAAGCATGAATGGAGCCACAAGCCCATAACAATACCAAATAGCTTTCAGTGACAAAACTAATGATTTTTGGAAGATGTAGCATGAAATATAAAAGAAGGTTATAAATCCGTAGCCATAATTTGGAAAATGAATATAAAATACATAGTGTTTTTGTTTCAAAAGGAAGAATAGCCTTAAGAATTCCTGTAAAACATTCACTTCATTGACAATATGATATATGAAAGATTGAAAAACTTATGAATACCTGACAGAGACTTTTGTAAAAATAAAAAAAATATTCAACTGTCTTTACGTACAAGTATATCACCACATACAAATAACTCATTGTAATAGAAAGACAAGACCTGGAACCCAAGATACTCTGGAGGCTAAGGCAGATACATTTTAAGTTCAACATTTGCTAAAGGAAAAACAGGCCTAGAGATACATCTCAGTATTTAGGGGAGAGAAGATGATAGGCAGTCAAAATGGGAAGGAACTGACATGTCTAATCCAACTGTGATTCCAGAATACCTTGAGTGTGGCCTATGGACAGCCACTGAAGGCAATTGTTATGTCACAAAAAAATGGCTTAAACTTTAAATCCTCACAAAAATGTGAAACAAATCCAGTTCTTAGGGCTGAGTATGGTCTGTACAAAGCACTAGGTTCAAGCCCAAGCACCGGAGAGACAGACAGACAGGATGAGAGAGACAGACAGACAGAATGAGAAAGAGACACAGGGCAAGAAAAAGAAAGAGCAAAGGAACAGAATAATGGAAATGGAGCTTGTATATTTTAAATCACTCTGTTTATAAAACTTAATTTAATGTATTATATAGTTACTTAAGTATTTATTATATAAGTGACAAAGAATAGAATAAAGCCAACATCTGTCTAATAAAGAATTTTTTCCATTATTAAATTTGATACTCAGTTGAATTGACAGATGTGTAACCCACAATATCAAGCAAAACTATATTTCTTTGTGTATGTTTGTGTGTGTGTGTGTGTGTGTGTGTGTGTGTGTGTGTGTGTGTGTAATTCAGGTATTAAAAATCCACAGGATATAAAATTAATGGACCCTTAGAGGAAATATCTTAATGAAATCAGTATAAGCCTAATATGTCAACTATAGTAATTATATCAGTATTTTGATTTACATGTGTACACACATGCTTATCATGTATTATCTATCTATCTATCTATCTAGCTATCTAGCTATCTATCTATCTATCTATCTATCATCTCTAATCATAAGAACTGTATCCATGGAAACAGTTGTAAGAACATTGTTAAAGCTTTAGTTCTTGTGCTTATGGTAACTATTAGCATGCTATTTCAGGGGCAGCGTGGGTGGGGGAGGGTTGGCACACAAAGGAAGATTATTACAATGTTTGCATCGTACTGCAGAGGAAAATATTTCCAAAGGAAATCACTAAGAAACCAGTCAGAAGAGGTTAGCAGGAAGACAAAGGGCAGTGGGTGCAGGTGAGTACTGCACCTGCTTATGTGAAAGACATGTGATCGTATTAGTGTATTAGTCAGGGCTTTCTAGAGGAACAGAACTGATAGAATTAATCTATATAGAGAAGGGGGATTTTTATTAGAATGCCCTACAGGCTGTGGTCCAATTTGTCCGACAACGGCTGTCCAACAACCAAAATTCCAAGAATCCAGTAGTTGTTCAGTTCATGAGCTGAAAGTACCCACTGATCTTCTGTATGTACAAGGATCTTGAAGAAAGAAGCCTCTAATTCCAGGAAATGGACCTGCACTGAAAGTAGGAGCAAGCAGGCAAAGAGCAAAAGATCCTTCATCCATGTCCTTTACGTGGGCTGCCTCCAGAGGTATGACCCAGATTATACGTGGATCTTCCCACCTCAGAAGATCCAGATTCAGAGTGGATCCTCCCACTTCAAATGATTTGAGAAAACAATCCATCAGGGGCATACCCAGCCACTTGAGGTTTAGTTAATTCCAAATAGCAATAGCAAGTAGACAACTGAGAATAGCCATCACAATTAGTTATGGTTTCTAAAGCTCTGATAGAACACTGTGACTAAAAGCAACTTGAGAAGGAAAAGGTCTATTTCAGCTTACAGCTCTGAGGTCACTCTCATCACTGAGGAAAGTCAGGGCAGAAACTTACGGTAGTCCTGCTCCCCCAAACACACACACACACACACACACACACACACACACACACACACACACACACGAGGCAGGGACTGAAGTAGGAGCCTAAGAGAACACTAATGGCTTGCTCTTCCTTGCTTGCTCTTCATGGCTTGTTCTTCCTGGCTTGCTCAGTTTGTTTTTTATCTACCCCAGAACGACTGGCCTTTGGGGAGCATTACTCACAATGGGATGGACCCTTCCACATCAATCAGAAATGAGAAAAATGATCCATAGACTTGACCACATAAAATCTAATAGAGGTATTTTCTCAACTGAGGTTCTTCATTGAAAACTCTAACTTAAGTCAAGTTGCTAAAAAAAAAAAAAAAAAAAAAAAAAAAAAAAAAAAAAAAAAAAAACAACAACTTAGGTTATTCAGTAATTACAGAATCAGGCAGAGGCAATTACTTCCCTACAGTCAGAATAACCTGTCAAGGAAACAAAACTTGACAAAATATGTATGCCTAAATAATAGAATCTATCAAAGCTCAAAAATATTTCACCAAGTGATAGAAGAGTAATTCCAGCTTATCACGAAGAAATACAGAATATTAACACATTCAAATGGGGTGAAAACTGGTCAACACTAAATCAAACAACAAACTGAATTTTAGATCCATCTCTGTTCCATCTTAGCTGTGTGTGATGGATCTAACCACTCAACATCTCAGTCTTCTGACCTGCTGAAAATAGGACAGTGATCATTTTAGTGGGTCATTTCATATTAATGCTCATCATTACTGAAGAAGGTGAGGCTTTAATGCTTAGTACTTGTTGCCTTCCTTGATGCTCTGCACAGGAGTGTTTTCAAAGTGACATGATTGAAACAGTGGAGAATGAATGAATTCTGCCACTGGGAGCTCCAGGTTGGGGAGCAAAGTAAACTAAGGATCAGTAATCCTGAAAACTTGGAAAACAATTTATCACACAAGAATTAGATGTGAGAGGAAGGCACATACAACATGAACTAATACTAAATATTAGGATTACTTAAAGATGATGCTGGAGTTGAATATGTGTGTGGTGGAGGTGTACACTTGCAATATCCCTGCTCAGAGAAGCAGAGGCAAGAGGGTCGTGGTTAGGTCATGAGCCTGAACTATGCAGTGCAACTCTGTCTTTAAATAAATGATTAGTTTTAAAAGATGAAATTAGCCGGGCGGTGGTGGCGCACGCCTTTAATCCCAGCACTCGGGAGGCAGAGCCAGGTGGATCTCTGTGAGTTCGAGGCCAGCCTGGACTACCAAGTGAGTTCCAGGAAAGGCGCAAAGCTACACAGAGAAACCCTGTCTCGAAAAAAAAAAAAAAAAAAACAAAAAAACAAAAGATGAAATTAAGAATTACTGGCAACTGGCATGTTCTAGATAATGCCTTGATGTCTGGGGGAGGGGGTATTGAACCTTTACACTTGAGAAGTTTACATGTCTCCTCAAAAGTAGATGGGGAAATATTTTAAATAGGGGTTGTTGATTTTATGCAGTGTGTCTTGTATACACAGCTGTGACAGGGGATCACGACTCTTTGGAGGAGATGGAGGGATTTGCGGAAAGCAATCATATTACTTTTTCCTTGATAAGAATGGACTGAACACTGGCAAGTTTCTCCATGACCTAGTGACACTTGAGCATCATGCCATGGCGCAAGGAGTGTGATTATAAACATAATTTCCACCTTAAGTTTATTAGACACTAATCTTACAAAGCTACCAATAATCTACGTCCCAAACTAGATGTCCCTAAGCCTTATTTTGTATTCTGAGCACACAGGGATTCTTGTTTGTTTTTAAATTCCAGCAGTTGAAAATTGGGTCTATCTGTGCATTACGGCGACAAGAGTTAACACTGCACAGTTAAATGATGTTAATAGTCTGTTTCAAATATAGGAAGCCTCATTACGTAGGCAGAGTCAAACATCTGCTGTGTCTCCTCAGATCACGAATAAGCAAGCCAGCACTCGGAAGTGTTTAGTTTATGGTACACCCTTCATGCCGTCTGACAGTGGTGCTTGGACAAGCTTAATCTTCCAATGCTAAGGAAAAGAGCTAAGCTTTCTTTTCTTTTCTTTTTCTAGACATAAGCTCCAACTTGACATAAGCTGAAAGAAACTATGACTGTAAACTGCAAAATCACTACAAAAAATACAGAATTATAACTTCCAATATGGAATTAAAAATACGCCAGGCAAGAACAGTTTAGCCTAGGACCCCCATTTTGTTTTGGGTTATTAATTTCCTCTCTCTTGTAATAATGCACAAGACAGTCTAATTCCTTCACTTGGATGCCTTATGTGCATGTAGTACTCGCGCGCGCGCGCGCGCACACACACACACACACACACACACACACACACACTCCTCCCAACAATGCCCTTGTAACCTCAGAAATCCCTAAACCTACCATCTATATTGAGCCACACATGCTTCTATCTCAGAACTACTGTAGAAGATTTTGTGTCCCTGGAAGCAATCAAATTTTAGAGAGTTTCTATTCAAGTGTATTCACAACCTATCTAAGTATGAAGGAGAAAAGGGCAGATTGGTCTCAATTGGTTTTGGGTGCATATTCAGTATGTCAAAATTGCATGCTCTAGTAACCTTTGTTGAGAACCCCCTATTTACCATCTTATGCCTGTGCATAATTGGGTATTTGGATGGTTAAAGTCAGAAGCATTATGAGAAGATGCAGACACAGTAGAAAAACTGATTGTATGACCTAATTAGGAAACAAACTCCTGCTCTTGAACTTTTTAAAAGGAACCACTGACAATAATCAGAGCCCTTAAGCACTGTCACTCATGTGCACTGCTGTTTTTGTTTGTTTGTTTGTTTTTTGGTTAAGTCTATGTGAGTCTTTATTTTCAGTTCTTTGGATAAAGAAGTCAATACTTGCCGGGTGGTGGTGGCGCACGCCTTTAATCCCAGTACTTGGGAGGCAGAGCCAGGCGGATCTCTGTGAGTTGGAGGCCAGCCTGGTCTACAGAGCGAGTTCCAGGATAGGCACCAAAACTACACAGTGAAACCCTGTCTCGAAAAACCAAAACCAAAAAAAAAAAAAAAAAAAGAAGTCAAGACTTATGAAACACCTGGCCCAGACACCAAACTCTGGTAACATATTAATCTATAATTAACTGTCTTTAGATTTAGGTCATTTTTAAAAAGTATTTACTTCTATTTGTGCATATGTATGTGTACACATGATGAATATTGGAGTGTTCTGAAGGCCAGAGAAGGCATCAGATCCTCTGGAGCTGGAGTTACAGGAGGTTATGATCCACCAGGTGTAGGTGATTGAAACCAAACTTGGTGCCTCTGGAAGAGCAGCAAGTGCTCTTACTTGCCAAACCATCTTTAAAGCCTCAGAGTCAAATTTTAATATCTTTACATTGTCAAGACAGTCATCTTCAGATGACTTTCCATTTTTTTGTGCAGATTAGTCAAATTCCTCATTAGCCAGGGGGTCTTTTCAGAAATATCAGAGTTTCAATTCTTGTACTATAATTAGATGTAAATGTGTAATATCGATTTAGTAGTAATTAAATGTTTTCAATGTATATTTAGTATGAGGTTCAAACAAAAGAATATTGTGTTAATTGCTTTCTAGAAAGGATTGGAATCAAAGTAGAATCACTTAGATACAGAATAAAGCAAGAGCTGAAGAAGACAACTTGAATATTTTTATGAGAAAAATCTTTATAACAGAGAAGACAAATTTTCCTGTTTCTAGGCATTTTATTTACTTTTATATGTGAGTTCTGGTATTGGTTTTGCTTGTGTATCTGCCTTTTTTCCTCAAAAGAAAGAAGCTATGAACCTTTAAAATAATATTCTTTTATACATGAGTACACATATGTGCATGAATACAGCAATCTTTTTCTTTTCTTTTTATTGTTTCCTCCCTCCCTTCCTTCCTTCTACCCTCCCTCGCATCTTTCCTTCCTTCCTTTCTTTTTTTTGTGGTAGGAAGGTGGTAGTTAAGGAAACTCTCATAGGTCCAAAGCCGGCCTCCCAATTGCTATAACATTGAGGATGACCTTGAACTCATGATCCTCCTGCCCTCACTTCCCAAATTCTAGTATTAAAGGTGGGTACCACTACACATAGCTAGACACATCAATTTATCCATTCCTGCTAGCATATCCTGGTTTCTATGAAGAATGCATGTGTGACTTAGTTCAGACGTCTCTATATGATTCTGACATACACCTAAAAGAAGGTTTGCTCGATTGATTTTTTGTTGTTGTTTTGTTTTGTTTTATTTGTTTGTTTGTTTGTTTGTGGGGCAGACAGTGGTCAAGGATGAGCCTCCCTGTATTTTTTTTTCTGTAATGGCTATTATCTATTTACATTTGAGCCAGGAGCATACATTGTCCTAGTTCTCTATACTCTTGCCAGCACTTACTATTTTATAACTTTTACATAACTATCCTAATGCACATGAAGTGGTATCTTGTTGTGGTTGTGAGTTGTACTTCTGTATTGACTAGTGATATTGAACACCTTTCCATACACCTTCAGGAACATAAAAAAGGTTTCCTTTGGAACATAGTTTGAGAAGCTTCAGTCCCATGTTGACTTCCAGGTTGCTCTTGGGATGTGCCAAGGCAGCATCCCAGGAGTGTGTCAGTGTGTCAGGGAGGAGATACTTACTCTACAGAAGCCAGGGGAAAAAAATGAAACAGGAATATCTAAAGTCCCACAGTCTCCTTGGAAGGCACATTTCCAGTTTGTAACTTCCTCCTAATAAGTTCCATGGTTTACAGGCCCCAACACTTTCCAGTGCAATATTGAGAATCAAGTCTTTGCCAAAGGGACCTTTAATCTAGATCTGAATGTTGCATCAAGTTTTTAACACTGTAATTCCACTGTTTCTTACAATAAGATAAAGGGAATATTTCACAGAGAAACAGAAATAAATGCCTTAGCAATATTCTTTACACACTTTCCTAAATGTCTAATCTTTCTCTACTTTCATAATGAAATTCCTGAACTGAGTAATTTCTAAAGAACAGCCATGCATATTCTCATAGTTTTGCATGCTGGACTGTGGAGGATCAAAGCACTGGTGAACTGGTATCTCTTGAGATCTAGTATCGGGTTTTCAAGGTGTAACCATAAAAGCTGCAACCTCATATGGCAGGAAGTAGACAGGTAGAAGGAGATAAGCTCCTTTTCTTAGGGCCTCTTGTAAAAGCATCAATCCTATGAAGAAGGTGTTTTCATGACCTACCCACCTCTTAAATCCTTACTTTTAATATTCCCACATACCTACAAGAGATTTTTTTTGGACACATTAAAATTACACTGATAAATGTCTGTAAGTAAAATATTCCATTACCATAGCCCTAAAAGGTCTTGACTCATTACACCATCAAATTTACAGTTTAAATCCAAAGTTACATCTAAATATACAATTAAGATTCAGGAAGTGATTCATCTTCAAGCAAATTTCCCTTCAACTCTGCACTTATAAAGTCAGATGTCTGACATGATTTCAAAATAAAGTGGTGGGACATGTATAGGATAGTCACACAGTAAAAAAGAAGAGGTGAAAATCCCAAGTCAGTTCAGGACCCTATCGTAAAAACAGAATTAAATCTTTCATTCCCTGTGCCATCATATAGGCACAGTGAGGTATGGAATGAGATCCCAAAAACAGGAACACTCCATTTTAAGACTTTGGAGGATACAGATATTTCAGTGCATGTTTTGTGAAAGTAAGCATTGGGGACCTAAGTCCAAACTGGATACAGGACTGCAGATGTAGTAGCCAAGGACTGTTTCCTTAGAATGCAGAGGATAGAGATCTGAGCCAGCCCCCGAAGTGAGCACCGAGTCTCATGAGAATCCTAGATCCTTTTACTGAATCTGTTTTCCCTCTGCTCCAAGCCTCTTCTTCCCTCAAGACACTTTGGGCCTGTGATGGATTTGGTGTCATCCTTCCTAATTTCCAAGATCTTCAATGTGCATTTAAGGTTATTCTCCTGTTGCCTTGAGGAATAGCACCCAACATCCTTCCATCCATACTAACCTTTGCATCAAATTGTTGCTGGTCTATGCTCTTGCTTTTGACTGCTAAATGTGCTTTTCCACTTTTTACAAAGCTAGTCTGATAAGTTTCTAATTCTTACATTATGTTTACCTTTGCACTATAGATTCTTTTAAAATGATTTGCGTCTAGGCATATTTTAGTGTAAGCAGTTAAGGGAAGGCATGCCACACTCTAAACAATTTGCTCTGACTGATTATCTGACAGAAGTAATTTAAGTGGGGAAAGGTTTGTGGTTTTAGAGGAATCCCTCTGTGGTCATTTGCACCATTACTCAAGAAAGAAAGCATAGTGAAAGGTGTGTGGCAGAGTGAGTTTCCATCTTGTAGTAACAGGAAGCAAAGAAAAGAGCACATTATACCCAAGGGCATCCTCCTACCACTTCCTGACCTGTGTCCTCCAACTTGACTCTACCTTCTAATTTTTAAATACCTCACACTAATAGCAGGGCATTATAAATTCACAAAGATGGTCATCCATGCATTGCTTCAGAGCCCACATGATCTAATTGTTTCTGAAAATGCCCTCATAGACAACCCAGGGGTGTTATGCACTAATCTCCTAAGTGTTTCTTAACCCAGTTAGTTGTGTTGGCAACCAAATTTAATCATTATAAATTCAAATTATCATCTATCATCTGTCCATGTTAGATTAGGATATAGACTTGACAGACTTTGAATTAAGTAATTTTACAAATATCTCTTTTCTGACCTCCATTTCCTTCTAATTTTATTTTGCATATAAATTACATGTATAAAAGTTGAATGCAGACTACAATTGCCCAACTAAACATCTAGGGTGTAGAAAAGAAATGAAAAAGAGAGATTGGAAAACTTTTACTTATTCATATCACATCAAACCAAAAATTAAAGACAAACTAAGAACTTAATAGTCAAAAACAAAACAAAAGAAGCAAGCATAGAATTCATTTAAGACCTCTGCCCCAGGGAAGAGGCAAAAATAAACAGAAGGTGACAGGCTATTTAGGTAGTTAAATGGCTGTTCCTGGCCTCAGAAATGACTCTCTTTGTTTCTGTGGGACTGAAAGGTCATTTCAATATATCTTTACTATCAAACAAAACACATTTCACTAGGTGGTGGGGAAAGACAAAGAATCACCAACCACAATGCATTGCAGGGAGCCATTTTAGAACTGTTCAAGTAAATAATACTCTCTGCTCTGCAGAACACTTCCAAGCCAAGTGGGATTTGAAATCCACGCCTACAGAACACATTCATCTTCTAGGTTTCCCACTCAAATGCCAGTGCATAATGGAATATCCTAATACATCTTGGCAGGGAAAAGAAAGTACAGCTTTTCTCTTTACAGGATTTTCAAAGAATTATGTGGGACTGAAGCTGCATGACCTCCATTATAGGAAGCAAAGCCACAGGGCTTATGCATGCTACAGTGGCCAGCAAATGAAAAGAAAATGAAAGCACCAGCGATTATCAGTCAAGTATCTGGGAAGGAGTTCCTGCTTTCCTTCTACTCTGAAGCACAAGCAGAGAAAATGCCCAATACTAAGACCAAAGGAAAAAAGAAAACAAGCAGCATTCACCTTTCATAAACCAGTCTTAGTCTTATAGAGACAGGCACTTCACAAGTCAGTATTTAGTCTCCATAGCACAACTGATCAAACAAGTTGTGCTTGAATTTTATTATTCCTGTTCAATGGCAAGAAGCAGAAAATGACTTTTAATTTTTGAAAGATAAGCTCCTCAACAGCTGACATCCCCTTTAATCATTTTCCACTTTAGGTTTAAATCAGTGTTCTGATCATTATCCACACAAACTGCAGTATAGAAGAGAAGGTCCAAATGACTCAAAATGGCTATTCTTTGTCCTAGAATATTTCTTTCTAAATCTTTCCCAATACATACAGGTTATCAGTTAAAAATTTAATGTTCCTGCACTACCAGTTTTACATTTCTGAGAACTCAGTTGAGACATATCTAATGAGATTGGTCAGAAAAGCCCCCTTTTTTACCAAGCTTGGTCTATGAAGAAGTAGCATCAGTATAACCCAGGAGACTGTTAAGATAAGCATCCGTGTTTGAACAAGCTCCTAGATGCTCATGTACACAGGGACTCTTGAGCAACATTGCTCTATACAGATGACTTACAAGGGCAAATTAAGGAAACAGGCTTTGGGGTTAGGATCAAGCTTAAATGAACATCTGAACCCTAAGGTTACATACACAAGAAACATCCTTATGAAATAACTCTGATCTGTATTTTTGAAAACATTCATTTAAAGTGATCATTACTGATTTAATTCAACTATAATCCACCATACTTTTGAAAACTGTAAGCAACATTTATGTATAAATAAAAAAAATGTTTTGACTATTAAAGTACAAGTACAGTGATTATTGTGGTTTGGATCTTAATGGTCTCTCAAAAGCTCACATATTGAAGCCTTTGTCTCTAGTTTATGGCAATTTTTTTTGGGGGGGAGGGAGTCCAGGAGTTAACCACTAAGTGGAAGAAGCAGGTCTTAGAGGTCATGATCTAGAAAGTGGATTTATGACCTTGGCCACTTCTGACTCTCTTTGCTTCTTGGCCACCATGAATTAAGTGGTATTCTACATAATGGCATCTTAGCAATTATGTGCTGCCTTACGACAGACCTAAAGGTAACAGGGTCAAGCAGCCATTGGCTAAAATCCTTGCAACTATAAGATAATTTTTTTCCTTTTAAAGCTATTAACTCAGGCATTTTGTCACAGTGTCGGAAACCTAACTTGATGGCATTTTTTTTAATTTGTGTTTAATTCCTTCTACAATGGTGCTTCATTTTAAACAGGTGTAAATATAACCTTACTGCACTACTGAAAAGCAAGTTTTTCATTTGCATTTTGTCTATAGGGGTAATACTATACTCCATTTAAAAGTTAAACAACTAAAAGAAGACCTATTGTTAAACTAGATGGGCCACACATAATAAAAAAAAATGACAAATACTGGTTTCTACTACAAAGCAAAGCCAGCTTCTGTCACTATATAGAATACCTGAGATGATTATCATTAAAAGAAACTTACATAGAAGAATCCACAGTTTCAGAATTTCCGTCGATGATCAAATAACCCCATTTATTTCATCCTGTGATACAGCAAAACACCAAGGAAGGGGGCACACATGTTGAATCAAGACCACTTATTTCACAACCAGAAAGCAAAGAGAATGGGGTAAGCTGAGACTGTACCTTTGGAAACACCTTTTACCTCCCAGCAACATGACCCTAGGGACCAGGACTCTAGCTCAAGGGCCCAAATATATCAAGAGTCTCTGTAGTCAGACTTTCTTTTCCACTGCCAGCCCCAAATAATAACATGGAGACTACTTATTAATTATGAAAGTTTGGCCTTAGCTTAGGCTTGTCCCACTACCTCTTATAACTTAAATTAACCTATTTATATTAATCTACATTCTGCCACATGATATTACCTCATCTCTATGCTGTCCATCCTGCTTCCTTTGAGTCTGACCGGCAACTTTGCTTTTTTTCTTCCCAGAGTTTTATCTCTGCCTGGTAGTTCTTCCTATACCTCTTGCCTAGCTATTGGCCATTCAGCTTTTTGTTACACCAATCACAACAATACATCTTCACACAGTGTACAAATATCCCACAACATTTCCCCCCTTTTATTTAAGTAAACAGGAAAGGTTTTCACTCTAATATAGTAAAATTTTATACATGAAGAACAATTATCAAGTAAGAATTGCATTCACAATGTACAGTCTATCTGTATTTGTCAAATTTGGAGAAACTATTATCTGTCTTATCTTGATGAGTCCCAAGTTTTATACCTAAACCACTTCCTATCATAACTTGTATTACCATCCTAAAAATATCTTTTTAGACCTTTAAACATCTTCTTACATAAATAACTTAAGGTTTTGTGTTTTTCAATTTTATAAACTTTTTATCTATTATGTAAGGTTTTTATTCTGAACCTGGTAACAAGGAAAACTATATAACTATCTAGTCTTTTAAAGTATTAATCTAATTAATCTTTATCAATTAAAAAATCAGAAGTCAAATATTGGGGCAAGAACCTGAAAGATCAGAGAAGCAGGGAGCAGCTGCCAATCATCTCCTACCTCTTTCATTTCTTCATCCAAAAAAGGCTGAGATCCTTTCTCTGCCCCGCCTTACTACTTCCTGTCTCCTCTCTGTCTACAGTTCTCCAAACCTCTATGGTTAATTTAGGTCAGATAGTGGCTAGTTTCACCCTCTGACTACAAGCAAAGTGACCTTGCTTACCACAATTAAAACATGACATTTTGATTTTTCTTCAAACCTCTGGAAATCACCTCTCCTATCCAAGCATCATCGTGGTTATGAGGATTCAATATTGAATATATCTCAGAACCATTCCTCTATTAGTGCTGATCTTTCCTTTAAAGGCTTAATTACCCTTTTGCATTGTGAATTAGCATTTTTAAAAGCCAAAGATTCTATTAGGTTTGTCTAACTTCGGGATTTGGTATCATTCTATTTACAGCTGAAGTCAATCTTTCTTTTCCTTCCTTTTGTTTTTGGGTTTTTGAGACAGGGTTTCTCTGTGTAGCTTTGTGCCTGTCCTGAAACTCACTCTGTAGCCCAGGTTGGCCTCGAACTCACAGAGATCTGCCTGCCTCTGCCTCCTGAGTGCTGGGATTAAAGACGAGCACCACCACTGCCCGGCTGAAGTCAATCTTTCTTAAAAATTCAGTGAAGATTTCTTTGGGGCCCTGTATAACTTTAATAAATGACTCATTTCTCCGTCTGACTTCTTCAACTCTGTCCCAAGTATACACAGCTGCTGTATGGCTTATTTTGGCATTTAGACATTATCTCACCCATTCCTGGGAGATCCAGCAGGATGCACTTGCTAAACTAGGTGAATACTTAGAAAGCCCAGGTCCTATGGCCATAAGTCATTACATAGTTGCACTGCGTGGATGCCATAGTCTCTATGCACAGGTGCAAAGTCCCCTTTAAGAAACCCTCCCTTCTCTCTCTCTCCCTTCCTCTCTCTTGCCATAAGGTAGCACACACCTCATTTCCTTTCTTCCATTTTCTCTTTCTCTTCTCCTCTCAGCCACCACTTCTCCCTTCCCCCAATTAAAACTTTCCACATGGGTGCCCCATGCATGGCATGTGTGACTTTCTGCCATGCCCCTTGCCTCTACCTGCCAAGGCCTCCATGAGCCATTTTTAAAATACAGCAGCATAGAGCCAAGGTATGGTCATTATCTATAGACCATTTTTGTACATCAGCATAATTGCCCTTTCCAAGAACTTGATCTTGGGAAATTTCGATACCTCTAGTCCTATTTCATTGTTCAATGGTCCTAGCCTCATCTTTCCACCAGGTCCTCCACTGTAATTGAATACTGCTGTAACTAAGTCTTCCTAGTCTTAAAGGATAATTCTGTTACTAGTTGTCTAAATTTAACATCTGCCTCAAAAAAGGTGAATGCCTACCATATGAGACTATCACTTCCTTAAATATCCTCAAATCCAACACTTCCACAGGAAGCCAGTGAGCTCTTCCAGAGACTTGGGGCTATCTGTCATTTGGTGGTTGTTCCTGTATGGCGACTGGGTAAATCACCATACAGGTGATTTTTTGATGTTGGGATGTTCCTCTCTAATTTCATAATGTAATGGTGAGGTTGGTTCTCCTTTAAATTACTCTGTCTTTTTCTGAATATCTCTATTATCTGTTTTAATAAGTTTTTCTAAGGCTTATAATGCATTATTTTCTTTAGTAATTAGTTGTAGGGCTTGCATATTATCAATAGTAACCTTTTCTAATGCCTGTATATTGGCACTGACATAAACCAGTATTTTTAGGGATAAAACAAGAATTATTGAACTGATAATGATTAAAATTGACATTACATAAATCCCAGCTAAGTTAATTATCCTTTCTTTTAATTGGTCCATTTTCAAACCATCCATTGTGAATTCATACACAGACCTAACTCCCTCCACCATAAAATTGTTTCCCATTTTTTAACATGGGAAAAATACTAATTTAAAAAAAAAAACTAATTTCCCCCTTTAAGAATTCCAAGCTATCTCACCAAATCTGCTGCTGCTGATGGTGAAGTGGGGGGGGGCTGGCTATAGGCAGAGAACACAGAATGTGCACAGCTTAGCTGACAACAGCCACAGCTGCTCTCCTTCGCTGTTAGCTGAGAGTATATAATGGTTTTGACAACAATAGAAGCCCGAGTGGGTATCAAGGTGGCTACCTAGTGTGGTACCAGTCCAAGGAAGAGGTTCAGGGGAAGTACACCATACATGGGGAGAAAGAATCAGCTATCTGAAAAATGGACACAAGGGATGATACACAAGAAGCATGTGTGGCTGCTTAAAGGCAGAGCCAGCTGGTCCTGGCCTGGTAAGTCTGACAGTGTTTGGATCCCAGGTATCTCTGGAGTTTGGGGCCTGTGGAATTTGGGTGGCAGCTGGAGGTTGTCGTAGAAAGACTGCAACAGGAAAATCCAAGACTTGCTCAGAGGACTTAGAGAAAAAAAGAAAAATCCTGGCAGTGGCTCAGTGACTCCAGAGGGTATAACTCCCACATACAGCTCTGGCAGGCGCTGGTGGCTGCAAAGTCACAGGCAAGTAGCTATCTTGTGAATTCATGCCCCAAAAGTTGGACACCAGATGAAGCAGTAATCTAACTAATCTTTATCAATAAAAAAAAAAAATAGGGAGTCAAATATTGGGGTAGGAACCTGAAAGATCAGAGAAGCAGGGAGCAGCTACCAGTCACCTCCTACCTCTTCTGTTCTTCTGTCCAAAAGGGCAAGTTTTATTTCAGCAAATAATCAAAAGATCACACAGTAGTCTCCAATCCCCATCAGAGACCAGAGAAAGATATAATATATCCTGAATAAACAAGAATTGCAGAGCAAGCAACTTCCAAAACTATAGAAATGACAGAAACAGTTGGCTGCCTGGACAGTCACCCAAGATTCCTCTGCAATGTTGGGTCGTTCATCTTTGGCCTACAGGCCTAGAACATCTAACAGGCTTTTCTGTGAAGCAAAAAAATTGAAAGACTGTTCTACTTAGTCTTGGCAAAGTTGGGCAGTTTCTTTCTTTTGTGTCTGCTTGTCTAATTTGGACAGCATACTGTCAGCAGTTGAAGCAAGGGCAGTTTCTTATCCAGTGGCTAACTTTGCCACAGTAAAAGCAAATTCCATATGGAGGTTTTTTGATGCCCATTATCCTTTTTTGAAATAAATTGGTGCTGTCAGGAGCAGACATGTCTCACTGTCATGAAAAGCCATAGGCTATTAAAACATCTTAAATGCCATGTTCTGTAGGTCTCTGAAGTGTTTGAAGACCACCTATCTATCAAAAATATATCTGTGCTTGACCTTTAAAACATATCTAACATTACTACAAGTATGATTATTATAGATGACTAATTACTAACATATTTTGTTAATTATCTTAAATAATTTGTAATTATAACTTTCAAGGACTATAAATTTACATTATGCCGGGCGGTGGTGGCGCACACCTTTAATCCCAGCACTCGGGAGGCAGAGCCAGGCGGATCTCTGTGAGTTCGAGGCCAGCCTGGGCTACCAAGTGAGTTCCAGGAAAAGGCGCAAAGCTACACAGAGAAACCCTGTCTCGAAAAACCAAAAAAAAAAAAATTTACATTACATTTTAAAATGAGCTGCATAGGTACAACACTTTAAACAAGAATATATATATATATATATATATATATATATATATATATATATATATATATATATATAGCCTTAAATTTGTTTCAATATACAAAAACCTATACCAATGTAAAATATTTGAGATTAATAGTTGTTTTTTTAATTTTAAAGTAGATTCAATAATCTAACCTTTTATTCTATCATTCCTTTATCCTCCTTTTTGTTTTCAGAGCAAGATCCCTGAATCTAATCTTCTTTGCTTATCTTTTACCCTGACTATAACCAATAATAACTTACAACTAACACCCATACACAATGACAAATATTCACTGAATTACCAGAAACAACCTATCTACCTCTTTTTGGTATTGTGTTCTCTAGACTGGTTCCTGGTGTCTGGGGAAAGGGTGGCATCTTTAGAGTACCCTGAGAAAATTGGGATAATGGTCAAGTCCTGGGAGATCTAGCTGAATTATTTTTTATTTAGTCTCTGTGTGATGGGAAAGTGTAGAGCTTATCTGAAATCTCTGGGGTAATCTGTGAGGCTGGATCATCTCAGCTAGGAGCTTTGAAATTGTTCTGGATGCAGAATTTTTAGGAAACTACCAACAGAGGCATTCTGAGAGGCTGGCTTACCTGGGCTACTTGTCTTCATTGGTGTCTGGTCCTTTTTTTGGAAAACATATTAACTTCTAAAGGTAACATATACATAAGTGTGTGTGTGTGTGTGTGTGTGTGTGTGTGTGTGTGTGTGTGTGTGTATGTATGCATTAAGACAAGTATGGAATGTGTGGTGTACAAAAGTCGGCAAAAGATGTTTTTGTTGTTCTATGTTTGAGTAGGTAAAAGGTATCTGTCAACTTTATAAGTCAGTTTGGACTGCATATACAAACTGTAATACAATGTCATGAAGACTCTGTAATCAACAAGATTTATCATGCCTCATCCAGTCTCAGAGCTGTTCCCATGTCAAGGGGTCAGCATATATGTCATCTGTCCTGTAGTCTTTCTTGACCTTTTCCCTCATGTTCATAGTCAAGATCCTCAGGAGGTCTCCCCTGATCAAATCTGATCTCAATTGACTTGAAAGAAATCCATAGCTTTTTGTTTCCTGTGGAAATAAAAACACAACCTCTCCCCCAGTGCAACACATTTCCCAACTTCCATTCTGAAGCCAAGACATCTCTAGGGCATACATACCCTGCTTTAATTCAGCAGTTCCTTTCACAATCCATTGTCTCTCAGCAGCTATCATTTTCTGTTCATTAGCACTTAAAAATTTCAAAATAACAAAGCACCATAAAAGGGCCAAACTCCCTGTGTTATAATATTTTTTCATATTTACATGGCTGATTCTTTAGAGTACTTTACTCTCTTTTTGAAGACTATTATTTTTAAACTATTTTTATGACAGTCGATATGTTTTCTTTCTTTTTTTTTCTTCAGCCCTTAAGCATCTTTTTCAGCATATTGTACCTTTTTAGAGATTTTTTTTGTGTCTGAACTTAGCTTTTTGCATGTCTGCATCAGGGCACTTGCAGTATTTTCTGACCACAGGAGACAAAATTATAAACTGCTAAGCTACCACCAAGGAATGGCGCTGGCAACTGGCTTTGCTCTCCCTAGGTTCTGTGAAAACCTAGATTCACGCCAGCAAGTACCCAGCCCCTGAGCCTCATTTACCCATCCCAATGCTGGGAATTTGTTGTGTTTGTCTGAAGCAGCCTTCCTTTGTTTTCAGAATGCAGAGGAGTTGTCAGTCTTTGTGGCTTACATGCCTTGACCTCTGCCAATCCCATGATTCCCATCTACAATTATTGGTGCAGCCACTCAGCACTGTGGGACTTAAGAAAAGCATTTGGTACTTGGGGATGGAGAGACAGCTCAGGGGTTAAGAGCACTGGCTGCTCTTCCAGAGGTCCTGAGTTCAATTCCCAGCAACCACACAGTGGCTCACAACCATCTGTAATGATAAATGGTGCCCTCATCTGGCCTGCAGGGATACATGCAGGCAGAACACTGTATATGTAATAAATAAATCTTAAAAAAGAAAGAAAAGAAAAGCATTTGGCACCAGTGAGCCAAAAGACAATAGGCTTATTCTTCTCTAGCACACCGAGATGGGTTGAGGTTTATCTGTAGACATTTTAAGGAATCATCTTTTCATGAAATCTACACACAGCATATGCTCAAGTCAGTTTCCTCAGGAGACCTTTGACCTTCTGATCATAGAGTACCTGCTGATAATATGAACCTGCATCCAAGCCCTTCCTGTTGGTAAAGCTGATAGATAATTTCTACCTAGTAATGGGTAAAAATAGGAACTCTTAAAGAGCACAATTTCAATAATTTGGAATTTAAAAATAGAGGATACAAGTGATAAGAAGACGGAAATAGGAAAAATAGAGGTGCTTGGAGGGGGAGGGGAGGTCAATACAGAAGGAGAGGGAAGGCAGAATGATAAATAACACTAAGAGTGTTTGAAAAGGCCATAGAAAAATCATATTATTTTATATTTACCTCAAATTACATATAATACATATAAGTACATATTTTTCAATTCGATTATAATTTTGGATGATAATCTCCCCTCTCTCTGCTAGAGCTATAGATGATCTAACAAACATTGCAGTATCAGGCATGAGAAGCATCTTTTAGAGTTACTGATTAAGGGAGTCTAGGATCAAAACAATCTATCCTATTTCTATTGCCCTTGGTTGCTTCCAAAAAGTTGAAGATAAGTCCCTTTTGCTGAAGACACCATGTACTTTGGACACAAAACTCAGAGAATTAAGCTGGATCTGATGCGAATGCCTCCATCCTAAGGACTGGCGTTCATAATATGAGAAGGTACTAGGCAAGCTGCCAAGAGGGGAAAATAATTAATAGTCCTACCAAGCTGTGATGTCTATGAGCCATAACAAGGACCATCTTGTCAAGATATTTCTAAAGGTGCAATCGTGACATTTACATCTTGGCAATGACTAACAGCTAGGTAATTGGACTTAGACCCTGCATCAGGAAGGAAATTATGCCTAGTACTAGAAATGTAGTCAACTATCCAGATCTAGTGAAGTCATGAACCTTTGAGAACAATATACTACTGCTACTTCACTAAGCCAGTATTGCTTCTAACTGTATTCTAAATAGTTGTTTTTACACCCACAGATAAATGTAGCTTGTCATCAAAGAAGTTTCTCTTTGCAGCAAATTGAGATAATTATAGAAAGTCAAAAAGTGTCAAAATGCAGAGAAAAATTGATCATAGGTGCCTAGCTACATCTGATATATCTACAACACAATCCCTAAACTTAAGACTCAGTAATCATTGTAGAAGAGGAGGCAGAAAGATTTTAAGAGCTGGAGGACTAGGAAGTTTGCTGTGATATTGTGTATCCCAGAAATGAAAGTGAAGCTACAATATCATGCCTCAATAATATGACTTCCTAAACAAGACCTGAAAAAGTACAATTCTAATATACATGCTAATATGGAAGTGTAGAATCTCAGAGGGCCCTGTCCCTACACAAAGAACTATAGGCAAATAATGATTGTTATGAGATTGCTAATGAGAAATCTACTAATTGGTTATAACCCACTAATTGGTTATCTAATATGAAATGGTCATCCCTGAAAGTATATACATGCAAAACACTAAACAGACTGAGTAGGTTGTATTTATGTATTTAGGGGTGTGTGTATGTGTGTGTGTGTGTGTGTGTGTGTGTGTGTGTGTGTGTGTGTGTGTGTGTTTAAAACAATAACAATTGAGGGAAAAGGCATGATTTTGAGAGGGAGCAAAGGGTAATACTTGGGATGGGTTGGAAGGAGGGAAAGGGAAGGGGGAAATGTAGGTTTTAATTTTAAAAACATATAAATATTCCAAAATGATTCTTAAAAAATTAATGGAGCCATAAATAGCCACATTGTGAATGATTCAACAAGTCTTCAGTTGAAATTTCAGTTTTCTGAATGCTTTATGACTAGTTGTGAACTTCACCTTTTTTTGAAAACTCATCCATCTCACAGTTCAGTTTGACTCTGCACTCACAAGCTTGAGTGATTCCTTTCTGCTTTGGTCTGATCTATGGGAGCAAAGATGATAAGCTCAGAATTTTGCATGAAGCATTGACAGTCATTGTCAGGCTACAGAAAGGGATGTGCTTATTCTCGAAGAAACCAAAGCAGTCTGCATTCACCACAACATGATGAGTGGACACCATGAAAGTCCTTCAGAAATGCACTCACTGGAGAAGTAGACTGTACATTGATGAATGAACCATATTTGTAGATTTGATTATGGCAACCAAGATTAATGAGAAATGGAAGATTCCATAATTTTTGGCTGCTGACATCTCAGAGCTAGAAAAAAATGTACAAATTTAAACTTATGAAAGAAAAGGTAAACCATGCAAGCTAAATGGAAAAAAAGAGAGCACAAATCCAAAGGCATCGTTTCTTCAGTATTTCTTCTTGACTAGGGTGACTTCGAATTCTTTCTTGCTTTGTGATGGTCTTGCAAACTGCACTAATGGAGGACATTCAAAATTGTAGTTTGAACCTCTAAAAACAGATTTGTCCCAGGATAGGTTAGACCATTTACCTTTAGGAATTAAGTTTTAGTGCAGCTGAGATGATCTAAACCAGGTCACTCTCAGTGGCTCCTTAGTGTTCCTTTTTCTTGCTAGGTGAGAGGGAGGGCAGGTAGAAGCCCTGGATGTCCTCAGCAGGAACCTTGGAAGGAAATATTTCCCCCAGTCTCCAGTGTCTTGTTTCAGTTCCAGGTTCCAAAGCCAAAACTTGTCTCTGTGCACAAGGCATATAGGGCCCTAGATCCTTCCTGCCTTGAGCCTACACAGAAGTATTTTTTTTTTTGCATTCACTTTTTAAATTTTTTTTATTCATTCTACATACCAACCACAGATCCCACTCTCATCCCTTCTCCTACTCCTCACCCCTCATCCCTTCCTCTGTCAGGGTAAGTTTTCCTATGGAGGGACAGCTAAGCCTGGCACATTCAGTTGAGGCAGAACTGAAAAATAAACAGCGCTGGTGGCGGCGCTGGTTAAGGGCGGAAAAGTCACAAGCCACAGGGAAGACTACCAGAGTACAGAGAGTTTATTAGAAGGAAGGAGGGAGGGGATAAGAGAGAGGAGAGCCAGGCCTGGAGAGAGAGAGAGAAAGATGGCGGGAGCAGAGCAGAGCAGGGAATAGAGAGAGAGCAGAGAGAGCGTGTGGGATCTGCATCTGGCTTTTTAAGGTCCCCTGATGACATAAGACTCAAGACCCCAAGCTGCGCATGTGCAAGAGTGAGGACAGAACCCTAACAAGAACCAAGCCCCTCCCTACTTTATTAGGGATGCACAAGGTGTTCACCATAGGTATTGGTATCCAGAAAGCCAGCTCATGCACCAGGGATAGATCCTGATCACATTGCCAGGGGCCACTCAAACAGACCCAGCTACACAATTGTCTCCTGCAAGCCGTGGGTCTAGTCCAGTCCCATGCAGGTTCCACAGCTGTAGGTCTAAAATTCGTGAATTCCTTTGAGCTTGGTTCAGTTGTCTCTGTCGATCTCCCCATCATGATCTTGACCCCCTTGTTCATGTAATCCCTCTTCCCTCTCTTTGACTAGACTCTCGGAGCTCGGCCTGGTGCATGGTTGTGTATCTCTGCATCTGCTTCCATCAGTTACTGGATGAAGGCTTTATGTCCCTAAACCAAAAAATGGATAAAGAAAATTTGATACATATATACAGTGGAGTATTACTCAGCTGTGAAAAAAATGACATCATGAAATTTGTAGGCAAATGGATAGAAGTAGAAAATATCATCCTGAGTGAGGTAATCCAGACTCAGAAAAACAAACATGGTATGTACTCACTCATAAGTGGATACTAGAAGTAAAGCAAATGGTAATTAGACTACAACCCATAGCTCCAGAGAAGCTAGGAAATAAGGAGGATCCTAAGAAAGGGAAACAGAGGAGATCCCAAAGAATAAACTAGGGATGGGGAGGGGACAACAGAAGTATTTTTTTTCTCTCTCACACTTTCTAAGTTGTAGGCATGTAGAAACATTAGGGTGCTTGGTGGTTACCATGGACCTCAACCCATCCAGGCCTTTTGCTTCAACTTCTTCAGGTTACAGACTTCACTGCCAAATAGATATCAAGCTTTTTGCTCTCCAACTTGCTATTCCTGCTGTGCATGTATGTGTGAAGAGAAGAGCTTCACTGCTCTTGTTGGAACCACTTCAAGGCTTTTTGTCTTTTACTAAAAACTGACTCCAGTTCCCCCAGCAGTCATCAATAGCTAAGAGTTCCCCAGAGATGACTATGGTCTCATGATCCTCTTCTCTAATTCATGACTGAGAGTTGACATTCCAAGTCTTGTACAGTCCTAGTGCAAACAGCAATAGCTGCTACGATTTCATCAATGTAATAGGTCATGTATAAAACATAGTGTGTCACAGCCCTTCTCTCTGTCTTCTAGGTCTTAAATTATTTTATCCCCTTATTTAAAAATATTCCCTGAGTGTTTGAGGGCTTCTTGTTTAGGCTATGGATTAAAAAGCAACTTACTTCAGCTCTTTGAGCGGCCAAGAGTCTCTATGTTAGCTGCAGATCACTGTAAAAGGAGGCTTCCACGGTACAAGTTTAGAATAGTACTTGTCTACGAATATAAATATAAATATTTAGAATGTAGTTTGACACCACGCTTTTTTGGTGAAACAATAACAGTAACCATCCCTCACACACACACAGAGCTCCTGACTCCCTCATCATTGGATTTTTCAGTTTTATAGTTCCAGGCATAATTTCCTTCTACTGGAGCAGGTCTCAAATCTACTCAAAAACAAGTTAGTTATTCCTATAACAGCCATGTCTAATTGCACATCTTGCCTGGAAAGTTGATATTGTTGCTTGTAAAGTTCACAGCTGCATAAGACTGGTGGTGACATTTTCTCCCAGCAGTTGCATAGTACCTTCTAGAATTATGTACACTAACCAGCAGGGAGGGAGATTCACATTCACTTCTCTTTATTTTCAAAAACAAATCTGCATATGTGCATACCACCAACTGTAAGTACAAAGTGAGCATGCATAAATTAAACAAAACTAGCATCATATATTCTTTTATGAAAATAACTGCAAAATGTATGTTTACTTATAATAAATGTAATATGCACATTGAGTTTAAATAATGCATTTTCTTGTATTCATTAAATTCTCCTATACGAGTTAATCTTGGATAACTTGTTAACTAATGTTATTTTAATTTACATAATGTTTACATTAGGCCATATAATTCCAATATGATATACATGACTACTCATAATTTTTAAAAGCCTTTAAAATGGAAAAAAAGGTTATCTGATTTACTTTGATCTGTATGCATCTTAAGGAGTTCTGGAAATTTCCATTTTCATATATTTGCATATTATTCTTCAAGTGCAAAGACATGAATCTTGTAAAATTACTATTATGATTGACATTTTACATAAGAGAAGAAGAAAGCAATTATTTTGCTTATACAGGCATAGATGCCCATTTCCTTTATAACAATATTATCAATCCCTATTAAATTCCTATGTATAATTTTGAGCAGAATTAAATACATGAAATATTTTTATGGTAGAGTAAACTTACAAGAACCCAAATAAAACATAGAAAATAGGAATTGGAGTTTGATGTGGGTACATTAAAAGGGCTTAACTTCATTTAACACACACACACACATACACACCACATAAAATCATATACACATATACATAAGTAAATAAATAAAATAACTGCAGAAAGAGGGACACATTCAAAGATAATTTAGTCAGAAAACAAAAAGTAGTGGAGATTTTTGGTTGTATCATTTAACGTTTTGTTAAATTAGATTCTTGATTACAAAGAAAGAAAACTCTAAGGCGTTCAGTGTTATGTTATTAGGGGAAAAGGCACAATCTTTTAACATATGTTCTCAGAACCATTATGTGAAGCATCATTAAATATAAAAACCAATGAACATATCCTTTTTTGAGATGGTATTCAGCTTTAAGATATCAAAGCATGATGGCAAAAAATGAAAGTGCATGTTAAGGGAAACAGAAATTGTCTGTTGCCTGGATACAGGTCAGGAAGGAACTCCCACAGGGAAGAAGAGAAAGGCTGTCTGGATGACTGGAATTCTTTTTCTATGTTCAGTTAAAGTGAGTTGTACACTAAGTGCACTAAGAGGAAATACGCTAAGAGTGCTCGAAACCTTGCTCCAGATGGATTGCTAGACCTGGGATGGGTGTGAGAGTTGGTGCCATGAAGAAATTGTGACCACCTATTATCATTCACACAAGTGCCCCTGGATAGCCTGGGCTGTCTTTATTTATACACTTTCAATGGTTTGTATGAACAGTTTGCAATCAATTTTTACTTCCAAGGTTTCTAAAAATAGTTACAACAATTGCCAATCTGTTCCTTGCTTCTTTCCCCTTTCATCTCCCAATTCTCCCACCATTATCCATTACCTTTTTGATCTATAGTTCTACCATCAGACGCACTAGCAATCTTACAATCCACGAAGGAAATTTTCTAACTAGGCACACCTCCAGGTAAAACCATGTGCCCTTTGGCAGCACATGTGGTTACAGCACCACATCTCTTGTGGTTAATATTTACATCTGGTAGGGTCTGGGTTCTCATGGTCAACTCACCAGCCAAAGCTGGATCAATTCATTCTACATTTTGTACTACCCTATCTCCTCTGGAAATACACCTGGTTTTTCCATTTATCCTATAGAAAACATAACTTGGAACATTATTCTTAATAGTTGGTACTGTTTATCCCTTGTCCTTATGTCTATCTCTCTTCACTTCTTAGGGTATTGGCACAGTTAATAGAAATGATGAAACTTTGGGTTTCTATGACTCTACTTCATTCCCTGTTCCTTGAATGTTTCCATTAACTGTTAAGACCATTTTTAATAGCATTTCCTTAAAACTTTTATGTTTAAAATCTAGGACAGTTATACAAATATGTACAATTAAACTTCATGACCTACTGTGACTCATTCAGGCTAGCAGTGTGGCTAGCATGGTAAAAGCAAGGAGACCATGTAGGGCACATACTCCCAGAATCACACCCAGAATCATGCAGCAAACTGTTCATAGGTCCTTGACAAGTGGGTCAGGGTCTCCAGGATCTTGCCACAAGCAGAGCCATCCATGCACTTCTGAGGCCTTGTTCCCGAAGAAGTCACATGATTCCTGCCATCAGTGAATACAAAATGTGACACAGAAGTTACTTATAAGAACAACCCCCAAATAACATTTTAAACCCCTAATTAACTGAAGCATTCTAAGCTGAAGTGATTCGTAAGAAGGTAAGTGAAGAAAATGCTTTAAATAGCTAGATTTCTAATGGTGCAAAGGAAAACTGACCTGACTCTCCTTTATTCCTCTGCCCCGGCCCCCTCTCTTTTCTCCCACCCTCCCTTCTCCCTCTCCTCTCCTCTCCCCTTCCTTTTCTTTCCTTCTATCTTCTCCTGTATGTTTTACATCTGTCTCGTCACCCTTTTTCTTTTTTTTTGAGTTGAGGATCGAACCGAGCGCCTTGTGCTTACTAGGCAAGCACTCTGCCATTGAGCTAAATCCCCAACCCTTCATCACCCTTTTAGAATATAATGATCTGGAGGTTCCAGGAAAGCTAAGAAGACAGCAACTTTGAATATGGCCAGCAGATTTGTTCATATTAATCCACGAAGAGTAAATGTGGAGAAGATGAAAAAGCAGGGAAATCAGGAATCCTCCTGGACAACTTGATAGGACTTACCATAAATGTAGTGAGGATTTTGTTGGGAAAGGAAGAGAGAGGAAAAACATAAGTTAACCAAAAGGTAAATGGCTAGATTTTTTAAATTAAAAATATCTCATAAATCTCTATTCCCCAAAACATATGTGTAGAGGTGTCATTTTTTAAAATCTCTTAATACAAGATAAAATGGAAATTTAAAATTCAGGCAAAGGAAAAGGAAAGCTATGTATGAAGAATTGACATGAGAATTAAAGAATTCCCTCAAAACTGTGGAAACTACTTAAAAAACAAATAGCACCTTTAACACTCTGAAGTTAAATACACTGAGTACAGAAATCTGGTAAGAGTGGAAATGTCTTTCAAATATGGACTGGGAGATGGCTTAAGTGCTAAAATACTTACTTGATAAGCATAAAGACCTGAGTTTGGATTCCCAACACCCAAGTCAAGAGCACAATACCACTGTGGAATCATTCCTGAAATTTTCCCCACCACTGGGCAGCAGAGCAAAAGCTTCTTGAGGTGCCCACCTCCACAGGTTTGATATAGTAAAGAAAGTTAATTTACATTTTAAAATCTTCAAGAAAAGAAATGTCAACTCTGATTATATATTTAGTGATGTCCTCTGAAAATTTTAAGCAGAAGTTAAGACTTGTTTTGCACAAATTCTTCCAGAAGATACAAGTGTTGGGAAGCGGCACAAGCAAGATGATTACATTTCTAGAAAAGAAAGTAGAAACAATAAAAATGATAGAATAAAATTGTGTCAAAGGATTTAAACATTAATATCCCCATGTTAACATAATATAATGTATAGTTTCAGTGCAGCTGAGTCTGCTACAAGTGACTAAACAAGTTATTGAATTAAAAAATAAAAATAAGCTGGACCACACATGAGGAAAGGGCCAACATAGCACTGAACTCCATTATTTCAAAGCATTTCTTATTATAATACTTTGCTGTGCATGCTTGGCATTCTCTATCTCCATACTTTAGTCATCCTGTCAATTGAGTATGTTATCTAAGTTGTGGAAATACTATGATTTATTTGGTTTACCTAAAAATCAATGTTTTAACTTCAAGAAATATTTTGTGTGTATTTCAGATTAATTGAAATAAAAGACCAAGCTGGTAAATCATCAGCAACCTTTGTAACCATGAACATGAATTATTTAATCACACATGGACAGAGTTGGTGTGCAGTTTCTTTTCACCATAATTGTCAATTGTCTTTGTCTCATTCTGCTCAGACTATTCTTAATAAAATAGTCAAAAGCAAAGCTTTAAAATTAGGTATAATGAGAGTCTAAGTAAAGGCTGAATATAAACCTATTATGACCTTAAAAGAAAGAGGACCTTAATAAAGTCTAATATTTCTAAAGATAAATGTTTAAAAGATACTGTAGAATCACAGTAATGCATTTTTCTTAATTTTTCAGTTTTAGTTTTCTTTTTTTTTAAATTTATTTATTATGTATACAGCATGTATGACTGCAGGCCAGAAGAGGGCACCAGATCTCATTACAGGTGGTTGTGAGCCACCATGTGGTTGCTGGGAATTGAACTCAGGACCTCTGGAAGAGCAGTCAGTGCTCTTAACCTCTGAGTCATCTCTCCAGTCCCACATTTTTTTCTTAAAACATTTATTAAATTTTCTATTTATGTGTGTGTGTGTGTGTGTGTGTGTGTGTGTGTGTGTGTGTGTGTGTATGCCATGACATAAGTGTGGGTTGAGAGGACAACCTTGGTGACTGATCTCAGGTCATCAAGTTTGGTGACAACTGAACCATTTCATTAGCTCTATAAATGTTCTAATAACTCAAACAAGATATAAAATTCTTTCAATAAATGTAATTCACAGACCTTAATATGCTGTATAACTAACTTTTTAAAATGATCTATAAGATTTTAAAAGAGTCAAGAATGCATTTATTTTGTAAGCAAAAAGCCAATTTCATGATCTAAAGAATAATAATAAAAACATAGTCTAGAAAGGTGTTTTGCATCCTACCAAAGAGAATAGTAATCACCAATATTATCTAGCTAGAAATCTTGAAACGTCGAACAATCATCTGCTATGAGATATTCTGGTGTGATAGTGGCAGAAATGTAATTGGAGTAATCAAGCATGTTTTGTTTTGTTTTTGTTTTTAAATCAAATTTGAGGCCTACTCAATGAGCTGGATGGAACACAGACTTGACACTGATGAAGTTGCCATAAACCTGAATCTAGCTAGCCCATAGACACTAGGGAAATACTACTATTATTCTGCTAAGGAACATGGCAAGAGAATGACTCCTAATGATGTACTATTGTACCCACAGATCACACCGAATTCTCATCAGAGGAGTTTCTTCTTGCAATAGTTGAGAATGGTCACAGAGACACACAATTGGACAATGTTCAGAGTGAAAGACTTTGGAGCACTTAGTCCTAGATGAGATGTCTAGATCAAAGCCCTCCACCAAGACTCAGAGATCTATGTTGAAGAGGAGGCAAAAGGAATTTAAGAGCCAGAGGTAGTAGATGACTCCAAGGAAACAACATTTTAGACACAACAGAACTGATAGACACATGACCTGCACATGACCTGCACAGGTTCAAATTAGACAAAATCCCAGCACTGAGAAAGGGAACTAGACACAAGTTCTACCCCTCACCAAGAAGATATTTTCAAATGATACATGCTGGAAACAGAAATCAGTTTTCTCCAGTGTAATCTCACTGGGTATATCAACTACACTTCAGGGAAGACCCTGCACTCATGACTAACTAGAAAACACAAAATGAACTTTGTATTTTGTGCCCATTTTATATTGCTTTATTTTTTCATATTTTTATTAATGTTCTTTTCTTTTTGTTTGGTCTGTTTTGTACTACATTTTTGTCATATTTATTGTTTTGGGTTTTTTTAGAGCAAGAGAGAGAAAGGAGAATGCAAGTAAGCATGAAGTTGGGTCAGTAGGGTGGTAGGGAGGATCTGGGAAGAATTAGGGGATGGGAAAGAACATGATCATAATATATTGAATAAAAAAATGATAAAAATTTTTAAAAGATTTTAAACAAAGTAGCAGGATACAAAATCAATATGCAAAAATCAGTAGCATTCTACATACAAATGACAAATGAACTAAGAAAGAAATCAGTGAATTAATACTTTTCACAATAGGGTCAAAAATACACCTTGGAGTAATTCTAACAGACCAAGTGAAAGAGTGGCATAATAAAAACTTTAAGACATCAAAGAAAGATATTGAAGAAGATATCAGAAGATGGAACAATCTCCCATACTCATGTATCAGTAGGATTAATATAGTGAAAATGGCCATCCTACCAAAAGTAATGTGTAGATTTATTGAGACCTCATCAAAATACCAATGCATGTATTCATAGAACTTGAAAGGACAATTTCAGCCTATATAAAAATTAAAAAAAAAAACAGGATAGTTAAAAAATTACTGAATAATGAAAGAAGAGCTAGAGGTATTACTATCCCCTGTCTTAATTTGTACTACTGAGTACACATATTAATATATATGGTAATAAATGTGGTGGCTCCTTAGGAAGCTGGGTATTCTTATGCAAATATTATTATGTATATTATTTGCATATGTATATATAATACAGCATGATGTTGTTATAAAAAACAAACACATTGATCAATGAATTCTAATTGAAGACCCAGATATAGTCCCCACACCCCTGGGCATCTGATTTTTGATAAAGAAAACAGAAATACACACTGGCAGAAAAAAAAGGACAACATCATCCACAAATGATACTGGTCAAACTGGATGACTGTGTGTGAAAGAATGCAAATAGATCCATACCTATTACTCTGCACATAACTCAACCACAAATGGATCAAAGACCTAAATGTAAGACCAGAAACACTGAATCTGATTGAAGAGAAGTAAGGAATAATCTTGAACTCACTGGCACAGAAAAAGACTTTCTAAACAGAACACAAATAGTTAGTACAGGCACTAAGAATGACAATTAATAAATGGCATCACATGAAACTGAAAACTTGTATGGAAAAGGAGACTATCATTTGGATAAAATGACAGCCTACAAAATGGGAAAAATCTTTACAAATTACACATCCCATAGAGAGTTAATATCCAAAGTATGTAAAGAAATAAAAAACAAAAAAAATGGACATCAAGAAAACAAATTAGCCAATTTTTAAAAAGGGATACAGATCTAAACAGAATCTAGAAATGAGGAAACACAAACAACTAATAAAAAATACTTAAGTCATCAAAGAAATGTGAATCAAAATTACTTTGAGATTTTTGTCTTTTACTAGTCAGAATAGCCAAAAATCAATGACAAATGACAGCTCATGTTGGTTAGGAAACAGAGAAATGGGAACATTCATATATTGTTTCTGGAAATGAAAACTTCTATAACTACTGTGAAAATTGATGTGGTAGTTCCTTCAGAAGCTAGGAATAGAGCAACCCCAATATCCAGATATACCACTTCTGGGCATATACCTAAAGGACTGTGCATCCTACTTTAGAGACACTTGTTTAATCATATTCTTTACTATTCTATTCTTAATAGTCAGAAATTGGAAACAGCCTATACACACAACAATGAATAAATGGATAAAGAAAACATGGTACATTTACATTATGGAATATTACTGAGACTACTATTCAGTAAAACAATGAAATCATCATCATATTCACAGGTAACTAGATTGATCTAGAAATAAATCATCCTGAGTGAATCCAGACCCAGAAAGACAAATAGTGTATGTATTTGCTTATATGTGGGTGCTAGCTTTTAAGTGTTCAATAAGGAAGGTACTACCCATATAACCACAAAGGTCACATATAGCATATGGGACTAGAAGGTAGGGATGTCTCTCCCTTGAAAGAGGAAATAGTATAGATAGTTATGGAGGAATGAGAGGGTAGACAGAAATATTAGTATCAAATGGGAAGGAAGAGAAGAGAATTGGGTGAGGGAAGGGATATGGGAAGGTACACCTACAACAAAGGGCCTTTTGAAGAGTCATATGGAAAACTAATATAGTAGAAACTTCCTAAAATATATGCATGCATGAAGGCAAAATTGTCAAATAACAGAGGAGACAGAGCCCCAACTGGACATCACTTGTCACCAAATGAGACTTCCAGTACTGAATATGGGTTACATCTAATTGAATTGTTGGCCAAAGGGGCCATAGAAACCCCCAAACAACCCAGGCTATTGCCAAGGTTATTAGTTGCTCTCCACAAACTGACATTAATGCCCTATTGTTGAAGACAACACCTATACAATTCATTGAACATGGAGAAATCAAGCTGGTACCTATCTAAGCCTTCACCCCTACAGACTAGTATTCATAGTACTGGAATACACTCTTCATACTGCCAAGAGAGAAAGTTAAACATCAACCCAGCTACAAACTCTTCATTCTACAATGATGACCTGCACACAAGATGCGCTAGTGCAGTAATGACACAAAGTTTGTGAGATTAACCAATCAATGTCTGATTGGATTGAAGGTGCAATGCATGAGAGAGAATCTATCTACAACACTACTCAGGTAACCAAGAATTGGAGACCAGATAGACCAGGTACCTGGGGGAAAACTAAATATGACTATTCTACTGAGTGAACATAGCCATAGAATCACATTTAATAACAATCTGCTATACTCGTAGATATGTTTTTATTTAGCCATCATCAGAGAAGCTTTCTCCTGCAGCAGGTGAGAACAAATACAGAGATCCACAGCTGGACATTACACACAGTGAGAGACCTTGGAACACTCAGCTTTAATTGGGATGTCTCCATCAAATATTTACCCTCAGGTCTCAAGAAAATACTGCAAAAGAGGAGATGGAAAGAGTGTAAGAGCCATAGGTGATGGAGAACACTAAGGAAACAAGGCCCCATAAACACTGGCAGGATCAATACACATATGAACACAAAGGGACTGTGGCAGGATGCATAGGACCTATATGAGTCTGCGTCAGACAGAGTCCACTAAGATCAGAAGTGGACACACTCTCCAATTCCTAACTGAAAACCTATCTCCAACTGATAACTACATGCAAATAAAAAAGTCAGTTCTCTCCAATGAAGTCTTACTGGGGATACAAACCACTCAAAGGCCAGGCCCCACAACCAGTAATGTAAGCAGAAGTTTCTCTCCCATCTGCTTGTTCCCAACTACCCAGCAGCTGCTTCCCAAATAATTGACTTGGAGGCTTAATATTACTTATAAATGCTTGGCTGGTCACTCAGGCTTATTACTAACTAGCTCTTACACTTAAATTAACCCATAATTTTTATCTATGTTTAGCCACATGGCTTAGTACTTTTTCTCAACACTACATTCTCATCTTGCTTCTTCTGTATCTGGCTGGGGACCCCTGACTCCACCTTTCCTCTTCCCAGAATTCTCGTAGTCTGGTTGCCCCACCTATACTTCTTGCCTGACTCCTGGCCAATCAGTATTTTATTAAACAAATTTGAGTGACAGACCTTTACAGTGTATAAGAGCATTATCCCACAGCACAGTAGTAGATGACCAACACAAAACAAACTCATTGCTGTCTTTGGAGGTTTTTTGTCTCATAACGATTTAACCTTTTTTTATTTGTTTTTTGTTTGTTTTGTTTTTAACCTTACAGGTTTTTTGTATAGACATCATAGCTTCTGGCTTTGTGTTTTTAGGAGGTTTCTGTGTGTGCAAACACATGTTTCTCTGTGTCTATATGTGTATATAGTTCTTTTTCTTTGGCTCTTTTTCTTCTATTTGTTTGTTTGTTTGTTTCTTCCATTTTAGTTTGTTTGTCTTTATCTAATTATTATTACATGTCTGTTTGCTTTTTAATGAAAAACACAAAGGGTGTGGGTTCTGATAGGAGGGAAGGTGACTCTTGAAGGTATTGGGGGAGGGGAAATAATGATCAGCATATATTGTATGAAAAATATCTGTTTACAATAAAAGGAAGAAAAATAAATAAAACTATGAACAGAAAACTAAGAATCAAAAATAAAGTTAGAATCCACAGAAATCCTATCTTATTGCAAGAAATAAATTGCGGGTGGAATTTCATTTTCAATGTTCTATATTTCATCACATGAGAGAAAAAATTATGGAATAAAAGAGAAGGAATCAGTGATTTTCTGTTACTCTTTCCCAGAGATAAATTTGAAGAAGTAACATTTTTAAAAATTAAAAAAAATCATAGTCCATAAAGCCAAAAATTTAAGTGATTAAAAATAAATTGCTTTGTTTTTAGTTCTTAAAACTAGAGATATTTAGATATGATTAGTTTGGGATTAAGATACAATAAAAATTCACATAACATACTACTGGGCTTACAAATATCTTGTAGACAACAACTCTGACAATAATAGCATTTAAGACTTAAATCTATTCAAGTTATTTCCTTCTATCAGTATGTATAATAATCCAATGAAAGTGCCTGTGCGTGTGGGCTCCTCTCTCTCTCTTCCACTCTCTCTCTCTCTCTCCTTTAAAGAAAGATAAATAACACTGAAACAACTCTTTCCCTTCTTACGCTTACTCCCATGACATTTTGGTTCCTGCTTTGCTGGTGAAACCAAACAAGGGATTAACCAGTCCTTCAGAGTACATGAAAGAACAATTGTAATCTTCCTACTCTTGATAACGGTTCCCTCCACAGAGGTGTGATTTACTTTGCTTGCCACAATATCTACATGAAAGCATTATACAGGTATTAAAGTGCAGTAAAGCATAAATCAGCCAACAAGGACTAGGAGAAAAAGACAAGGATGTTATTTTAGGGAAAAAAAAAGTGAGCTTTGTATGTTGACTGTAAAAGCCTGTCAGGGTGAGCAGAGCAAACCCTGTCAAGGCTCATGTGGTTGGATTTGACTGCACTTCCAAGAAAGGAGGAAAGGTCATACTGTGCTGTGAACCTCTGAGAATGTTATAGACTAATATGGACCAATTCTGTCAAAAGAATGTTAAATCACTTAAAAGGGTTGGGTTTTTAGAAGAAGTTTATGTGGGCTGGAGATGTATCTCAGGAGGAGAGAATCAGGAAGATGCAGCGTTCAAGATCTCAGATGCATGGTGAGCTTCAGCATAGGCTGGTGGGCTACATAATATCATGTCTCAGGGTGATAAGAGATTATTAAAGGAAAGGAAAGCAAAGAAAGAACAGTCATGAAGTAAAGAGACTCATAAATCATGAAAGAGTGTCACAAGTCAAATTATTCCTCTGAGTCAAAATTATCCATCATATCATTTCCATTGACTGATAAAAACATTAACCTAGAGATAATAAAAAAATCAGGGACAGTGTTAGCCTCCTATAACTAGCAACACTTTCTACCTGTCAACTCAGTTGTCACTCTTGTAGCTAGAGTTTTCCTGCCTGGCCCACAGTCAGGACAAATCTCTGACACCCGCCAGTCCCACAGCCATTCAGACCCAACCAAATAAACACAGAGACTTATATTGGTTACAAACTGTATGACCGTGGCAGGCTTCTTGCTAACTGTTCTTATATCTTAAATTAATCCATTTCTATTAATCTATACCTTGCCACGTGGCTTGTGGCTTACCGGTACTTTACATCTTCCTTGTCCTGATGGCGGCTGGCAGTGTCTCCCTCACCCAGCTTCCTGTTCTCTCAATTCTCCTCTCTGTTAGTCCCGCCTATACTTCCTGCCTGGCCACTGACCAATCAGTGATTTTTTCATTGACCAATCAGCAACACATTTGACATACAGACCATCCCACAGCACACTCTGGCTGGGAATCAAGTAGGAAAGTTTTACTCTCCCTCCTGCCGACCATTACAATTCCTTCAGTCTCATCCCTAACCCTGTAGCAGACCACTTGCAAAGGTCTTCAATCCTTCCTTCATTCCCTGGCAGCTCCATAGAGCGTAGAGGTGACTCAATTTCTTCCATTCCCCATCTCTTTGTGTCATCCACCTATATCTAGCAATACTCTCTACTTGAGAACACAGTGGCCATACTAGCATGGAATCAGGTAGATAATTTTCACTCTCCCCATACCCATCACTATAATTTCTTCAGTCTCACCCCCAGCCCTGAGGCAGACTGCTGGCAGGAACTTGCCTTTCCACCATCCTTCCATTCTCTGGGGAATCTGCTGAACCTTGATGTCAGTCTGCACACCTAGGAAAAATTTCTACCCAGGACCACAGTGACCACCAGGCAGGGAATCAGGTAGGTGAATAACATTATCCTTCTGTTCTCCATTATGATCTCTCCATTCTTACACTCAGCTCGGTAACAGCTGCTTATAAGGGCTCCTTCTACTGCTTTAACTTCATTTACTGGAGACTCTGACTTTTTGTTTATTCCCAGGGTCCCATAGTCCTTTCATCCTTGTCTCTCTAGATAATTCAATGTCTTACTGCAATGTGCATGCAGGATCCTCTCTTTCCAATAAAAAGCTGAACAGCCAACATCTAAGTAGAAGAGGGATAGGCAGGGTTGGTGGGCAGAAAGAAATGGGGAGACAGCCAGACAGCCAGATGCCAGCCAGATATACACAGAGGAAGCAAGGAAGAAGCATAGACAGTATGTAGATAAGGTAAATGAGCCTCAAGGCAGCACATAGATTAATTTAAGTTTTAAAAGAGCTAAGTAGAAACATGCCTAAGCTAAGGCCAAGTATTCATAATTAATAATATCTCTGTGTCTTTACTTGAGGGATGATCAGTAACCCATAGAAAAATTCAACTACACCAAGAAATCCAGAGAATAATAAGAATGTATTTCAAAAATCTATACTCCACTAAACTGGAAATTTTGGAAGAAATGGATATTATTTTCAAATATGACCTAACAAAGTTAAATCAAGATCAGATAAACAATTTAAAGAGACACATAACCCTTAGTGAATTAAGAGCAGTAATTAAAAGTCTCCTCACCAGATAATGCCCAGGAACAGATGGATTCACCATAGACTTTTACTAGAATTTCAAAGAATAAATAACCCCAATTCTTCAAATTATTCTGCAAAATGGAAACCAAAGGAACATTGCCTAATTCTTTTAACAAGGACATAGATATTGTGATACTCAAACCACACCAAGGTACAACAAGGAAAGAATATTACAGATACACTTCTCTTACGAATTTAACTGCAAAAATTCTTAAAAAAAATACTTGCAAACCAAATTCAAGAAGACATCAAAAAGATCATCTACCTTGATCAAGCAGGATTGATCCCAGAGATGCAAGAATAGTTCAACATATGTAAATTGAGAACTGTAATCCATCATATGAACAGACTAAAAGACAAAATAAATAATAAACACACCTACATAACAAAAAACACATAATCACCTCATTAGATACAAAATCCAGAAATATTTTGGCAACATCCAACTTCATGATAGAAGTTCTAGAGAGACTAGGAATACAAGGGACATATTTCAACATAAGAAAGATGACTTACAGCAAGCCCACAGCCATTCAACCTAAATGAAGAGAAACAATGTTGTCCTCTATTTCTGTATCTCCTTAATACAGCACTTGAAGTCTTAGCTAGGGCAAAAACCAACTGAAGGGCATCAAGGTATACAAGCAGGAAGGGAAAAAGTCAAAGTATCTTTATTTTCAGATGATATGATTTCATACATAAATAACCCTAAAAGCAACACCAGAGTATTGCTACAGCTGATGAACACTTTCAGTGAAGTAGCAGGATATAAAATTAACATATAGAAATCAGTATAGCCTTTCTATATACAAATGACAAATGATTGAGATCATGGAAATGATAACTTTCACAGCAGCCTAAAAAATATCTTGAGATAACTCTTATCAGGCAAGTGAAAGAGTTATATAATGAAATTTTGACAATGAAGAGAATGAAGAAAGAAATTGAAGATTTCAGAAAACAAAGACACCTCCCACAATCATGGATCGGTAGTATTAATATAACAAAAATGGCCATCCTATCAAAAACAATTCCCATCAAAATTCTTACACAATTCTTCACATATCTTGAAAGGGAAGCATGTAGAAGAAAGCAAATCGATCCAGATGTCTCACTCTGTACAAACCTCAACTCCAGGAGGATGAAGAACTTCATGTTAAGGCCAGATCCACTGACTCTTAGAGATGACAAAATAGGGAAAGTCTTGAACTCATTGACATAGGAAAAGGTGTTCTGAACGGAACACTGATAACACAGGCACTATGAACAACAATTAGTAAATGGGACTGAATAATATTTATATTTATTAAACAATTAATTAAACATCAAACTAAAAATTTTTGTATGGCAAAGTACACCATCCGTCATACAAATTGTCCAGAATGGGAGACTATCTTTACCAATTACACATCTGATAGAGAACTAATGTCTAAAATATGTAAATAACTGAAAGAACTACACATCAAGAAAACAACCCAATTAAAAATGGGGTACAGATCTAAACAAGGGGTTCTCAAAAGATAAAACACAAATGTCTGATATTATAAAACTTAAAGACATATCCAACATGTTTAGTTATCAGGAAAATACATATTAAAATACTTTAAAATTTTATGTTATACCATTCAGAATGGCAAAGGTCAATAAAACAAATGATAACTCATGTTGGTAAGGATGTAGAGTAAGGGAAACACTCATCCATTGTTGATGAGAGTACAAACTTATATAGTCACTATGAAAATCAGTGTGGCAGTTCCCTAGGTAGCTGGGAATAGATTTGCTTCAAGATCCAAATATACCTAAAGGACGTACATCCTATTACAGAGATGCTTGCTCCTTCATATTCATTGCTTATTTATTCATAATAGCCAGAAATTACAAACAGCCTAGATCTTCATCAATAGATGAACTGTTAATGAAAATGTGGTGCATTTGTGTAAATGGAATATCATACAACTGCTAAAGGAAATAAAATCATAGTATTAACAGCTAAATTGGAATAGCTTGAAAAAAGATCATCCTGAGTGAGATGTAACAGACCTAAAGACAAATATAGTATATACTCTCAACTTATAAGCCTTTGATAGGCATGTTATTATCTATATAACCACAGAGGTTAGGTATAGATTAAGGGACTACAGGTTAAGAAAAACTGCTAAGGAAAAAGAAATAGAATAAATAGTTATGAAGAGACAGGGGTGGTGGAGACAGAGACAGGAGTTTTAAACAGAAAGGAGGAGGGAAGACATGAGTAAGGGAGGGGACATGGGGACAGGCAGTTAACATTTAGAGGTTTTGAGGTGTCATATGGAAACTTACTTCAGTATAAGCTTAAAATATGAACGTAAGCCGGGCGGTGGTGGCGCACGCCTTTAATCCCAGCACTCGGGAGGCAGAGCCAGGCGGATCTCTGTGAGTTCGAGGCCAGCCTGGTCTCCAAAGCGAGTTCCAGGAAAGGCGCAAAGCTACACAGAGAAACCCTGTCTCGAAAAACCAAAAAAAAAAAAAAAAAAAAATATGAACGTAGATGAAAGAAGTCTAAATGGAATCATCCAATTATGGATGAGACAAAACCCAGCTGGACACCATCAAATGAAAACTCCAGGGCTGAAAATGGGTTGCATATACTTGAGTTGTTGGCCATAAGAGCCCCATGAAAATCCACAAATAATTCAGGCTTTCTCCAATGCTATTGTTAGTTCTCCACAAACTAATGGTAAAACCCTATTGCAAAGACAACACCTACATACCTCACTGAACCCGGAGATTTTGAGCTGGTATCTAAATAGAGCCTTAATTTCTACTGATTAGTGTTCATGGTACAGGAAGTAGAATGGATACCAGTGGAGAGAAGCTAAACACCAAGCCAGCTACAAAGCCTTCACCTATAACGGTAACCAGTCGGCATGAAATGCTGGTGCAGTAGCGGCACAAAAGCTGTGGGAGTAACCAACCACTATCGGATTGGATTGAAGGCCCACTTCGTGAGCTGGAAGCCGTGCCTGAAGCTGTTCAGGTAGCTGATATTCTGAGACTAGACAGACCATGGACCTAGGAGAAAACAAGATACCATTTTTCTACTACTAAAGGAACATTGCAATCAAATGACTTCTAATGACGTTCTGCTATACCTATAGATCATTGTCTCTTACTCAGCCAGCATCAGAGAAGCCTCCTCCTGCAGAAGATGGGAACAAATGCAGAGACCCAAAACTGGACAATATATCGAGAGTGAGAAACCTTGGAAGATTTAGTCCAAAATGTGATGTCTTCATCAACCCCTCCCTCAACCCCCAGAGCTCAGGGAACCACATGGAATAGGAGGTAGAAAGAATTTAAGGGCTCGTAGGGAGGGAAGACAGAGAGGAACAGTGTCTCCCTGACGCAACTGGACTCACAGACGTATGAGTTCACAAAGACTATGGCAGCTGGCATGGAGACTGCCTGGCCTAAGCTCGATGGGGTCCTAGTGCTGAGTAGGGAAGTGGAAAGGTGTCCCCATCCCTAATCCATAAGTTATCTTCAGTTGACAACAGCTGAAAAAGGAATAATTAGTGTTCTTCAAAGGAGTCTCATTGTGGATACAAACCACAGTTAAGGGCATCCCAAGGATAAAGATGACCTACACACAACTAAATCAGTGGTATCTTTGGGTTTTTTTCCTCTCATGATGCTTTGTTCAAATAGTCTTTTGATTATCTGTTATGGTTCTCAATTTAGTATTTTTATGCTGTGTGTGTACATACTTGTGTGTGTCTGCATGCTTATCTGTTTCTTATGTTTTTTTTTCTTTTCTATTTAACTGGTTTCTTTTGTTTGTCTTTTGTTTTACCTGTTTGTTTTCTAGAAGGAGAGAAAGAAAGTGTGGAGTTAGACAAGTGGGTAGGCTGGGAGGACCTGAAAGGAGAGGATAGAAGGCAAACTGCGATCAGAATTTGGAGTGTGAAAAATTATTTCCAATTAAAAAGCAATAACAAGCACCCTCAGAAGCTTCAGAGTGGCTTCATGCCTCTTTCACAGGAAAAGAAACTTCCCAGTCTTCTTTCTGAGGCCTGTGGAATTATGAAGCTCTGCATTCCATGGGACCAACAGGAAAGTATCTCCTCATCATTTTGGAAATATATCTAAGAGGGTAAAGAAACTGCATAGTATCCAGGGACTGCAGTCAGCATGTCCCACAGCAGAGATGAAGTAAAATTATTGAAAGTAAGCATGGCAAGACTCTGGGTAGAAAATATGGATAATTTCTACAACCTATCATGGAGTGAGGCATTTTTTCCTTTAAGAGTACAAAATTTAAAACAAGATAGTTTTGGCATACATATGAATATTTTCAATTCAATAAATTAGATTTACAAAGTTTCTGAAGAAGTAGTGAGTTGTAATCTCCACTTGAAACTTTTTTGGAGGAAAACATCTTGATGATAGAACATACAGTTGAAATGAAGAAGCTTGCTAATTCCTCTTTTCTTCCATGGGGATCCTTTCAGAGTTTTTGTTTTTCTTCTTAATAAGAATAGATTCTGATTTTACATTTGGCAAATAACCAATGATTCTGTTGTATTATGGCAGTTTACAAATTCCATGGTACTGAGAATAAGATTAGTGACTTTGACACGAGCTGGAAATGAAGGGTTTGGCTATCGACAGCATTGCTTTGTGTAACAACTAGTAAATGCACTACTTGAAATTGGTAACAAGAGTTTTGTCTTGATTGAAAACTACACTAAGTGCTCTGATTTATTTTCTTCAGGTTCATAAATAATGGAGTCCTTCATTTGATGTTGTGTTAAAGAATTTTATGTTAAAATATTGGGCTCAAGATGTCACTATCATGGCTTTGGTATAGCTTGCTTCTGGCTAGAGATAATTATCTGTCTTTCTGATTCTGTTTTGTTTTTGGTTCATATAGTAACTTAATTTATTTTCTCATTGTTAAGGTTTTGATCCATAGACATATGGCTCCTCCCATTTCTAAGTTACTATTCTTTTAGAATGGCCTCTTGTCAACCTTTGTGAGCTTGTGAGTTTCTGCAATTGAAGCATCTAGGACATCCTTCTCTCCAACTCTGGTTTTTACTTTTTTTTATATCAGTAAACAGAAGATCCAAGGGTCTTATCTATCAGAAATTAATTAGCAAGAATTAGATTGTGTTTTGTTAAATGCACAATATGGGTCAGTATGAACTTCTAATAATGCTAAAGGCAATTTTTCAAACGCTTCAGTTTCTTTTCTATTAAATATTCAGACGATTGTGATAGGATGACCTTGCCAGACCATCCATAGTATGTGAATGACAAAGCTCCAGTGATTTCATGCAGAACTGTGATGGAGAGCAGAAATCTCTGCTGATGGAGTTTAACAGTGTCTGAAAAAGAAACACATGGCTTGGATGATTGCATATAAAATCATATGCCAAATGACAATCTGTGAGTGATAAACAACATCCTGATGGAATCGGTTGAAAGGCAGTTTATTTTTATTTTTTTTAAATATCACTATGTGGTCATTGGATAAAACTATGGGTTTCATGACACTTTTGTTCAAGTATATCATTTACTTTTATTATATTAATTCCCCATTTCACTCTTCTGTAACAATTCTTGCTCTTCCTGCTTCCCAAATAGTCCCTTGTATATTTTCATACCATTTGTGTGTGCGTGCTTAAATGCATGTGTGTGTGTGTGTGTGTGTGTGTGTGTGTGTGTGTGTGTGTATAAAATTTATGTTCTATGTAAGAGAAGGCACATGATATTTTTCTGAAAGGTAATTTAAAGCTCTAAATCCAAAAATTTCCAGCAAAGAATTTTACATGGAATTGAAATATCACTTGAGATATGCACAGATTAAGGCAGCTGACCTTACTTATACTTTCTTAGGGAGCCAAAGGGAAGGGGCCAGCGGTTCTGGAAAAGGAAAGACTCAAAAGAGAGAAAGAAGAGACTCTCTTGGACACAGTGATGGGAGGTCCAAAGAAAGCTGTGCTGTACCAGCAACATCTGACTAGAAAGAATATTTCAGGGTGGTTTTTGTCAGTAATACAATATGAATGGAATTTGTGATGGAACATACTGAAAAAAAAAAAAAAAAAACAATAGCTGGGAAGAGTGAAGTTTCAATTACAAGCTCCAAGTCCCCTAAAGAGTGCAAAAGATGAGAAAAGATTGCATGCCAACACACGACAGTTTATAGCAGAGCAGCAGTAATGTAAGCATATGGTGCTAATTCAGCTACAGTTACGATTCAGAACATCGTTAAAAGGATGTCTGTTTGAAATTCAGAAATCTGGGCTGTGGAGTGAAGGGGCAGCAACACCTAACCTTTAAAGAGGCAACCAATAGTCAAGGCCTAAAAATTATATTTAAAAAGTTAACAACACAAGCCTGGCATTTTAGACCTCAAAATAAATCTCAAACTACTGGCAAACTACAAATAATCACCATAGTAAATAGTAGTCCAAGGTAAAGAGGAGCTGGACGCAGCTCTCTCTGACAAAGCACAAAAATCAATCGTTTCTTTAAAGTATGCCCAGCTGTTACTTCAAGTAAACGTAAAAGGAAGGATAAAGTGAGAAGAGAAATACACAAGGGCTGGAACTGTGCAAACGAAACAGGCCATTCACTTTCATTTGATTGTTCAACGGCATCCCTCCAAGGAAATGTGAGTATCAGAGAACATGGACTTCATGCCTCATCTGTCAAAAGAAAACGATTCTGTCTTTCAAGGCATATTCTTTTGACAACACAGCAATTTTGCTTAGAAGCAAAATGAGAACCTGCCCAGTGGGTTTCACTAATACCCGCACAGTGATCTCTGATTTTGTTTTTGCATCTGTAAAATGAAGTTGTTTGGGAATGACTTGATAATGAATAGAGGAAAACAATAGGGAAATAAATATCCCTCTGACTTGGAAAGAGAAATGTCAGATTCTTTTTCCTGTATTCCTATTTCGTGTATTAAGTATTTCTATACTTAATGGCAAACAGCTAAAAGTCCTGGGGTGTATCAAGCTGAGGAAAACTATGGCTTCCACTCCTGCTCTGCTGGGAAAAGCACCATCACATCACCGCGTGGTAGAGTGTATGAAGGCCTTCCATCAGCGTCCCTGTGGTGGCCTTTGCTCATCTGCTGTGTAAGCTGGACAAACACAGATCAGTAACTTGAAGCTTTTCCTGCAATCACCCTCTACGGTTGTCCAGATGACCTCGTATGAATCATAGCCCATCTGTAGCCATTGGACTTTTCCTACCTTTTTCTATTTTAACTTTCTGCAATGTACACCTGTGGTGGTATTGTGTTCCCCAAAATATTGTGCACCCTAATAAACTTATCTGGGGTCAGTGACAGAACAGCCACAATATTAAACATAGAGGTTAGGCAGTGGTAGCACACGCCTTTAATCCTAGCATTCCAGAGGCAGAAATCCATCTGTTCAAGGATACAGCCAAGCATGGTGACTCACGCCTTTAATCCCAGGGAGTGGTGGTAGAAGGAAGAAAGATATATAAGGCGTGAGGACCAGAAACTTGAAGCATTTGGCTGGTTAAGCTTTCAGGCTTTTGAGCAGCAGTTCAGCTGAGATCCATTTGGATGAGGATACAGAGGCTTCCAGTCTGAGAAAACAGGACCAGCTGAGAAGTTGGCCATGTGAGGTTAGATGTGGCTTGTTCTGTCTCTCTCATCTTCCAGCATTCACCCCAATAACTGGCCTCAGGTTTGATTTTATTAATAAGAACTTTTAAGATTCCTGCTACATACACCATGTATACATGAACATAAAGTGAATTAACTAATACAACACTTGTCATAGAAAATTAATTTATTGATACCAATAATATTTTAATTTTCTTAAGGTTAGGCCCCATGTCCCACAGTAGATGACCGACACAAAATGAAAAATTATATATATATATATATATATATATATATATATATATATATATATATACATATATACATATATATATATACACATATATATACATATACATATATACATATGTGTGTGTCCAGCCATACCTATAATATCTATATACCTACTATACTGGGTGGTTTTGTTTATCACCTTGACTCAAGCTAGAGGCATCAGAGGAAGGCACCTTGGCTGAATACCTTCATGAGATCTAGCTGTAAGGCATTTTCTCATTTAGTGATCAATGTGGGAAGGCCCAGCCAATGGTGGGTAGTGCCATCTCTTGGCTATTGGTCCTGGCTTCTATAAGAAGGTAGGTTGAAAAAGCCATGGGAGGCAAGCCAGTAAGTAGCATGCCTCCATGGCCTCTGCATAAGCTCCTGCATCTGGGATTCTGCCCTGATTGAGTTCTTCCCCAACTTGTTTTTTGGTCATGGTGTTTCATCACAGCAATAGAAACCCTAAATAAGACACCTATATACCTATATACCCAAATATACTCACATACCCGTATGCCTACATACACACACACACACACACACACACACACACACACACACACACACATATACATATATATATATATATATATATATATGTATGCATACAAGTTTATATATATATATATATGCATGTATACATATATATGATATAGATATAAACCTGTACAGGTCCTTTGAAAATATATCATGACTTCCATTTTTGTGTTTTTATGGAATTCTTGTATGGGCAAATATGTGTGTCTCTGCATCTAATAGTTTCTCATACTTTTTCTTTGGTTCTTTTCTTGCTTGTTTGCTTTGTTCTATTCTGACTTGTTTATTTTTGTTTTAACTTATTTTATTTCATTATTATTCCTTAGATGTCTGTTTTCTAATGAAAGACAGGATGACTGTGGATCCAAATGAGAGTAGGTCAAGAGGAACTGGGAGGAGTTTGGGGAGAGGAAACCATAATTAGAATACATTACATGAAAAAAAATTTTTCAATAAAATGAAAGATAAATCATTTCACAGTTCAACTCTAATTGCCTATAGAATCTTTCCTCAACATAAATTAATCACTGAAATACCATTCTAGATGCCTTTGTATGTTTCAATTATTTGGGAATCAAATGTAGATATTGTCTTTAGGGAAACCTTCAAGTCATACTTGTTACAAAAATCCAGTACCTTCCACATGCCTCCCAAGTTCTACCCAAATTCTTTCACCCTTTTCAAGACAGTATAACCTTTATCAAGCTGAAGAAATTCTCTAGCCTTTTCTAATCCTTCTCATGAAAGCTCAAGAGTTTTTCAATATTAGACAACAAGATTAAAGTTTGTCTAAAGAGAACTTATATTTTTCAACAGAATAATCGGTAGGGAAAATAATCTTTCTTTCTTCTACTCACTGTAAAGAGCTGCAGTTGAGTAGAAGACCTCAACATTCCTCTCTACAAGCCTCATATAGCTATCTGAACTTAAAAATAGAGTTTTTAACATTCTTCAGATTGGTCTACTAATACATTAGGTGGCTTAGGTTGCAATAATCCTCCATCTGGCCTTGTGGCTCTGCCAGGATGTCAGAGACCAAACATGGACCATGGAAAAGTATTAGCTAGGCCAGAGAACAAGCTCCTACCCTAAACCAGATGCCCCCAAAGATAAAGAACAGGTCAGGCTGGTCAGGTAGCATAGCAACAGAACAATGGGCCCTGACTAGTGATCTTACCACCTAGCAGCCTCACAACTTGCACGACTTGCACATAGCCCTTCACCTGCACATCCCCCTTCACCTGCACGTACGGCACATCGTGCACCCCTTCCCTCCTTCCTGCCCCCTCCCATGCCATATAAGCCTTGCTGAGGAGAGTAAAATTTGCAGCTTGATCAGAACATACTGTCTTGCTGTCATCCTTTCGTGTCTCTCCCATCCCTCTCATTCTCTCCCGCAGGTGGGTCGCCCCCGTTGACACCCCGCTGGCCGGGGCACCAGGACCCCCTCCAGCACCATTTCCCTGCTGCCTCTCCCTCTTGTTGCAGCTCACACACTGCTGGATGGAAAAGAAAGGAAAATGTGGTGTTGGAAAATTGCAACAGGTCTCTGTGAACACCAAAGCTACAATGTTGAAATCATAAACATTCAGAAATTTTTGCAAATGTTCAGTTGACTTTGTAATGGAGGATTCTACACTGTACATTTCTTGGATTAAATACATACTTTTGTAGCTTTCATTCAAGAACCAGCTCGAAAAAGATTTGATTCCATGATTTAATTAGTTTGAAATGATTTTTGTTAGAGTACACTAATTATAAATAATAATGGAATTAATTATGCTATTTTTATACATTTACATACTGTATTTGGATCATGTTCACCTGCCTCCTGTTACCCTCTGTCTTCTTTCCGTTCCTGCTTCCTCTTGCTAAGTAGACCCTCTTTTGTTTCATGTCCATATGTGTGTGTTGCAATGAGCTTTATTAAGGTTGTATATCATAGCATGAGTACCTTGTCAGTAGCTATATCACTGAAGAAAATGCCTCTTTCTTCCCCATGAGCCATTAACTATGTGTAAACCCTCAGAATGTAGTGAAATCCCATAATTCCATCCATCACGGAAGAATGTCTTTGTACCCAGCTTTGTATAGATCTTGTGTGCTGCAGGCTGCAGGAATATATCATGAGAACTCAGCTGGTTATGGCAAAGTCACTACCTGGAGGGATCAGGGAATTCCTCCAGAGGAAGCCAAATCCCAAGGAGTTTTTGGTGTTACGTGGCTTGTTATATATCAGCTGTCTTCTGTTATGAAAATCATGTATACCTTCATAGTTTTTCCAATTGACTTTTCCCTAAGAAGGACTAACAGTGTAGACTGATCACTCTCTGGACATACACATTCCAGGTATTTAGAGAACAGCCTCAGGAAAGGCTTTCTCTGGAATCAGATTATCTCCCTTAGCCACTTTCAAGGACTGCAGGAAACACCACCCACGTGGGCGCCCAACTTCTGAGGACTAACAATGATAACAGCCCACCTGCAAGTCCCCTGACTTAAATTCCACAAGGAGACACCGCCCAGGTGGGCCCCAACTTCTGAGGACTAACAATGATAACAGCCCACATGCAAGTCTCCTGACTTACAGTAAATTCCACAAGGAGACACCACCTAGGAGAGGTGGACATTAAGTAATAGCTTTACACAATTTAATTCGGACCCTCCCTTTATATACCGGGACTTCCAGGGCACAGGATGGAGAAGAGAAAAAAGAATGGAAGAACTAGATGGGTAAGAACTTGAGATGAACAAACTGAGATGGGGAAGCACTAGCTGGGTAAGAACAAGATGAAAAGGACCTAGATGAGGCAGAATTAAGACAAAAGAATTAAGATAGAACTTAGAGGAAGTAGTAGATAAATATAGAGAGAAATCAGGCAAGAAAGGAGCTAGACATGAGAACAGAACAGAAGCTGTGTATAAAAGATGTTATGCCAGAGGAATTAAAGCAAGTGGACTATAGAGCTTGGTGTGCTGAGATTCTATTTCCTGAAAATAGTCCTTGCCGTTAGTAGTTCTCTCTCCTGAGCCCCTGAGATGTATAACATTAAGGCTGGTCCCTCAAATATTATACAAGACTTGTGCAGGTGATCAACACCACTGTGAGTTCAAGATTGCAAAATGCAAAATTGTGGTATGAGTATCATAATTCCTCCTCTTTCCTCTGGCTCTTACATTCTTCCTGCCCCCATTTTTGTGATGTTCCCTGAGGTTGTAAGGACATGATGCATGCCCTGATTTCTAGATGGACAGTCATTTTTTTTCCTCAGTACTTTGACAAGTTATGCATTGCTGTGGATATCACTCTGTATCCTGTGAATGTGTTGCTCTGATTGGTTGATAAATAAAATGCTGATTGGCCAGTAGCCAGGCAGGAAGTATAGGCTGGATAAACAGACAAGGAAAATTCTGGGTACAGGAAAGCTGAGTCAGAGATGCCAGTCTGCCATCCAGGAAGCAGCATGCAATGGCGCACAGGAAAAGCCATGGAACACGTGGTAATATATAGATTAACAGAAATGGGCTGAGTTTAAATGTAAGAACTAGTCAGTGGTATGCCTGAGCTAATGGCTGAGCAGTTGTAATTAATATAAGCCTCTGTGTGTTTATTTGGGTCTGAACAGCTGTGGGACTGTATTGATGCCCCAGGGTCCAAGGGGGCTTTGCTAAGTCCGGCATGAAATATTAGGGAAAAAAAATCTATGTACACTATGTTCTTAATGTCGGTTAACTTCATTCCTCTAAGACAAAATTACATCCATTCAGCTATAGTTCCACCAAGCATTCAAGGCAGGAATAACTCTAGACATAACAAGCTCTATATCCATCTACTTTATTTCTCTGGGATGAAATCCTGTCTCCATAACTGCAGTTCCATCCAGCTCCCTAATTCATAGTCCAGCTAACGACTAACTCCTATGCTGTAAGCCTCATCTTCTTCCTCTGTACCCTCTTTCTCCATCTCTGCTACTCTCTACTCCTGGTACTCAGAAAACTCTACTTGAGATCTGCTTACCCTCTATGGAACCTCTGTCATCCTCTCTTCTATCTCCCATGCTGTTCTGTCCCTGTCTACAGAAAAATACCTGTCTTTTCTTTCCCTGGGCACCTTGTTCCCTGCCTCCTCAGGAATGTTGTTTTACCTCTCACCTTGATATGTAAAAACCTCTTTTGTTCTCAGTCAAAGTGCTCTGAAGAACCACCACTAGGCCTCCTCAAGGCTAAGGGATGGTCTGAGCTTCATTAGCACAGGAAACAAAGCTATGTGTCTCCTGCCAGCTTGTCTCCTAAGCTCAGCAGGGCAGTTAGTAACTTAGTAGGTTCAGCAGATCTGGGGAGCTGAACTGTTTACCAATTGGTCTGGGTATGCATGGATTTCATAGCAGAAGACAGCTGGAATATTAAAGGCTAGGTAACACCAAATATTCATAATATATGGCTTTGCCTTTTGACAGACCCTTGGCCTGTCAAAATTCAGCTTTAATACACAGCTGAATCTCTATGATATATTCTTGCAGCCCACAAGAGGACTGCAGGGCCACCAGGCAGGAACACAGAAAAACTTTCAACTACAAAGCATCTCTACAGTTACACTAACAACTGCAAACAGAAACTTCTCTGACCAGAGCTGACACCAACAGTCTGACAGACATAAGCATAATTATTTACAAGGAAATCAAACAGTCACATCATGTGTACTTAGCAAAAGAATGATACTGTCTTCCCCACAAGGGCCTGTGATGTCTGTCTCCTGTTATAGGCTTTTGATAAACTGTGTTTAAAGACTAGGCTTGAATATTTTCCTTTGGTATAGGCAACAAATCCAATTAAAGAGTAGTTTGTCATTTCCATAAGAGTTGTCATTATGGGGGGCTGGAGAGGTGGCTCAGAGGTTAAGAGCATTGCTTGCTCTTTCAAAGGTCCTGAGTTCAATTCCCAGTAACCACATGGTGGCTCACAACCATCTGTAATGAGATCTGGTGCCCTCTTCTGGCCTGCAGGGGTGCATGCACGCAGAACACTGTATACATAATAAATAAATAAATCTTTAAAAAAAAAAAGAGTTGTCATTATGGGAACTATGAGTTCATCTTGCCTAGCTTGTTGGCATCACTGTACACAGCATTATAGCTGAGTAAGACTGTGGATGGCAGTTCTCTTCAACAGTACATTTCCAGCTGGATTCCTCTAGGACCCATGTACAATCCATTTGGCATCCTCAGCAATACAGTCCTACCATCTAGTTACGGTGGGCAGCCAATAAGCAGTGGTCACCTGTATTGTTTGGGGGATTTCAGGGACGCCTTTGACTAACAATTAATAGTGAGATAGCCCAATCTATGACTTTGGGATTTTTGTGTTTGACTTTTTGGAGCCACTTTATCTACCCACACAGTGTACCCTCATGTAAACTCATTTTAAATGCCTAGCAATATGTATTAGCTTATTAGATATCAGGTTGCCTTATAGTTTTCCTCTATGGATTCTTAATTTAATAAAAATAAGCATCTGTCTTAATGGTATCATCAGTAGTTTTAGTTCATATTTCACCTTGGGTGAATTGAGTTTTGAGATGTAGAGATCAGATTCTCCTTTGAGAAGCCTAGTGACTGAGAATATGACTGGCCAGATGGGGCCATCACAAGGGTACTGAGACTCCCACTAAATATGTCAGCAACTACTCATTTACTTTTGACGGCTATAATGCTGATTATTGTCTCTGAGTGAATTTTTACCTCCAACGTTATCAACTAGGACAACATCAGCTATGCAAATCATTTAATCAAGGAAATAAAATTTTTAGCTAATCTAAATGAAATGTTAGCACTATTATTGCATGATTAGTCAAAATTATTGCTTGTATTGAATACAGATATTATTGGACATAAGGCAAATTATAACTGAATGTGCATTTTTGATTTTACCTTTTGGTCTCTCTGCACAGTAAAAGGTTTTTCCTAAATACAATTCAGTCATTCATAGTAATGTCCATAAACAAAAATCAATGCTATTTACTGTAAATACAGCCACTAGAACTGAAGATGCAAGATCAATAATGAATAAAATCTAGTCTCAACTTCTTATAGTTTGGTATAGGAAGCAAAAACTTAACTCATAATTATAATATTAACTATGCCATTTCATGAACACTAGAAATCTTTGTCGACATTAACTGTTAAGTCAATGATAATCAAGCTGTAATCTGCAGAACCATGGAGAGTAGGAGTAAGGGATTATAAAGAGTACAGATAGAGCACATCAGCAAAGGAAAATAGAGTAGATATTTATTGATGGATGGGGGGTAGCTGGAACAAGAAGATCAAGAGAGGAAAAAGGGGTGGGAAACAGGGAGACAGCTAAAATTAAGGGCTATTCAAGGGAAAGTATAAAAAAAAACATAAAATAGAAGCTTCCTAAAGTATTTATGATGTGGTATATTTAATTATGTAAAGATGTACTACATTTGTTTAGGTTGTAAAATGTTACCTTAACTGTGTAAAGGTGTGTTACATTTGTTTCTACTGCCTTTGATAATGACGTAAAGATGTGCTATATTTATTTGTGTTGCATTTCTTTAGTTTTGTAAAGATGTGTTGCATTCGTTTCACCTTGTCTGCCTAAGGCATCTGATTGGTCTAATGAAAAGCTGAATGGCAATAGCCAGGCAGTAGAGGGATAGGTGGGGCTGACATTCAGAGAGAACAAGTAGAAGAAATTTAGGCTCCAGAGAGAAAAAGAAGGAGAGAATGAGGCAGGAAGAGGGGAACACACCCAGGGCCAGAAGCCAGGCAGCCACCAGCCAGCCAGATATGAGAAGCAGTGAAAGTAAGATATACTGAAGAAAAGAAAGGTAAAAAGCCCTGAGGCAAAACGTAGATGAAGAGAAACAGGTTAAGTTATAAGAGCTAGTGGGACAAGCATAAGATAAGGTCAAACATTCATAACTAATAAGAAATTTCCATGTCGTGATTTGGGAGCTTGTTGGTGGCCCAAAATAAAGCCTGCTACATATAAACATATATGAAGGTGATTGAAATGAAACCACCTAATAATGGGGGAGATTCTCAACTGTCCATCTCTTGTTACCAAATGAAGCCCAGGTACCAGGATTGGGTTACACACAATTGAGTTGTTGGCCAAAGTGGTTCCACAGGAATCCCCAAACAAACCAGGCTGTTGCCAAAGCAACACGTAGCTCTCCACAAACTGACAGCAAAGCCCTATTGCTGAAGACAACACCTGCACAATTCATTGAACATGGAGCAGTCGAGCTAATGCCTACATAGAGCCTTTGCCTCTACATGCTAGTATCTTTGGTAGAAGAAGGTATTCTGCATGCTACCAAAAGAGAAATGTGAACACAAAGCCAGGCACAACCAATTTGACCTACAATGGTGTACTAGTGCAGTGGTAGCACAAATCTTGTGGGAGTAACCAACCAATATCTGATTTGACTTAAGGCCCACTCCACAAGATGGAACCTATACCTAACACTGCTTGGGTGACCAAGAACCAGAGAACAGAAAGCCCAGGGATACTGGATTAAAAAAAAAAAAAAAAAAAAAAAAAAAAAAAACAAGAAAACAAACAAAATAAAAGATAGAGATGAATTGACCCTGACCCTGAATGTCATTCTGTCATTCTGCTATACTCATAGATCAGGGCCTTGCTGTCATCAGAAGAGAAGGTACTTCCTGCCGTAGATGGAAACAAATACAGAGACCCACAGCCAGACATTAAGCAGTGAGTGAGATACCTTGGAACGCTCCACCCTGAATGGAATGTCTCCATCAAATCTCTCCTCTCAGGGCTTAGGAAACCCTGTGGGAAAGGAGGCAGAAAGAGGAGACAGCAGACACAAAAACAAACAAACAAACAAACAGACCAGGCCCTCTAAATCAACATGATTAAAGCCCATGTGAACTTGCAGAGACTGAGGCATCATGCAGTGTCTGCCCTAGTCTGCATTAGATCCTTTGTGCATATACTATGGCTTCCAGTGTTTTTATGGGCTTCCTGAGTGTGCAAACAAGTGGTTCTCTGATTTTTGTGCCTTCTCTTGGGCTCTTTTCCTTCTGTTTGTCTTGTCTAGCTCTGATGCAATAGTTGTTGTTTTATCTTACATTTTATTTTGTTAAACTTTATTGTTGTCCCTTAGAAGCCTGCTGTTCTCTCATCGGAGACAGAAAGGGGGTGGATCCAGATAGGAGGAACTGAGAGGAGGAGACGGTGGGGAAATGGTAATCATGGCATATTTTGTGAGAAAAAAAATCTCTTCTTTTTAGGTTATGATGAAAGATTTTTTTCCTTATTGCCCTCTCTTCATTTTATCTTAGTAAGTTTTCTCTGTAGATTTGTGTGTGTGTGTGTGTGTGTACTATTTCTCTGCTGGTACGTAACGTGTTAGTGGAAAGGAAAATCTTGTGTGTTCTTTTTCTTACTCACATACCATCACCTTGCTCCTTCAGACAGTCTCTCACTTGCCTGTTATTTTCTTGTTTGATCTATATTGTGCTCACATAGTGGATTAATATTAGCCCTACATAAATATAGGCAACAAGAAATATTTTAAGTTCCATAGGATATTGCATGATTATCACATTAAATGATACTTGAATTCTTCAAGTGGATATAATTTAGCGTAATTGAACACAGGATGATTTTATTGAAACATCTTATTTGTAGTACTAGTAATTAGTGCCAACATCTATTTTGTATAAGATCTGTTCTCAAGCATAACATTAATCGTGCACTGAGGACTCGAAATCAAAATTTGGTCATGAACTGGAGCACCTTTCTTTGCAGATTCATCCACAATGTCTGACTCTTCACCCCCCAAGCTTGGCCCCTGTAGTGCTGCATGACCTACTGTTTCACTGCACTGGTGTCCTTCTACGGTTGTGGCACATTCCTTTACATGGTGTGAAAGATGTGCCGCTGTGATTGATTTAATGAGAAGCCAAACAGTCAGTAGCTAGGCAGGAGGTATAGCAGGGACTTTTGGACAGAGAGAGCTCTGGGAAGAAGAGAAGAGAAGTTAACAGCTGGACACAGAGAGAATGCAAGTCATGCAGGAATAGAGGTAAAAGCCACAAGTCACATGGCAATATGTATATTAATAGAAATGGGTTAATTTAAGTTATAAGAGCTAGTGAGACAAGCCTAAGCTATTGGCTGAGCTTTCATAAAATAATATAAGTCTCTGTGTCATTTTTTTGTGAGTTGGTGGCCCAAAGAAAAGGCTGATTGCATTCCACCTACAGCCACTGCAGCCTAGATCTCCTCTAAGTTCTTTTAATCTTGGTGTATGAATATCTGTTTCGGTTAATAATTTATAAATTATTCTAACATTGTACATTTCTGACATGCATTTTACACCTCACCCAAACTATAAAAAAAGGTAAAATTAAGATGATACACATTGTATTATGAACTATTTTTGTAAAGTAACCGAGACTTCTACTTTATAAGTAATTCAGACACATAAACTGACTCCATCCTCATCGTTGCCATTCTGCCATCTCAGAAGACTATTTGGTTTCAAATTCACTTATTTGCTCACATACACATTACCCTGATGCTGTGGGATAATGCTTTTGTACACTGGTTTAATAAAACGCTGATTGACCAGTAGTCAGGCAGGAAGTAAAGGCGGGATAAGCAGACAAGGAGAATTCTGGGAAGAGGAAGGCTGAGTCAGGATATGCCAGTGAGCCACCCAAGGAGCAACATGTAGTGGGATGGAGGTAAAGCTATAGAACATGTGGCAATACATAGATTAATAGTTATGGGCTAATTTAAGATATAAGAACTAGCTAGCAAGAAGCCTGCCATGGCCATAGTTTAAAAATAATATAAGCCTCTGTGTGTTTACTTGGGTCTGAGCAGTTGCAGGACCAGGTGGGACACAGGAATTTCATAAATGGCTGTGGGACCTTAGTGCCAGGTGAGACCAGGAAAACTTTCAGCTACACCCTAAGATGTTAGATGAGTGTGACACTAAACATGAAAAGCTTTAATTGGTTTTCTCTTTGTTGTGACTATACAATAAGACTTTTTTTTCTAAGTGAATGCTTATTTTAGCACCCATTGTGAAAGTACAGACCACCAGGGCAGAGAAGTAATGACAGGTGGAGATTGAGACTGCTGGGCATTTGGATCCACGGTTAGGAAGCAACTACAGGCCAATGCTGGTGCTAGGCTTGCTTTCTCCTATACTCAGTCCAGGACCCCAGTTTGTGGTATGTGCTGCCCACATTAGGGAAGGACCTCCTCCCACTTCAATTAGCCCATATAAAAATCCCCTCACAGGCATGCCCAGTGGTTTTAATTGGTCTCTGTGTGCCTTGCCTATTAATCATGGGAGACGTTTCCCTAAGCATTGTTTTCTTTTATTTGTGTTGAGTATTTAATCCACCTGGACTTGAGTTTAGTTCAAGGTGATAGATATGGTTCTACTGCATTCTTTACATACAGACATCCACTTAGACTGCACCATTGGTTGAAGATGCTTTTTTTTTTTTCCATTGTATATTTTTGGCTTCTTTATCAAAAATCAGGTGTCTGTGGGTGTGTGGATTTATGCCCAGGTCTTTGAATTGATTCTATTGATGGACCTGTCTTTTTTTATGCAAATACCATGTGGTTTTTATTCCTGTAGCTCTGTAGTACAGCTTGATATCAGAAATGGTGATACTCTGGAAGGTCTTTTATTGTTCTGGTGGAACTATGTTTACCATCAGCTCTGGGGGAACCATGCTCTCTGCCAACTCTGGGGAGACAGTGAGTTGATGCTTCCATCCAGCAGTGTGCAGCCCAAAAACCTTTTCTTTTTTTCCTTATTTATTTATTTATTTATTTATTTATTTATTTATTTATTTATTCATTCATTCATTCATTCATTCATTCATTCATTCATTCATTTATTTATTTATTTTGTACTAGCAAAAGCTAAATACACCATGCAGCATACTGCACAGCTTGGAGACACCTCTGTGTATCATGGTGGGACTCTGCCATGCTGCAGGTCAAGCTCACACGCCGCTGCAAACCCACCATACTGTAGCTCATGACTTGCCTGAGACACACAACTAGGAAGCTCCTTTTAGCTCTGTTTTAGATTTTTTTTTTTAAAGCTTTCTCGGGTTTTAGGTGGAAACTGTTGCCACCACATCTGGGTGCCAATTGTAGCTAGAAGTTTTTCTGTGTCCCACCTGTCCATAGCCACTCAGACCCAAATAAACAGACAGAGGCTTATATTAATTACAAATTGTATGGCCATTAGCTCAGGCTTATTACAGACTAGCTCTTATACTTAAATTAACTCATAATTCTTATCGATGTTTAGCCATGTGGTTTGGTACCTTTTCTCAGTTTTGCCTTGACATCTAGTTTCCTCTGTGTCTGGCTGGCGACTCCTGACTCAGCCTTCCTCTTGCCAGAATTCTCTTTGTCTGCTTATCCCACCTATATTTCCTGCCTGGATACTGGCCAATCAGTGTTTTATTATCAACCAATCAAAGCAACACACATTCACAGCATACAGAATGATATTCCACAGAAATTTCCTGCATTCCTCTTAGGCATGCTTGCTTCTTTTTGTCCTAGGTGTACTGTTAAGTTGTTAATATAAGATTTCTCATTTTTTTAATATAGGCAGTTAGTGCTATGAACTTTCTTTCCTCTTAGCACCACTTCATTGTGTCTCCTAAGATGGATATGCTATTCAAACATTTTTGATAAATTCTAGGAAGTCCTTCATTTCTTTATTTCTGTCTTGATCAATTTTCACTCAGTAGAAGGTCATTCAGTTTCTATGAGTTTCTAAGCTTTCTGCTGTTTCTGTCATTGAAATCTAGCTCTAATCCATGGTGCTCTGATAGGGTACAAGGGGTTATTTCAATTTTCTTATATTTATTGAGACTTGCTTTTGTGACCCAATACATTGTCAATTTTGAAGAAAGTTCCATGAGGTGCTGAGAAGAAGGCATATTCTTTTGTGTTTGGGTGAAATGTTATGTAAATATCTGTTAGGTCCATTTGGTTCATAACATCTACTAGCTACATTATTCCCCTGTTTAGCTTTAGGCTGGATGACCTCTCCATTGGTGAGAGCAGGGCATTAAAGTCCCCCACTATCAATGTGTGAGGGTCAATGTATGATTTAAGATTTATAATGTTTCTTTTAAAAATGTGGGTGCCTTTACATTCGGGGCATAGGTATTAAGAATTGGTACTTCATTTTGGTGAATTTTTCCTTTGATAAGCATGAAGTGTCCTTCCCACTTTCTTTTGATTAATTTTGTTTTGAATAAGCCTATTTTGTTAGATATTAGAATGAGTATACTAGTTTGCTTCTTGGTCCATTTGCTTGGAAAATCTTTTTCCAACCTTTTATTCTGGTGTAATGTCTATCTTTAATGCTGAGATGTGTTTCTTATATGCAGCAGAAGGATGGATCTTGTTTTCTCATCCATTCTAATAGTTTGTGTCTTTTTATTGGGGAAATTTAATACCTTGATATTGAGGCATATCAGTGACCAACTATTGTTAATTTCTATTATTTGTTGTTGTTCTTGTGGTGGTGGTAGTCATAGTGTGTGTGTGTGTGTGTGTGTGTGTGTGTGTGTGTGTGTGTGTGTGTGTTTTGGTTTGGCTGGTGTGAGATTATTTTCTGTTTTGTGGGTGTAATTAACTTCCTTTGGTTTGAGTTTTCTTTTTAGTATCTTCTGTAGAGAGATATTATTTAAATTTGACTTCATTGTGGAATATCTTGTCTTTTCCACCTATGGTGAATGTTGAAGTGGGCCAACTCATAGCCCTGGATCTGAGCCTGGGTGGTAGCTGAGTTGGTCAGCCTGTTGGTTTCCCTAGACACCACCAGGGTGAACTCTCCAGCTTCGCCTGGTCTAACTAACTCAAGGTAGCAAGCAGCAGGTAGGGGGCAGTTCTACTCTCATGCACTCTCGGCCAGCTTACCTGTATACACTCTACCAAGGCCAGCTCTGATGTTTTGCTCAGGCCAGGTGCAGTGCCCACTCCCTTGCTCTTGTGCCCCCAAGGCCAGCTCTCTTTCCTGCCACAGGTGGCAAGGGGTACAGGGAGAAAGGATTGCATCTTTCTCTCACTCATGTCACTACATGGCAGATGGGGGGGGGCAGGGTCAGCTCTACTGCTCTCATGCCCTGAGGGCCAGCTTACCTGTGCTCCTGCCAACAGGATCAGCTCTAGTATGCTGCCCAGGTGAGATGCAGGGCCTGCTCTCCTGTGTGCTGCAACCAGTGAATGTCAAGGCTAGTTCTCTCACTTTTATGATCCCAGGACCAGCTCTCCTGCCTGCTGCAGGTGGCAAGGGGTGAGCGAGGAGGAGGGCGTGTTTTGGTCATCCATGCCACCAAATGACAGACAAGGAGGCTCTTCCTCAATTTATTTAAGGGATTTAATCACTTCTTCTTTTAGGACCTCTATCATCCTTATAAAGCTTGTTTGGAGGTATTTTTCATGTGCTTCAGTTGTGTTGGAATAGTCAAGGCTACTATAGTTGAATATCTGGGTTCTGTTGATGAAACATTGGCCTGGCTGTTGATTGTATTCTTATGCTCATGTCTAGGCATCTGACTTTGTGGTGATTGTAGAATTGTTGCCAATTTCTGCATTTATCTTTGTTGGATTGGTGTTTTGTTCCTTGGTTTCTGTTTCCTCTCTGGTCTTCTGGTTTGTATGACCTGTGGCTGAGCAGAGGATCTTCACCTGAGATGGGGTCTGGACTTCTAATGGCTGGCATGATCTCTTGTCAAACAAGGGGTCTCCACCTAAGTTGAGGGCAAGAGTTCTGGAGCCCTGCTTGACCTCTGATTCAACAGGGAGTGTCTGCCCAAACTGGAGGCTGGAATTCTGGTGGTTAGTATGGTTCTGATGCAGCATGGAGTGTCTGCCTGAGTTGGTGTCTGGAATATGGCAATGAAGATATGAGGAAAGGAAGGGGGACTGGGGATGGGAGGGTGGCACACCTGATTTCCTGGCAGGTGTGGCCTGTGGTTGGGCAGAGGGTAGGCAGTTGTTTTCAAACAGAAAACACTTTCAGCAGCTTTCTGATTTATGTTCTTTCCTTCCAAATCAAGTTGGATTTTTCCAACATGGAAAATCCAATCGGTAGTATCACCACAGGGTACCTGTTATCCCTGTGCAGGACAAAAGATTTCTTTTTGCTGTTGGCAATCTCCTTAGCCAGACAGTTCCTTTTTCATGCATTTTTGCTTTGCTTGTTGCTGTCCCTCACTGTAGACCTGGATGAGAGTGACAGACAATAACTATGACACAAACTGAATGCTGATCTCAGGACACTACCATAATGTAGCCAGATTCTTCACCAGAATATGACAGGAGAGGCCTCTGGTTCTTCTCTGAAGCCACATTTCTCTTAGAATTCTGAACTTCCACTCTTCTGTCAGAATGCCCCGCTAGGCTCAGCTCACTGCCTTCTCCAGATTTTCTAGCATTAAATTCCAAATCTTTCCACATTCTTCCCAAACACTAGTTCCAAAAGACAGAACCACTTGTCCAGGTACCTCACAGCAATGACTCAATTCCTTGGCACCATTTTTCTCTATTAGTCACTTTTCTTACTATTGCTAAAATATCTTACAATAGCAAAAAGGGGGGTTACTTCAGATCATAGTGTGAAGGTGCAGTCTACCACAGCAGGGAAGTAAGATGAGTATGAGGGAATTGATCACAGAACATCTACAATCAGGAAGGAGAGACGAATGTGTGTGCTCAGATTGTTTTCTACTTTTGATTCATTCCAAGCTTCCAAGACATGTGATGGTGAGACCCATATAAAGCATTGGTCACTTGCCTCTTAAACATTTCTAGAAATACCTTCATAGATACAACCAGGGGTGTTTTTACATGTTCTTTCTAAATTGAGCCAAATTGAGAATGAAGATTACCTATCACGAAATGTTTATCTACTAATTCTGCACAACCCAAACTAACTATATTTATTATTTATGCATGTTTGGTGTGAAAAATGACATTAAAATGGTTCAGAGACACAGAGTGACTATGCCAACCTTATTTGACCAACAACCATCAGTCTTGTATCCTTGATCAATATAGGAGAAATTACCAAGACTAAAGCTATGATCTCACATGTTGTCGAAAGTGGTCCAGAACCCATATTTAGCTATCAAAAAGATAAATCATTTGCTGAAAAATTTTCCTAGGGCCTTTTTGAAATAAGTTCTAAGTTCCATTGATGAAAACCAAAAAGTGAACCTAGTTGTCTACTGATAGGAATGAAGGAAACCCAAAGAATGACTGACCCAAAAGGCTAGGCTAGATAATTTATCTAAGATGATGGTACTATTTTTATTCACTATATCAAATTTTATAGAATTATATAATTATATGCTTAAATAACTGTCTTGCTGACTTTTCAATATAACTTCATTTAATTGTACGTGTTATTACACAAAGGAACTTGTCATTATTAAAATTGTGATTTAAAAACAATTGTTTGAGAATTTCATACATGCATATAGTATGTTTTGATCAAATCCACCACCCATTCTATCTCCTCTAGTTTCTTCCCTATCTTCCTAGCATGTTTCTTCATACCTTCTTGTTATTCCTTTTTAAACCCACTGATCCCACTTAGTGCTGCCAGTGTGTACATGGGTGTAAGAAAATCTTCTAAAACATGGGTAGCCTCTCAGTAGCCAGATCTCTGCAGAAAACTGACTCTCCCTCCCCAAGCATCCAATAATTGCAATAGGTACTCAGATAGGTATACAACTTCAGAAGTCCACACTCCACCCATGCTGAAATTTTAGTTGGCTTAATCATGTACCAGTTTTTGTGGATGCTCTTATGGAGTTTGTGAGTGCAATGGCCCTTCTGTGACCAGAAAATACTCTTTTGATTCAGGCATATATTATCTTGGTTTGGGCATTCTCTATCTACCTATTTTAGTTTTTAAAAAAAGGAAAGGAAGGAAGAAAATAATGAATGGAAAATTTGAGACTTAAGGAGATTTTTTTTTTATTTTGCTCAAATTATACCATACCATAGAGTCTAGGCTTTCACCATTTCTTCTTTGTCCTAATACCTAACTTAAAAAAGATCTCTGAAAATTGTATACATGTGTTGTGAGATATTTGATCATACTATGATCCCTAAGACCATGTTAATAAAGTTAACCTTGAATCTGATGGCATAGCCAGTGACTAGCTGACAGAATTAGCCATAAGGAAGCCAGGGATGCAGATAGAGAAGGCACACAGGAAGGAGTAGGGAGGGACTTAGAGATTTCTCAGTCTCTTTGATCTGGGAAATTTGGAGAGAAAGTCAGTTGGTCACTCTGCCACCACTTCTTTGATCTATCATGTTTTCACCACAATATCTGACTTCCAAGTATATAGAACAACTTATATAATCACAACATCTGGTATCCAACACATGATACAAGATCACATGACAGCTTCTGATGCTGCCACTTCTCACCCAGTGCCACAGCCTCTCCTCGGGTGGCTTCTACCACCTCTGCTCCTCCAAGCCCTCCCCATAGGTTATAGACTCCCCCTACCATGGTGCCCCTGTGTCTCTTCTCCAGGCAGAAGTCACACATACCTGCTGCATGACACCCATTTATAATACACCTTCTCGGGATTCTGCTGCCACTAATCCTCCACATATGCACTTGTCACTGCTGTTGCAGCTGCTCCTGCTGTGGCCAAATTGATAAGTCAGAAGATTTTGGTTAAGCCACCTAGGAAATCCAAAGAAAAAAAATTCCCATATCAAGAATGGAAAATATCACAATGCAGAGTGTTAAGACTCTGTATAATGCCACAATGTTTGGCTTGAACATGGAAAAAAATAAATGAAGGGATAACTGAATTAGGTGGATTGACATGATCTCAATTATAATTACTATTAATCTGGCAATTCATATGTTAATCCTTAAAAAAGTGGTTTGATAACTGTGCCAAATATGGAAAATTGACTGATAAGATACAAACCTTAGAAAGACTTATTGTTGATATGATAAAAGTCTTAGAAAGACCTACTAATGAAAGGAAGAAAAATATTCACATACAGACAGAGGAATTTAGATCAGAACCTGCCACACCACAGCATGATACAACTGAAGAGGGGAGCCCAAGTTTATTAGAAAATCAACCTTAGTTTATCCAGTTACTATATAAGAACAATCAGAAGAAAGTAGGCAACCCTGAGGTTATGCAGTAGTTAAACAGAACTCAATAGAAATGTTAGATTTGAGGAAATTTAAGGAAGAAGTTGTTTCATATGGTATGCATTTATCTTATGTGAGACAGTTGTTAAATTCATGGGCAGCTCAGAGCAGAATTAATCCCCAAGCCTGGAAAGATTTAGCTACATCAATATTAGAAGCTGGTCCTCAGTTACAATGAAGAACATGGTAGAAAAAGGAAGCTTAGGGTCATGAAACAACACAATAGGGCTAAAGGTATTGATATTTTTGAAAATAAGTTCTCAGTACAGACCAATTGGCTGATTCACAAAGACAATTTGGATGTAATAATCACACTTGGCCCTATGTCATCTAGCAGCTTTGACTACTTGGAACAGAGTTCAGGAATCAGAAAAGAGGTCTGAGTCATTTACAAAAATTATACAAAGTTGCAAAGAAACATTCATTGGGTTTTGTTTTGTTTTGGTTTTGGTTATGTTTACAAAGATTGAGTTTAGCTGTAAAGAAAATAGTAGCAGATTTAGACATCAGACAAATATTAATTGATTCTTTGGCTTTTGAAAATGATAATTCAAAATGTAATAGGATAATTAGGCCTTTAAAGGCAAAATCACCACCAGCAGATGAGTGGATTAGAAATACAACTGATAGTGGATCTCTTATGATGCTACTTTGATAAAATCAAAATGCCAGATGTTTAAATTTGGTAAATAAAATCATCTGAAAGTGGTTTGTAGGCAAGGTGTTCCTAGAAACAATAATTTTTCTAAAGAAAATCCAAATAGAAGGCCTCAGCTTCTGGAGTATGCAGAAGGTGTTGTAAAGGCCAGCATTGAACTAATGAATGCAGATCAATAAGGGACAGGCAAGCTAACCCCTTGTCATTGAAAAGCACCTTAAGAGGCCTTTCACAGGCCCCAATATTAAATTTGGTTCACTCATTCCTTGTCAGCACTGGAGAAATTCCTCCACAGAGCAATTAAAAGACTTAATGCCTGTTGTTAAAAACTGTACTGCTCTGAATGTGATTAATGATAATATAACTTCTATAGATATAACAAAAAATTCAGGAGAAACCAAAAAATGAGTATTTTGGCTGACTTCTATAAATAATCAAAGACCAAAGCTAAAAATACGAATAAATGGTATGTGATTGAAGGTTTGATAGACACAGGAGCAGATATAGCAATAATTTCACCAACATCTTGGGATCAAGATTGGCCTCTTCAGGAGGTAAATATTCATCTTCTAGAGATTAGAATGTTATCTCATATAAAATGAAGTACAAAATGGGTTCAATGTATAGGAACAGAAGGACAGATAGGAAATTTAAAGCCATATGTTGCTACCATAGCAACAAATTTATGGGGGCATGATTTGCTATAACAATGGGAAACACAGATTAACATTCCTCCAATCTCAGAAACAAACCATAAAATAAATAATCCTTTGGAGAAAAATATTAAAAGGCATTGTCGAGAAAAGTCCCTGGCCATTCAGATTGTACATAAGCAGGGCGCAACAGCTAGTGGTCTTTCAAAGGTACCAACAGGCCTATCTTTAAAATAGTTAACTGAAAAACCTGTTTTGGTGGAGCAATGGTCTTTGCCATCAGAAAAATTACAGGCACTGGAACTGCTGTTACAGGAACAGCTAAATGCTCAACATATTGAAGAAACAACCAGCACTTGGAGTTCTCCTATACTTGTTATTAAAAACAAATCAGGAAAATGAGAATTGTAAAAATTCTGAGCACTATTAATAAGGTGATCCAGCTAATAAGCTCTTAACAACCTGGAATCCCCTTACCTACTTTATTATCTAAGGGATGGTCTATTATAGTACTATATATATATATATATATATATATATATATATATATATATATATATATATATATATATATATATATATATATAATAGTACATTAGCCATTAGAAATAATTCATAAACAAATTCCTCAATCTATAATTTAACATTCTATGGATAAGATCTTACCATCTGTTTCAGATGCAGATATCTTAGAAGAAAAAATGTTTGATGAAGTGAAGAGAATTTTGACTTGTTGGGAATTACAAATTGTATCTGAAAAAAAAGTACAAGGAGGATATTCTATTAATTACATAGGCTATAAGATGCGTTTAAAGAAAATTCAAAAACAGAAAGCACAAATCAGGAAAGATTAATTACAAATTCTAAGTGATTTTCTAAAATTGCAGGGAGATATTAACTGGCTATGGCCCACAATTAGATTAAAAAATTCAAGAACTAAATAACTTCAAATCATACAAGATGATAAGAACTGTAATAGTTCAAGAAAATTATCGACTGAGGCTGAGAAAAAAAATTGGCTTTGGTAGAAAAGAAATTATAAGAAGCACATCTGGATTGCTTGGACCCAGAGCTTGATTGTGTCCTAATCATGCTACCTTCTACTCATTCTCCTACAGGAATTAGTTTGCAAAGAGAAGAAGATAATATCTTAGAATGGATATTTTTACCACATAAGCATAGGAAAAATTAAAGACCTATGTAGAAAAGATTTCTGAATTGATTCTGAAAGGAAAAATGATACTTCACCAGTTAGCAAGAATAGACACAGTTGCAATTGTGGTACCTTTTACTAATGCTGAAATTTGTTTCATTATGGGCAGAAAATGAACATTGGCAAAGAGCTTGCATTAATTTCTCTGTAGAGACTGGTAACAAATATCCCAAAAGCAAGAGACTTCAGTTTATTCAAAGAGCTAATTGTATTCTTCCTCATATTGTACAACACTAATTTCTGGATCCTTTACATACTATACTAATGCAAATAAATCAGTAGAGGCAAGTTATAAATCAGGAAAAATAAGTAAATTGGCTGAAAACCCTCATTATTCAGTTCAAAATTGGAATTATATGATATTCTCATGGTATTATTATTAAAAATGGACTTTCCACAAACTCTTAATATGGCTCCTGACCCTGAGCATCCAGAAAGAGTTTTTTAACATGTTGAAACCCATGAATGTATTCCAGATGATTCAGAAATAACATATTTATTTATTTAATTACAACAAATATTCAGATAGTAATTATTCCTTGTATATAACACATATCAGGTCCTATATAGGTCTACTAGACCCTCTAGCACAAGGCAATGATGAAATTAATCAGCTATTGGTAGGATGTATGCTAGAAGCCTCAGAATTTCATAAGAAACATTATATTAATACCAAAGGTTTGAAGAAAGATTTTTCTATTACTTGGCAACAAGCCAAGGAAATGTCCCATTTGTTCTCTGTATAATCAAACTCTATTACCTGCAGGAAGTAACCCAAAATATATTCAAAGAAATGAAATTTGGCAAATGGATGTCTTTAATTTTGTGGAATTTAGAAAATTAAAGTATATACTGCTATGGAATGTCATTCTATATGACTGTGGATGTGTGTTGCTCTGATTGGTTGATAAATAAAATGCTGATTAGCCAGTAGCCAGGCAGGAAGTATAGGTGGGTAAGCAGACAAGGAGAATTCTGGGAAGAGGAAGGCTGTGTCAGGAGTTACCAGCCAGAAATAGAGGAAGCAAGATGTCAAGGCAGAACTGAGAAAAGGTACCAAGCCACATGGCTAAACATAGATAAGAATTATGGGTTAATTTAAGTGTAAGAGGTAGTCAGTAATAAGTCTGAGCTAATGGTTGAGCAGTTATAATTAATATAAGTTTGTGTGTGTTTACTTGGGGGACGCGAGTGGGAGAGTTTTGTCCTGACCACCGGCCAGCCAGGAAATATGAAAACTTCCAGCTACAATGGGCTATTAAAGTATGTACAATAACTACATATTCAGAAATTCAACAGGCAACTGCTTTAAGTCCTGAAAAGGCTGATTCTATAATTACAAATTTATTAGAAGTTATGGCAATTATGGGAGTACCTGTACAATTTAAAACTGACAATGTTCTAGTATATGTCTCCAGTAAAATGAAATATTTTTTTCATATTGCAACATAAAGCATATTACAGGTATACCATACAGTCCTACAGGACAAGCAGCTAAAGAAAGACCTAATCACACTTTAAAAGATATGCTTAATAAACACAAAGAGATAATAAAGACCCCCAGAGATAGATTACACAGTGCTTTAATAACTTTAATTTTTTTAAATTCTAATGAGAAAAGAATAAAAGCTGTGGAAAGATATTTGAAAATAGAAAAAACTGCTGAATTGTATCAGCTTTTGTATTTTAAAGAGGTATTGGCCTCAGAATGGAATCTGAGATATGAGTTACATTGGGAAGAGGTTTTGCTTTTGTTTCCACAGAAGAAGAAAAGCTATGGATAGCATCAAGACTGGAAAAGATTAAATTTGAGCAGTGGGGAACTCTTGATTATGAGAGGTGATAGTTCATCAAACAGTGTGGCCATTCAATTTAAACTAACTTATAAGACTAACAAATGCCTTTCATTTGACCAAGCAAGAAAAAAATATTAAAAGATAATACTTTTTCTGTTGCCAGAAAACCTTTTGCCTTAACAAAGATATTACCTGTCAAAAAAAGGACCCCTCAAGTTTAGAGTTGGGGCAGGGTTTCTTTTTTGTCTTTCCCAGAGAATAAAAGCATCCAACTAAACAATCTGAAGACCACTGGACCAATTAGACATTGGAAGTAGATGAACAAATCATCAAAAGATAATGTCCCAAGAAAAAGAGTAAATTGGCCTAATGGTATAACACACCTCCCACAGGGTGGAGCTTTATAAATCTTCCCAAATGCCTGTTTTTGCTACTCTGTACAAACATAAAAGCAAATGGCTTGTTGTGGTCCCATTTCAATTAAAAATTAAAGTTGGCTTTGAAGTTGGAGTGTGGCCCTATCTTTTTCTAGACCCAAGCAAGCTTGTTAAAGGAAAATCCAAAACTGCTGTCTCAATTCAGAAGAGCCACCTGGTATGGGACAGAAGAAAAACCAAAATTAAGGGACTAGTTTATTGCCACTAATCTCATAACCCTTTGGTTTCCATTTGTTTCTTTAAAACTTTTTTAAGGTATAAATATTTCTCAAAATTTATAAGAATGTATATACTTTTTTGCCATGCTATTGGTAATCATATAGCAGACTAATTAATTCTTGAAATAAGTTTCTTCTAACTTCTTATACATGTTTTTAGGTTTGAGTCTGAAGCAGGTAACTAGGAATTGAGTCTTTGTACACTGGATGTTATTTAAAAGATTGTGATCCTTCAACCTTGTTGAGTTCTGCTGCATATAACAATTTTCTCAGGGTCCCCTAAAGAAGTTGTCACCCCCAGACAGCAGGAAGTAGTTTTAAGAACACAAAGCCCACATTCCCAAGAGGTGGGGTGGGTGTTTTTTTTTTTTGGTCATTTAGTGGGTTATAAATGTTTATCATGGTCTAATGGGATGTTTGCAAGGTGTTACTAGTCATGGTCAGGGAAAAAAATAAGCAAAGGAGATTAGATTCAGGGATCTCTTTCTGAAAAGAAAACAGTGGCTATATAGGATGATAGGATCAGATGGTAGATTGTTGAATCTATTAAACTAAAAAGCAACTACTAGTCTCAAACATTTTACATCGGTATGGGTTTTTGTATATTGATACAAATTTATGGTTATTTTTGTTATAGCATACTATACATGTATTTCTACTCTTGTTTAAGGTATTTTTTATATATTGATATAAATTTAAGGCTATTTTTGTTATTACATATTGCATTTATTGTTCTGCTCTTATTTAATGACTTATGCAGCTCATTAAAATGGTAGTGTAAAGTTCTAGTCCTTGAAAGCTATTATTACAAACTATTTAGGATAATTAAGAAATTTAGGTTAGTAGTCAGTTATCTATGATGATCAAACTTGTAGTCATGTTAGATATGTTTTCAAGTGTAGTGATACTTTATTTGCGCTGAAATGTGATATTTAATTTGTATGTTAATAAGTAAAGTTTGCCTGGAGATCAGAGGTCATAGCAAGCCATAAACAGAAGTCAGGCGGTGGTGGCACATGCCCTTAATCTGATCTCATAGCAGACAGAGTCTTTGTGTGGTCAAGGACACAGCCAAGCATGGTAACACACACCTTTAATCCCAATACCAAACATAGAGACCTGGAGGTCTGTAAAGACAGGCAATGATGAGGAAGTGATGTGGCCGGGCTTAGAGCCAATGAGAAGGCAGAACAGGAAGGCAATGAAAGTACAGGTTAAACAGGAAGACTCTCTTCTGAAGCTATGGCAAGGAGGAAGTTAAAGGTAGTCAGTGGCTATGTACTATTTCTCTGATTTCTTCGACTATTATCCCTGTATTTGACTCTGTGTTTCTTATTTAATAAGACTATTTAGAAATTTGTCTACATTCAAGGTCAGGCAAAGATATACTTTAGATAGACAGATGGTCTTCAAATAATTCAGAGATCTATAGAATATGACATTTAAGATGTTCTAATAACATAAGGTTTTTCATGATAGTGAGCACCAATTTACTTCAGAAAAAACAGTGGGCATTGAAGAGTCTCCATATGGAGTTTGCTTTCATTGTGGCAAAGTTATCCACTGGGCAAGAAACTTCCCTTGCCTCGACTGCTGACAGCATGCTGTCCAAATTGGACAAACATGACACAAAAGGAAGAATCCAAATTGGATGAGCAATTTGCTATCCAAATTGGACAAGCAAGACACAAAAAGAAGTGACCTTTGCCAAGACAAGGTAGGGCAGTCCTTTAAAATTCCTGCTTCACAGAAAAGTCTATCAGATATTCTAGGCCTAAAGGCCAAAGATGGATGCCCCGACATTGTGGAGGAACCTTAAGTGACTGTCCAGGCAGCTGGTAATCTCTGCCATTTCCATAATTTTAGAAGTTATTTGCTCTGCACTTCTTATTTACTTTGGTAACATTTTATCCTTCTCAGGTCTCTTATGGGAATTGAAGACTAGGTAGTTATACTGTCTTCTTTGTTATCAATTTCAGAAAATAAACTTACAAAAGAGATATAAAGTTTATAAAGATTGAGAGACATCAAAGCTTAAGTTGTTTATCTAAAAAAATGTTTTAAGGTCTAAAAAGATATTTTTAGGTTTGTAATACAAGTTATGATAGAAAGTGGTTTAAGTATAACACTTTAGACTCAGCAAGATAGGATAGATAATATAGTATTTTCCCTGAGTTTGCCAAATACAAATGGACTGAATTTTGTGAATATAATTTTTACTTAAAATTGTTTTTATTGCATATAATTTTACTGTGTTAGAGTTAAAATCTTTTCTTTATATTTAGACAAAAATGGGGGAATGTTGCTGAATATTTGACTGCACTGTGACACCTCAAGACTGTGTTAATCAAATTACCATGAATCAGGGGATGGAGCCAAAGACTAGATGACTGGATTAACCATAGAGAAGCCAGGAATATGGATAGAGAAGATGCACAGGAAAGAGTAGGGACGCACTTGGAGATTCCATGATCTTTTTGATCTGGCAAATTGGAGAAAAGGTCAGCTGGTCTCTCCTTCACCACTTCTTTGAACTATCAGGTTTTCACCCCAATATCTGACTACTGAGTCCTTATTGGTAATAAAACAACTTAGATAAACACAATGTACATACATAGAATGTATCTTAATAATATCTATCCTTCACTCTCTTCCATCTTTCACCAAGATGCCACATATGTTCACCCTCCCACCTTCTTGTCCTCTGTATTCATTCATCCATTTGTTCATTCACTCACTCATTCATTTTTAATTCAGTTAGTGCCACCCATAAGCACATGACATAGAGTTATTGTTACTTCACTTTTATGTTTTACTAGTGTTAAAATTATTATAAACAGATTTCCAATTCATCATCTTAACTATGTCTACATCACAGACTATTAAAAGAACATATTATTTTTATACTTTGGCACAATGTGTATCTATTTATTAAAATCTGAAGTACTGTCATTTCAATGTATAATTCATTTTGAGATTCTTGGAAGTGGTAATATGACTTTTAAAATAACTGAATCAGTCTTTTTATAATCACATCCATTTCATAAGTTCAAAAATTATTTTGAAGTTTAGAACTGCCCTTGAATAGTGACAGTGTCTATGTTAGTCAAGATTAAATTTCAACATTAAAAACAGTAAGTGTTTTCCAGTCCTTGGAGGCTGAGCTATGGACTGCCAGTTGCGGATGGCTAGAGATATCATCTCTGCTATTCTCTGGAGACCTTAATGGCAATGTAATGATTCTAAGAATGCTATGGTAATTTTGTTGCTTTAAGCTAAATCCATCTAGGCCATTTTCTTATCATTTTCTTCCCATCACTTCTTCCTGGAAAAATTAGATGTACCTATGTGGGAAATGGACAAGGAAGGCATGCTTGTCTAGAATGATGAACAGTATTTTTTAGTGTTCAGCTTTCCCCATCTCTCTGATATAAATGCAATCAAAAGCACACTTTCAAAGACAGTAGCATGTATAAAAGGACATATCTATCATTCAGCTTTTCAGAGACTCTATACTGAGTGAGAAACTGTGTGTATGTATAGCAGCTTAGCTCAGTAAATATACTTTATGTCATCATTCTCCATGTTACACTGAAGGGTTTCATACTAATGGAATTGCCCCTTTGAGGGTAGCCTCATGTATGGGATCAGATAAAGTACTTATACGTGCTTTTTTTTCCTGCATTTAATCTGGAATGACCTAGACATTACTGAGTAATGGAAATGCATTTTTATTTTCTTGCAGATATTTTAATAGAAAAAAAACATTTTATTTTGTCTTTACTGGTAATTTTGAGAATGAAATGGAAGGATTATTGCTTTCATTAATATCTTTTAGTTGTTTGTTGCCATTATCAATATTAATCTAATAGTATCTGCAGTGGTTGGTGACATATGTAACACAGTTATTCCTTCACTGCTGCAACAATAAATGGATCTGAATTTAGATTCTGATATTTAATTCAGAAACTGTGATTCAGTGCACCCAGAGTTTTCCTGCAGTGTAGTGCTTTGTTTTCAGTGAAGTTAGTTGGAATATTTCTAATTGTTTTTTTTTAATCTGTCCCTCTCATTTTGAAGCTTATAATTAGGAATATAGTAAATAGAAAAAGACAAGGTCACCAGTACCACTGTCCCCCAGGTTTGGCCACATAGAAATAGTCCTTACCTTCCTGTTAACCCACTATGAAGCTTTTTGCCTAGTTGTAACAAAATTCCTTCCATTTGCCCAAAACTGAGTTCTTCTCTCAACAAGTGGAAAGTTGTCTATTCAACCTCTAATTCAGTCAATAGCATCACCATGCTCTAGGTCAGCCAAGGTTAAAGAGTGAAGGTTTTTATTATTTTTTCTTTTTGTAAAAGACAAACCAAAGTCTCCTTCCAAATATTTGTATATAGCTCCATCTTAGTAGCTGAACATGTATTAACAGAGTTCTGTAAAAAAAAAATACTGAGAAGCATTCTTTGCTGAATAGATTGTTACAGTATATGCAAAATAAATGTTCATGGCATGTCACCATTTTCCCATAGGGGGCAGACAACTGGGCCATACTCGGGGTACAGAGGACAATGTGAATGCTGTCAACTGTTACTGATTTTTCTTCAGCCTTTCCCTTTGTAAATTTCAACAAAACCTCAGTCTGCAGGAAGGGCCCTGACAGCTGATTGCACTTACCTCCCAGTCTTCTCGTCCCTTTTACTGTGATGTTCCAAGGGAAACCACAGTCTATGTTGTTACAGCCCTTGCAATATCACATTGACATTTCAGCTACCAAGATAAACATGATTTTATTTCAGGATCTGACCCAAGAGCTATGGACAATAATCACCCAACCAGAACTCAGTATTTCCCCAGTTACCAGCCCTCATTTTTATTGTAGATCTGGGAGTCTTTGGGAGAATCAGGATTTTAATTGTTTTTATGAAAATTCTAATATCACAGTTACGTTTGCATTGATATCTATTGATGATAAATTTTCCTAGAGTGTTACATTTCATTAGTGATTGCTATATTAGTTCTTTTTTAATTGTTCTCCAGTGTAGATGATAGCATGTTCTGTGTGCTCAGCATCCTTTTATATTTGTAGGCTAATGGTGACAGTTTTACATCAACAGAGAAGCACAGTGATTCTGTTGAGATCATAAATCCAACCCCATTTTTGTGTCTTGTGATTTAAATCTTTGTTTAGCTCTCTCAGCATTCACTGTACTGCTGTGGATCCATCATAAGCTTGAATAATGTAAGACAAGCAGACTTTGGGAAATATGTAGCAGAACTGGGGGAAATGCCTGCTCTCTCTCCTCTAAAAGAATCAAGGAATGTTCTGCATCACACAGGAGACTGTATTTCAGCTTTGGCTCACAACCAAATCTAAGTTTGTCTTGCGGTTTTTCCCTCCTGGTTTTCTGCTGGCCTGCAACAGTTCTCCCTCTCTCCCTCTACTCTGGGAACATAAGTGAGAAGAAGAAGAAGAAGAGAACTAGGAAACTCATCTACATCCTGCCCACTTCTCCGTATGTTGACTGTTTTACCCAGCTGGATTTGCTTCTCCTCCACACCCCTCTCTGTCCCTAGGTCTCTGTTTTTCCAGTTTGTTGTTGTTGATGATGGTGGTGGTGGTGGCATTATTGTTCTCATTGCAGAAGTCACGGACAGATGGCTTCACAGAACAGCGATTGTAGCTAGAAGCCAGAAATTCACATTTAATGAATGTCAGTTGGTGATATTAGGGCAAATGAGACACATGAATACGTTAACCCATAAAATATGGATATGTAAAGCACTTCTTCAGTGCAGCCTTTAGCAAATTGTTTTAATTGATACCTGCTATATGTTGCTGATGTTGCTTTTTGTCCCCTTTGTCCTAAGTCACCATATCTGTAAGTCAATTAGAAGCATTAAATAAACCTTAGAGTACTAGTGTACATCATGTCCTAGAAACAGAAGTCCTCCATTTCATATCTAACTGAAATAAGAAACAATGTGAGTAGTTTTTATGTACTTAATTATTTTAGCTGACATATGCATTACTTATCTAGTAAGCACACACTTCTTTATGATTTCTATTTCTATTTTTTTTTCTGAAACTGTTGTTCAAAGTGATAAATCATGATTGGACTAAACGAATATTGATAATTATGATTATAGATGTATGCCAGAAAGAAAGATTTTAAAATGAAAATAAAAACTATACTGCAGGGGTTGGGGATTTAGCTCAGTGGTAGAGCACTTGCCTAGCAAGCACAAGGCCCTGGGTTCAGTCCTCAGCTCCGAAAAAAAAAGGAAAAAAAACTATGCTGCAAAACCACAAATTTTGTTTATTCATACTTGCTTATAAAGGACATGTTATACTGTAATACGAGTACAAAAAGAGGCACATAGATCAATGGGGCAGAGCAGTAGATTCAGGTAGAAATTTACACATAAAAAGTAAAAAGTAAAAATATATATAATGAATGTAATAACATTAACAAGGGAGAGCCCCTGAGGCCTCAATCCTACACAAAGAACTACTGGTAACCAAGGAATGCTTAAGGTGAGAGAAATAGTCTTCCTTGGAGAAGAGCACACCAATTAGTTGTCTAATACCAAGTGATCATCCCTGAAAATATATACACAAACAACATTATATAGACTAAGCAGGTCTCCTTCTCTACCCCCCCCCACAATGTATGCAACAATAATTAATGAAAAAAAGAGGGCATGAATTTGAAAGAGTGAAAGTAGGGGTGTATGGGAGGATTTGGAAGGTGTGAAGGGAAGGGGAAATTGTGTAATTATATTAAAAGCTCAAAAAAGGGGAATAAATTTTAAAATATGCACTGGAGAAAGCACAGCCTCTTTAATAAACTATAATGGGGAAACTAATGGATCAAATATCTGAATGTAGGGCCTGAAACTATGAAATCATTTCAGAAAAAGTATAGAGAACAGGTAGACATGGGCTAGGACTTTCTGAAGCATAGAACACTAGTTGCTCAGGAAATGAAGCCAACTGTCAACAAATGGGACCTCTTGAATTTAAAAATCTTCTGTACAATAAAAACAAGAAATCAAATGAAAGACGGATTACAGAATGGGAGAAAAGCTTTGCCCCTTTGTATATCTGATTGAAGACTGATACCAATAATATGCAAGAATACAAAAAATATTAAACAGCTCAGTCAAAAGTGGGCTAATGAACTGAGCAGACAGTTCTCAAAAGAAGAAATATAAATGTTTAATAGATAAGAAAGTGTTTGACATCTTTAGCCATCAGGAAAATGCAAGATAATGCTAACTTGAGATTCTATCCTACATCAATGTAGTCAGAATGGCTATCATCAAGAAAACAAATGACAACTTAGGTTTTATTTCTCTTATACATGTAGTTGACTAAGGGGGACATTTCTGTTAACTTTATTTACTTATTTATTTTGGTTTTTCTAAACATGGTTTCTCTCTGTAGCTTTGGTTGTCCTGGAACTCACTCTGTTGACCAGGCTGGGCTTGATCCCATGGAGATCAGTGAGCCTTTGCCTCCAGAGTTTTGGGATTAAAAGATTGTGTGATCTCTGGACCAACAGTTAGGGAGCCTCCATAGGACCAGCCTCTCTGTATGTGTGTGACACTTGTGTATCTTGGTTTCTTTGTAAGGCTCCTAGCAGTGAGATCAGGACCTGTCCCTGGCACTTAGCTGGCTTTTGGGAACTTGTTCCCAGTGCTGGACCTTGCCCAGCCTTGATGTGAGAGGAGGAGCTCAGTCCTGACTCAACTTGATGTGCCACGCTTTGTTCAAGCACATGGGAGGCCTGCCCTTTTCTGAATGGAGATGGAGGAGGAGTGGAAGGGGATACAGGTAAATGGGAAACAAGGGCTGGGGGGCCAGGAGGAGAGGAGGGAGGGGAAACTGAGAGCAGTATGTAAAATAAATGAAAAACAAAATGTTATTTAAATAAAATAAAAATAAAACAATGACAACAAATAATGGAGAGGATGTCAAAAGAGATTGCTTGACTGTTGGGAAGAGTATAAATAAGTGTAGTCACTATGGGAAATTAATGTGGACACTCTGAAAAGACTAAAAAGCAGAACTGACTTACCAGACATGACTACTCCTCCTGGGCATATGCCCAAAGGGTAAAGTATTCTATCACATGGTAATTTACATACCATGTTTATTGTGTTCTACACATAGCAAGAACACATATCAGTCTAAATATTCTTTAATAGCATAATGGATAATACAATTGTGGTTCATATACACAATGGAATTTTATTTAGCCATGAAGAAAAATGAAATTTTCAAAAAAAATGTATGAAAGTGGAGAGTACTGTATTAACCAAAGTAACCAAGACTCAGAAAGAAAAAATACTATACAAACAAAAGACATACAATGTCATGCATAAGAAAATACACACAGTGCTCAAGCATTTCACAGTGGTAAATTTTAAGTTATAGTGCATCATAAATTATAATAAACTAAGGACAGTGTACCTTTTTCCTCTTTGAAAATTCAGACAGCACAATATTCAGTTAGGTTTTGTATTTCTTTCAGATGAGAAGTATGTTATAAAAAGACAATTACTATGTCACAGAGCATTCTTAATAATTTTGTTATTTGATTAGTTTCATATTAAATGTTTCTGTCTGAATGAGTCAGAACTATGTTGCAAATGGATGAGTTCATTCAGCAAACATTCAGTGGTTTACTTACCCTCTTGTATTAGCTGCAGATAGCCGTTCAAAACAAATTTTATATTAACTTGATGAGGTGAAAAAAGTGGGTAAGAACATTCCTGCAGAAATAAAGATTGCAGAAAATTAGAGATGCACACACAAGGAGCAGAAAGAAGATGGAAGAATTGACCCTCAGTGACACATAAATATTTGTGTATACATAGGGAAGAGTGAGCAACCTGCAGAAAAAGTAGTTCACTCCAGGGTATATTACTGATAGTCCAGTTAAGACCAGAACTAAGAATATTCTACAGGTAATATAGATGTGTGTTCCTAAATTTTAGTTAACAAATTAGCTATCTACTGAAATGGCATTACAATCATCATCTAAAATATGATTATATATCCTTCTGCTAATATCATCCTTTTGAGTGAGTATGCGAAGCAGGAATGAAAACACATACCAGAACCATAGTGTCACAGTTATGAATGCGCACCATGTGGAAAAAGAACACAACTCAACATGTGATTAACAGGAGGACTTCTATATCTTGTCACAAACACAGGTAAGAGATTCTGTTCTCAGGTAAATGGAAAGGAAACATATGAATGCATTAATTTTATTTATAAATTAGTTTCTCCAAGAATAATAAAGTTGGGAGAAAGGAAACTAGCACTGTTTAAAATATATTCATCTTTCAGTCTATATTTCTTCATTGTTACTAGCTATTCAGAAACAATAATGCCAGGTAGACTTGTGCATACCTGCAACCATGGGCATCTGGGGGCTGAGGTAAGAGGAGAGTCAGTGTAAGGCCAGCCTCGGCTACACAGGAAGATGCTGCCTCAAGAAAATAAAATCAATAAATACAAGAGCAGCACTCTAAATACAAGACATCAAAGTCGTTTTCTTCAGATTGCTCCTTTAGCTCCAACAAATATTTAAAAACACTGAAAGAATATGTTGTGAAAAATGCTTTCGATTTTATGAAGCAAATATTTAAATCAACGCTCCTGTGAGTATACTTTACTGAGGCAGAATATTAGCTGAGATTAAGCTTGAAAGATCCTTCATCATCTGCATCAAATATGGCTTTGTTGAGTTGTGCCAATGATAGTATTTGTGGAATTAAAAAAAATTGTAATCTGTATGAGAAATTAATACATTAAGAAAAATGATATAAAAGCTGAAAATGAAGTTTTCTGTATGAGACAGTAAAATAAATAAAGAGCTCTGGATTGGGGTTTATTTAAAGAATCCTGGGCTCATAAATTTGAGGATTAAATATATTTTCATAGTATCAGGATTAGATTCTATACTTTGATGATATTAACTCAATGCATAGTGGACGGTAGTAAAACATTTTAATATTTAGCAATTGTGAAACAGTGTTATGAAAATAACTCTTGATACAATATTATGAAAATAACTCTTGAATGAAAAGAGTTTGGCCTTTTTTTTTTTGCCCTCACAGCCAAGTTAATCATATATATCAAATTCAGTCACTTAAAACTTAAGATTGCTCTCTTACTGTGCACTCCACCTGTTTGTTAACCTACCTGTAATAGAACAACGTAAGAACCAATCTTACTTGCCTTGGATTTCCCATGTAATCAGCTTTTACAAGATAAGTTATTACATGACTTTATTCTTAAATTATGTACACTCTCATGACCCCAACCCAGAGAAATATATGTGTTTTTGTATATGTTATGATAATCATTGGCAGAAAACAGCAAATAGGATAAAAAAGTGGCCTTATAAAATGAATATCTACCAAAGATAGTGCAACCAACATACAGATACCACTTGATAGCATTTTTTTAATTGTCTGTGTCAGTTAGAGTCAATAAATTGATCCTTTGTATAATCTGTTAAAGATTTCTCAAAAGTATTTCTCATTCCTTCCCCATGTGATACTTTCTGTGTTGTTAAATAAATAGAGAGCAAAAGACCCTTGTGTTAGGGAAACACATACACACACACACACACATACACACAGAGAGAGAGAGAGAGAGAGAGAGAGAGAGAGAGAGAGAGAGAGAGAGAGAGAGAGAGAGAGAGAGAGAGATGGGGAGGGAGAGAGATAGGACAGGACAGCTAGATAGAGATTCAGATTCACACAACAGACAGATAAGGAATGATTGATGACACAAGGAGAGAGAAGCAGAGGATTCAAATCTGGGCTTGTTCTTGGCAAAAAAAAAAAAAAAAAAAAAAATACCACAAAGGTAAGTGATTTAATTTTTTTCCTTAATGTGACAATGACATATTATTGGTGAGCTTGAGTTCATTACTAATGTGTCCATACCAACACTAGAAGTAATTTCTCTTGGCATATTTATTCAACTAGTCTTGCTTCTTTCAGGGCACACATATAAGAGAACACATACTAACAGGTAGCTCTCCCTTTGAGAGTGGGAGTAGGTCATTCATAGAACTTAATGGTGCATAATTAGAGTACAGAGCATACAGAACACTCATGATTGGCATTGAAGTTTACTCTGAGGGAGTTTCGTTGTTGAGAATTTCGCATATAAACCAAGAATATCTTAATTACAATTGTCACTTGGGGTTCATCATCCCAGATCTAATGAGTGTATGAGTGTACATTTGTAAATATATATGCTAATACATTTTAACAAAAAATAGTTTTGACTTTTGACAACAATTACAAAGGCAATGCAGTCTTCCTGTATAAACTACATGCAGTCCCCTTATTTCTTACTAAATTCACATTCCTATAGTGTAGCACCATCAGCGTTAGAACCAATCATCACTGGGAAATCAGCACCAAGTAAACCCTGCTGCTCATGTTCCAGACTCCACAGAGGACATGTCATTGCATTCAGCTGTTGGGTATCTTCAGCTTCCTCCAATCTGTGCCAATCCCTTAGACTTTCCTGTTTGTCAAGAGTGATTTACTGGTTATCGACTGTTTATTAGTCCAGAGTTTTATGAAATGTTCCTCAAGATGTGCTTGTAAGAATTTTGTCTCCCATTTAGACTATAGTTACAGATTTAGAGGAGAAAATACAGAATAAGAAACAAACACAAATGCTCCATAATGTGGTACAAGCTGTCGACATGACATGCCCCTGAGGACAGTTAGAGCCATTTCTGTGGTGTAGTGGTTATCATGTTTGCCTCACATCCATGAGGTCATTGAACCTGACACAAGTAGTGTGTGGCAGCTTTCTTTGCTACCCTATATCTATGCTGTTTCCATACTGTAGTCTTTGAACTAATTTTGAAACACAAACCATACTCATAAGTTCCATCCCCTTCCATGAGAGTATCTTCATAAAGTTACTTTTTTCTGTACATGAGTTATTTTATGTGAGATTTGTTTCTTTCAATCTATTTGCAAATTTATTTTCTTGGTTTTTATACTTGTATGCACTTATAGATATTTGCTTTTTTCGCACCAATACTACATTGGTTACGTGCTTGATGATATTTTCATTTGTTAATCTAGTGCTATTTGCTCATTGGACTGTTCAGATTGTCCTACCTTTCATCCTTGTTTGCATTTATACTCTTTGAGTTTCTGTCCTTTTAACATGATTGTGCTGTGGGACATCATTCTGTATGCTGTCAATAGGTGTTGCTCTGATTGGTTGATAAATCAAATGCTGATTGGCTAGTAGTCAGGCAGGAAGTATAGGCAGGGTGAGGAGACAATGAGAATTCTGGGAAGAGGAAAGCCTGAGTTAGGAGTCACCAGCCAGACACAGAGGAAGCAAGATGTCAAGGCAGACCTGAGAAAAGATACCAAGCCACATGGCTAAATATAGATAAGAATTATAGGTTAATTTAAGTGTAAGCACTAGTTAGTAATAAGCCTGAGCTAATGGCCAAGCAGTTATAATTAATATAAGCTTCTGAGTGATTATTTTATAAGCAGGCCAAGATACTGCTGGAGCCTGGAGGGACCAGAGAAACCTTCTGACTACATGATTGCATCCAGAAAACTTTTAAAATAACCAAAGAAGAAGTCAATCATTAAAGACCTTGTGAATGTAAGTATAATGAGTTGCTGGAGGTGACATTTTATCTCCTCCATGCATGCAGGACTTGGTGGAGTGTACTCTTTCTTCTCTCATCACAGATGTGTTCTCTCCTCAGACACTTTTCATGATCCTTCATAATAGCGGCTTTTATATGAGTTAGTGGATGGTCTTTGCACAAGACAGAAAATGACACTTTAATTCCTTATTTTCTATTTTCCTTTTAATTGATTAAAAAATCACATGTACTTAAGAAATACAGCAAGTTTATGCATGTATTCTATAATTGATGATGATAAAAACAGGGTGGGTAGGATGATCATTTTCTATAATTGGTGCTTTATAAATTTTTTTAGTAAACTACATTAAAGTTCATTGAAAACTAGACACAACTAAAGACACATAGACAGGTTGTCATGTCACGTGAATCCAGTACTCATCAGATATTGCATTAGACCTGGATCCCCTAAAGCATTATTCAAAACCTTAAGTAACAAGGAATTGTCCAAAAAAAGGAAGTCTTCGATGGTAGATGGTAACTTTTCTCCTTCACATCTTTGCTTACGGTCTGTCCTTTTCAAGGATACCAGGATCTTCTCCTGGAAATGTGAGTTCATTACTCTCTGAAGATTTCCTCTAAAAGAAAAACACTGCATCTGTAGATGCAGTGATCCACAACCAAGCATTGGGCTGAGCTCCTAGACCTCAGTTGAAGAGAAGGAGGAAGGATTATAGGAGCAAGTGAGGTCAAGATCATGATGGAGAAAACCACAGAGACAGCTGACCCAAGCTGGTGGGAACTCAGAGACTGACCTGTCAGCTGGGGGAACATGCATAGGACCAAACTAGGCCCTCTGAATGTGGGTGGCAGTTATGTGGTGAGATCTGTTTGGGGAACCCCTAGTAGTGGGACCAGGACTTATCCTGGGTACATGAAATGACTTTTGGAACACATTCCCTAGGGTGGGATATCTTGCTGAGCCTTGACGCAGGTGGGAGAGGCTTGGTCCTGCCTCAATTTAGTATTACAACTTTGTTGACTCCCCAAGGGAGGCCTTACCCTCTCTGAGGAGTGGATGGGGGATGGGATGGGGGGAAGTGGGGCATGGGAGAAGGAAATCAAGGAGGAACTGGAAGTAGTATGTAAAATGAAAAAGAAGATTTTTTTTTAATTAAAAAATTCACTGGGTTACTGATAGCTGTAATATTTACTTTAATAGGCATTGTTTCAGTTTCCACAGTTGGAGTCTTAGCATTACAACAAAATGTGTACATACCTCAATTTACAAATAAACCAGTTAAAATGTTAGAAATTAGAAATTAGAAAAAGTTCAAGAAAATATGGGTATTGATTTCATAGAATGATTGAATGTAGATAGTATAAAATTTCTCCCACTTCCAGTTCTCTTGAAATGTAAGTAAATATAAAGACAATTGTTTGAAAAAATAAAGAAAATCACAAGAACGGTGGCTAATCACCACAGTCTGGAGTAATGAATGCTTAGTCACACATTTCAGGTAAAGCAAAGAATGAAAGTGCCATGGATGTGGGTGGCATCATTCATGAGATCGGGCCCTAGATCAAATAAAAGGGTAAAAGAGAAATCCTTTGATTCTAGGTATTGCCTTCTCTGCTTCCATATTCACCCAGATGTGGTTGAATGCCCTGCCACTGCTTGGATTAGAGCTGGTCCTGATCCATGCCTTTCATACCATCTTCTTCACCATGAGGGACTGTTGGTTCAGAACTGTGAGCAAAAGAAACATTGCCTGTAAATTGCTTCTTGTCAGGTTGTGTTATAAAGATAAAAACAGCAGCTTAACTAGTAAGGAAGAGAGTTACTTGGTTATCTTTGAATTAAAAAAAAGAATGTTCAGTCTGCAGAGATGGTGTAGAATTACAGAACTGACCTAAACAGGAAGCTCAAGGCAGAGGCTTTTGTCTCAGGTTGCTAAGTGGTAACAAATTCGTGAACTATAAACACAGTAACACAAATCAGCAGGAGGCAAGTTTGAAGCAAATCTAAGAAAAAAAAAAAACAAAAACAAAAAACGCAAGACATTAGATCATGATACAGGAAAAGCGGAAACATTGGAGTACTCTGAAAAAATGCTAGGGGACGTGTAGACCTCAGGTGGGTAGTCTTAAATGCTGTCTGTAGATTGTTATTAATAACAAAACAACAAAACTCTACTTTGCTGACTAACAAGTATAAAGGTTCAGAGTCACAAGAATGTTCTAGTGTTCTGATGTATAGCTCCGTATCTAAAATTATCACTATGAAATTGTGTGCTTCTTGAGAAAGATCTCATGGTAAACTTGATGATGAAGAAATGTAAACTTTCTTTGAAAATGGTGCTCTCAGGGAGTTTTGCTTATGACAATACTGTTAATACTTCTCTGTAGATAGAGTTTTCCTGCCTGGCCCACAGGACAAATCTCTCTCACCTGCCAGTCCCACAGCCACTCAGACCTGACCAAGTAAACACAGAGACTTATATTGGTTACAAACTGTATGGCTGTGGCAGGCTTCTTGCTAACTGTTCTTACAGCTTAAATTAATCCATTTCCATTAATCTATACCTTGCCACATGGCTCGTGGCTTACCGGCATCTTTCCATGCTGTTTGTCATCGTGGGGGCTGGCAGTGTCTCTCTGACTCAGCCTTCCACTTCCCAGCTCTATTCTCCTCCTTGTCCCGCCTATACTTCCTGCCTGGCCACGGGCCAATCAGTGTTTTATTTATTGACTAATCAGCAACACATTTGACATACAGACCATCCCACAGCACTTCTCTTTGCTCATTTCCATCTGTGTCAACTTCCAGGCTTTTGTTATAGCTAACAAAAGCCTTACACAGTGCTCATTGGCCTGATGATTTGTCAATTTCTTAATTTATTTCTTGACATTTTGTTGATAGGCTATTTTTCACATGAAGTTAACAAAAGTCTCTTATTGCTCAAAACATTTTATAGTCTGGTAACTCTGGCTCATGAGGAGGAAAGCAAGAAAGAGTGGAAGTTAGACCACCCACCCCGTTATTCTGTGTTCACTGTTTCTCACCCCTGCCCTCTTTGCCCCATCTCAGTCCCTTCTCTCTCTTGTGCCTGTGATAATAGTCAACCCCTTGTTCTTAGCCTGTCTCCTACAGAGAAGCACATTCTTCTCTGTTTTAGATGATGTAGGAGCTCTTTCTTTTCCTAGCAAACCAATGGAGCTTATTATGAAAGGGTACATTGCATGACAGCTTGAAAATAAAGCTAATTATCTCTAAAATTATAATCCTTTCAGTACGGGCATTTTATGTTTTTCAATAATAATGGAAATGCTTATTTTTACAGTGGGGAGTACATCACTGAAAATGCAAAATATTAATGCTTGCAATGAAAGTTATGACAAAAATAAATGTCATGACCTTGAAGCCTGAAACAAACATTTCACTGGTTTCTATTTTTAAATATCACCATTGAGTCATGCAACAAAATACATTAAAATCACATTTTCAGATTACAATAACATATGTTCAGTTCTAAAAAAGGATAATGATTTAAATATTGCAAAGAAAACTAAGGTTTAATAAAAATCCAGCTCAAATCTTACTATAGATAGTGAATAACAAGCTAGCCAGAAAATTCCATTTGCAAATGTCGGGACTCCTGCTAAGCATTTCCTGCATATTCAAAGCTCATCACAGACATCTCCAATTAGCACCAGAGGACATTGAAAAAGGTGAAAGACTGTTAGTGTGCACTTGCATGCAGATGCTGCTACCAAAGAAAAGCTCAATTGCAGCCAGCCTACAGAGACAGCAAGCTTTTTTTATATGAGAGATTTGCATATTAAGAAAGGAATTAGGATATTTACAAGACACTTTTCAGTATTCACTAAAGGGAAAAAGCTCCCCTTATTCTTACAACCTTCTTTTTTTTGGATTTTTTTTTTTTTTGGTGTGGTTATGAATTTTTCATGCTATGTTCCAAAGGCCATAATATTGCTTTATTTTATTCAGGTTTATTAAGATATTGAATCTTAATGGGAAACCCACGTTAAAAGTGCTTTCTTATGATATAATTTCAAGAATTGGTGTTGGTAAGAGTGAATTATTTCTTGGCATATGCAAGTGTCATTAATTATCATTGGATGAGCTCATCATTATCATTAAAAATCATTCCCTAACTTCTACACAAGGTCATTTTGTTTAATGTCCATAAGAAAGGTAGAATATAATGCCCACGTATTTACAATGTTTGACGCCACCCTTATCTTTCCCAAACTTGTTTATCTTTACAATTCTCTAATTGGATGTGTACCAGCTTGAATTTTATTGAATATTTTATCTTTTTAAAGTTCAACATCTGAGTCATTTTAACAATGGATTCATATATATAGATGTGTCATATTTTTTGTGTTAACATCCTTAAGTCAATAAATTATTGCTGTTGGTGGCCATACTAAGTCTAAACTCAATAGAAAAATAATAAACATATTTATCACTCCTCTACTAATTCCTGTGTGGTTGTATTTAATTATGGGGGAGATTGTTTTGTTTAGTTTTTTTTCATTGAAAAAGTTTCTGATTCTGTGTGCAGCCATCCTGACACTCCAGTACCTTTGAGGTAATAATCCGAAGGAAGCATTTGGCTACTTCAGACTCATCTCAATACATGTTGGAACAAAGTATCGCATTGTAAAATTTCATAGTTTTAATTACAGAAACTTATTTTATTAATTGACAAGAAATATTGGATTTGCAAATGTAATTCATGCTTTGCAAAACAGATGAGATAATTTAATCCTAATCATTTTGTTTTCCTGTGAAAGATATTTGTCTAAGGTCTTAAGGTATTTCTGCAGGAAGATAGAATGATCCAGGAAATGAATAGATAAGTAGTTTTCTTTAGATTGGAAAAAGGACAGTTTATTAATTTTAAGGAAAACAAGTAGAAATAGCATAACTGTATTTTCCACCAGTAGTATCATCACAGCAGAGTTGGTCATACATTACCGTAAATAAACAGCACATGGCCACTGTTTCTTTAGCTCATGTGCGCAGGATCTTCTGAAGTTCACTAGGATTAGATGCCCAGGGTGGGAAATAGATAAGTTACATATTCAGAAAAACAGATGGGCTGAGTAACAGATGAATCACTAAGGGGACTCTGAGATGACTCCTGGGTCAAAGTTCTTACTGTAAAAGTCTGGACACTCCGAGACCTGCTTCTAGTAACCCATGTAAGAGTAGAAGAGAATGTACTCCACAAAGTTGTCCTCTGACATCCAGATGCCAGTTGTGGCATACAGGCACATATAGTGTACACACACATACACATACACACACATACACACACACACACACACACACACACACAAATAATGATTAAAATTCTAAAAAAAAATCTCATTCAAATATGAATTGGCATTATACTCATGTGAAATAATAAAAATAAAAGTTCAAATTAAAGAAAAAAATAAGTATGTTGTGGGACAATCAGAAGTGTAGCTTCTACTGGATTGAAATATGATTGGTATAAGAGAGAATCAGTTTCTTTCTGTGAAAATGAATGACCAGAAGTATATGTGCTTGGGTTACCATTACACAATTATCAGTTTTATTTATTATTATTGCTTGGTCTTAACAGGGTTGACATTTGAGGTCAGTTAATGTATTTTGGGCAGTGAAACACAGGATGTAGGTTGTGGAGAAAGGAAGAAATTAACATGACCACAATATCTTGCATAACAGGAACAACACTGGTTGCTCATTTCTTCTCCTTGTTCTGACATCAGTGTATCATGTTTATCAATCATTATTTTATCTTGAATTTTTTCACATCTTTTTCACAATGTTTAACATAAGGCACATTTATGAACTATATTTTTTCACACTGGTAGAAAAACTGTCAAGTGAGTTTGATCTAAAAACTAAGTAATTATCTTCTAGGCACACACATACTGTGCATTAAGATACTGGATTTCACAATTTGGGGAGAGTATGTTTTCCTTGATGATAATGTTGTGTAAGACGTCTGGGAATGACGTCTTATGATGGTGAGTTGCTTTTGCATCCTCAGAATGCTATATTTCCCTTCTATTCTAGAAAAGATTAAACACAAAAATGAAAATTACATAAAATACTTCTAAAATTATGATTAAAATGTTGGGGATAGTCGAAACAGAAACTTCTTTCCAGAGTTCATGATTATGGTAAAGTGTGCCTATGTTGAAACATGGATATTAAGTACAAAAACAGTCTACACAGCATCTTCTTATCACAATTTTTAAATTACATTTTACTAATTCCGTGAGAATTTTGTACACTATATTTTGATCAAATCGATCCCTCAACTCCGACAGTTAACTCCTCTCAAAATTATCCCTACCTTTCTGGCTTCTCAATTTCACTTTATTTTTTCTTTTCCTCCTTCCCTCCCTCCTCCCCACCTCTCTCTTTCATAACCTGTTGACCTTAATCTGTGCTGTCTGCTTACTTCTTGGTGTGGGCTAGCTACTGCAGTGTAGTAAAAGTACTAGGAGCCACATTCTTCAAGAAAACTGACTTTCTTTCCCACAGAAGCCATCACAGTAGAATAAATTTTCATAATAAGATGAGATAAAATAAGTCCACCATATATACCTTAGTCAGTTTGAACTGTTACAACAAAAATATCATCTAGATTGCTTAAATGACAGCATTTTACTGTTTAGCCTGACATTTTTGGGGGGGAGGGGCAACATCAAAATACTTGCAGAAACTCAGTGCACACCTGTAATTCCAGTACTCAAGAGGCTATGGTAGAAGAATATAAAGTTTGAGGGCAGCCAGGACTGTATATATTAAGACTGTCTTTCACAACAAATAAATTAACCATGTGCTGGCAGATCTGGTACCTTGTGAGGTGTGCTTCCTGGTTTGCTGACAGCCTGAATTTTCACTGTTTCTTCACAAGATAGTGAGCAAAATGAGGAAAGGGGGTGTCACATCTTCTTATCAAGGCACAGATCCCATTTTTAAGTTATCCTCTTCCATTACTTCCCAAAGGCTATATTTACTAATATCATCTCATTAGGAGTTAGGATTTCAGCAAATGTATTTTGAGAGGGTGACAAAAATATTCAATACATAACACACTCTTTCAGTGTAACTGTAAAATCAATAAATAAGCTGAATAAAACCTTTAAATTCTTAGGATATTGAATATTGCGTGTAAATTTATAAGATGCCACTATAGTGGTGCTCAGAGGAAAATGCATAGCCCTAAATATATCGCAGTAAAATCAGAAAAAAATGATAAACTAGCTAACTCTACATTTTACTCATGGAGCTAGAAACATTCTCAGATACTCCTAAGGAAGTTATGAGGACTTTTGACAAAGTTCAAAGGCATACAGAAAGAATCTTTGCTTAATATAGCCAATGCAATTGATACACAATTAAATAATTAGAGAAAATAATAATAAATGTTTCTGAATATGGAATGAAGAAAATCCAACTACCCCCATTTTTTGTTGTTGTTTCCATCTGTTTTGCTTATATTATGTGGGGATTTTGTCTAAAATATTTTATTTATATTTATTAATTTAAACATCTTTGTTTTAGTTCTTTTGTTCTTTGTTGAATCTACTACATTGTAGTTTCACTTAGTGTATTATATGTATGTGTGGTCAAGTCCACAATATATTAAAAATAAAAAATAGTTTTGACAAATGTAGTCTTAAAAGTTGCAAGGACTTTAAGGCTACCTTCTTAGATTATGTGTTGAGTCCTGTCTAGATACTAGGACACATTTATGGCAATTTGATCAAAACTCATCTTCCCTTCCTCCCTCCATCACAGAATTTGAATAGAATTGGTATTTGTTGTCAGTTCTTTTAATGTTTACTTGGCTTATTGGTACAGATTCTCTGGAAGAAGATGTTAAAATGGAACAGGAAGGTGACAAAATACATGTGTGAAGTACTCTCAAGGGACAATGGGAGGCATCTGGAGAAAAAGGGTAAGATGGCTTCTCTGACATGTCTTATTTCGCTGGAATTATCTAGCAAGGTTGCAGCCAGACTAATGAGCACATTTTGAGACAGAAGTTTCATGTAGTGTAGAAAAGAGAGTATATTATTACCCTTCCATACTGAGTTATTTGCTGAAAACACTCTACTAGGTCTGTGAACTTTGAGTTAGTAATCCTCAATTCAGAAGGGCAATATCTATGCCATCAGCTGATTCCTTCAAATATAAATAAAAGCATTTTAATAGTCTTATTTAATTGCATTCCCTGTACACTTGATTATGAAAGATGTGCTTTTTGTTACACATTTTTTTTTAACACTTTAGTTACAATACTTGCAAATTCATTGCTCACTGTGGCTTAAGCCCTAGGATTAGATAAGGTAAATGCTTGTACTCTTTTGTGATGCCTCAATGACTAGTTGACTTCCTATCTTCCCCAAGTTCTGATGACTCCTCACTGTAAGAATGCCATCTTTATGCATTACAAAAATGAAAGTTAACTGAATATAAAGGTGTTTTGTCATAAGTAATTTCCCCTCCTACCTCGCTTTGCTCTCTTAGTATAATGAACTCAAAGGTCAAATTACTTTGTTCCTCCGTTTTCTAAGTGGTTGCTTAGGGTATCTGGATTAACCCTTGCTCCTTTGTTCTTCTGTTTGTTTACCTCTTAATTGTCTTCCCTGCATTCCTTCCCAGTGTGGAAACTAAACACAGGCCACTGGGCCTGATGAGTTAACATTCTATCTCTGAGCTACACCCAAAGCCCTGGAGTTTTCATTAATAATAAATTCCAGGAACTCACTGAGAACTATTTTAGGTCACCCATATAAACAAAAAATTTATACAGAAATTTGTTCATAGTTTTATAGTTTCAGGTTTTCCAGTTAAATAGATCTGAAAATGTGGCTTACATAATTCTAAGCATTTATTTTATTAGTTATTTAGACTTACTGTTCCAAGAACAATGGTTTTCTATAAGTTGATTTATTTTTGTTGCTCTTCCACATCTATCTTCTTTTAAATCGTTTTTCTTTATTTATTTCTATTTTCATTTGTACTTTATGTTCTGATATCTGCAGTAGTACATCTTCTTTCTTTGTATAGTTTTCAATATTGTTTAATTCTGTGATTTTATTTCTCATTTATTTCCTTAGCCCTGCCACTTAAAATTCCATACCATCTGTTCTTTTATGATCTTTCCTGATTACTGCTTTGAGTTCCTCTTGAAAAAATAGTTACTGAATCATTGCATTTTGTTTTTATTCAGAAAACTATATTTGTTCATAATTTTTTCATCTTGCTTCATGACAATATTTCTAAGTCAATATTATTCTTTCCCATGTGTTCATACTTTCACTTTCCTGTTCTACTTTTAAAAATATACCTTCTATGTTGGCCTCTGTTAAAATATATTCATCTTGGAGTGAAATATGTTCTTCTGGAAATCAATGTTTATAATTTTTCATATAAAAGAAGCACAGAAGGAGGGCTGAGTGTTAACATGAAGTCCTGAGCATTGCCAGAGAACAGCACAGAAGTGTGTGCTTGTATGCCATGGTGAGCGTCTTCCCAGACAGCAGAAGGGGTTATATACCCTCACCTCTCCTTCATCTTCTCCTCCACACTCCACTTGGCCAAGAATGAACATTCAACATGTTAAGGTCCATGTTTCACAATTAACTCTGTTCCTTTTTCCTGCTACCTAAAGCAAACCCAGGATAATCGTTAGTAATGGTATTGCCATCTACTACTTCTCATTAGAGACTCTCCTGTGGAGAGTTTTAACATCACCTCCTTTGTCTGACAAAGGTCAGTGATCTTCCCTCTTGGAATTTTGACATGTTCTTCATTCATCCGGATACATTTGTCTCTGAGTTGTGGTTGCAGATGTCTTTTACTTTTTTATTTTATTGCTTGTTGCATTTATTAAATTTGGATGAGATCTAAGCAATGAAGAAGATGGAAGCATATCTGCTCAGCCATCTTACAGTCATTATCCTATTGATGACAGTTTTTCTGTTTGTTTTTCTGTATTGACATAGTTTTTTCTCGGTTTCCCAAATGTGGCCTGCATGAAAGCTGGATTTGTGCATTTGCAAGAGAAGGCCATTTTTTCTTGTGTTTTATGGTAAATCTTAATAATATTATGTGTTCTACCTCAAAAATACATATGTATAGTGGCTAATCTTAGTTGTCAACTTGATGATCTTGGAAAGAAGGAGTATCAGTTTAGGAATGACCCCTACTAGATGCAGCCTGTGGGAATGTCTGTGGGGCGTTTTCTTGGTTGCCAGTTGATGTAGGTCAACCCAGACCACTGTAGCTGGTACCATCTCTAAGCAGTTATGCCTAGTCTGAAAAAGAGAGGTAGGTGAAGATGAGACTGCGATTAAGTCATTAAGTAGTGTCCCCTCTGTGGTTTCTCATTTAAGCTCCTACTTTGAATTCCTGGCATATCTTCACTCAGTGGTGGAATGGATTGTAACTGTAAATGAAATGAACCCTTTCCTCCCCGAGGCACTTTTAGTCATGGTATTTAATACAGCAGCATAAATCAAACTAGAACAATGCTTGTGTTCATATTAACTCTATCTGGTTAGTTACTAGGTGATGAAATTGTTGTTAGCCAAGCCAAAAAAAAATTGTTTCCTTCTAATAGATACTTTCTTTACAAGATCATTACTCTGACAAAATATTTCAGTTCTAAGAGACTATATTGAGATGCCTGTTGCTTAGCAATTTCCTTTGAATTGAAACCGCCAGGAAGTTCTAAATCAGAATGTTCCATACTCTAGCGAGGTTTATTAAGATGCAGGAAGTAAATACATCTTATGAAATTGTTGAAATGTACAGGTTGACAAGGCTCCTTCCCAAGATTCTACACATAGTGAGGACACCTGTGGGAAGAAGGCTTTCCACAGGCTGGGCTTCCTGGAGGCGATTCTGACCTACAGAGATGCCTGCAATCGTGCAGGGAGCTTCAGAATTGCAGCTTTCTAGGCAGTTCCAGGGTTGTAACTTTCATGAGTTGTCACGTATGCTGAGGCAGACATTTTGGTGATGCAGCTATCCTAGAATAATTCATATCCCTTTAAATAACCCTTCACCCATACTATTATACCTAACCGCAAAAAACTCACTGGCTACCTTTGTCTGTTGTTCATTATCTGAGGTGAATAGGCATTTGTACATGGCTCCCCGCAAAAAGGTTCCCGCAACTGGTGCCCAAATAGCAACTGATCATTCCAAAGATGAGCTGAAAGAGACTTGACCCTTGCAGTGTGTGCTGAGGCATCCAGCTGAAGCCGATGTACATGTGTGTGGAGCATCTGCAAGAGCAATCTTGATATGTCTGTCTCTTCCCTTGTTTTATGGGCTTGTGTGACTTCCTGAATAACAATGGTTTCATCTTCCCCCAAATGGATGATAGGACATGAAATCAAGGGTGAGCTGAGAATCTTTGGGGTAAATCCCTCTTTTTATGTGCTAAGTAGTGGTCTGCCTCCCTGATGAGTTGGTTTGACTCATCAGTATGGTGATGCTTCGCAAAACCTGGTGGATTAAATAATGTATTACAATTCTTAAAAGTAACATATGAGAGACATATCCAAAAGCAGATTATGGTATCATTTGCATGGCCATTGTTGTAAGTGATAAGGCATAGACTAAAGTTCATCTGTCTTTCCGGAAAGAACGCACCCAAACAAGATAGGTGTTACAATGGGAGAAGGACATGAAATTGCTTGGCTAAAAATTAACCTGTGATTTGGATCAGACATGGTGAACACACCTTTAGCACCTTTAGTCGCATCATTTAGGAGGCAGGGGCAGGTGATTCTCCATGAGTTAAGGCCAGCCTAGTCTACATAGTGAGTTCCAGGACAAAGGTTACATGAGAGACCCTGTGTCAAAAACACAACAACAACAAAACTAACCTATGATTTGGAAAGTAGTAGATAAAAGCAATCAACTGATTTCTGATAGCACTTAAGGCTGGTTTCATGAGAGGGAACAGCTCCTAAGTCTCATGAGACTCCTGAACTTTGAAGGATTCACAGAGCCACTCTTAAATACATAAGGAGTAAGGATGCCTATATAGTTGGAGTTTTCCTGTGTCCACCTGGCTCCTGCAGCCACTCAGACTCAAGTAAACACACAGAGACTTATATTACTTATAAACTGTACGGCCATGGCAGGCTTTTTGTTATCTGGTTCTTATATCTTTTTTTTTTTTTTTTTTTTTTTTTTGGTTTTTTGAGACAGGGTTTCTCTGTGTAGCTTTGCGCCTTTTCCTGGATCTTGCTCTGTAGACCAGGCTGGCCTCGAACTCACAAAGATCCACCTGCCTCTGCCTCCCGAGTGCTGGGATTAAAGGCGTGCGCCACCACCGCTCAGGTGGTTCTTATATCTTAAATTAACCTATTTCTATTAATCTATAAGTTGTCACATGGCTTGTGGCTTACTGGTACTTTTAAAACTTGCGCCTTCTGTGTCTGGCTGGTGACCCTGACTCAGCCTTCATCCTCCCAGAATCCTCCTCTCTGCTTATACCACCTATACTATACTTCCTGCCTGGCTACTTGCCAATCAGTATTTATTTATCAATCAAATCAGAGCAACACCTTCACAGCATATAGAGCTATATCCAAAGCAGATGCTTTGGCTCAGGAGACTCTCTGCCCTAGTGATTGCCTGCAAATCAAATAAGGAACACTTGGATGGCAGCTTTAATGAGTCAATAACAATGATGTGGTGGGCTGCTTTTATGATACCGGTGTTATTCATGCTCTTGTGTGTAACTCTTCCACCACACTCCTAAGAAAACCAATCAATTAATTCATTCACCAATATGAATTGTGGTAGACTCATTCATTTCATCTGTTGCTTGTTACTTATCTGGGGTGAGAAAACATACACAGTTGTTCACATGTCTCATGTAAAAGCTAACAAAACAGCTATATGTGTGTGTTTCTGTATGTTATATGACTAGACATTTTTATATGATATATTCATATATATCATATATAACAGTGATTATCAACCTTCCTAATGTTGTGACCCTTTAATACAATTCCTCATGTTGTGGTAACCCCCAACCATAAAATTATTTCATTGCTGCTTTATAACTATAGTTTTGCTACTATTATGAGTTGTTATATAAATATCTGATATGCAGGATATCTGATATGCAACCCCTGTGAAAAGGTCATATGACTCCCAAGAGAGTCATGCCCCACAGATTGAGAACCACTGATATATAGTATGTAATATATAGTTCCTTCTGAAAGAATTAATAGCAATACCCTCCTGTGAGAACATCAACAATAAGGCAATGTAGATCATTGTCACCAATACGGCCAGAGGGACACTCTCAGAAATCCTAGCACAAAGCAGGATTTTTAAATTCAAATAGTTATTATTATTTGATTTATAAAGAAACAACTGAGTCTTAGAAAATTAAATGAAGAACCTAAATCTTGTTCATGATGTCACAGCTGAAATATCATCCAAGTGGCCCTGTTTTCTATGCTTTGACAATGAACTAACCTTCTCCAGCTTCTATAGTCTCCATTGTAGACAACAGACGCTTTTCTGCTGACTATATTATTTTTGGCCAAACAGTTGATCTGTAAGTATTGTTTTTCTTAAAATGAAGTCAACAGAAGTCGTGGCTACTTTTTACAAGTTGAATTCGGAGGGAACTTATAACTTTCTTCTTGTATTTTTATCTGTTTAAATAATAAAAAAAGAACTAGAATTTTTCTGCATTGATAGTATCCCTATTAAAATAATTCAAATACTGCCCTTTTAAATATGCAGCATGGCATACAACTTTAACAGCGTATATTTTATTTGGACCTTAGCATACTGATTCTGTAAACTTTTTTCCCATTTCTTGAATGAATTATTCTTTTAGATATTTCACTGATTTCCCATTTATTGTCTTATGAAGGATCATAAAATATGTGTATTGTTTTTCAACTCAACAGAAATCAGCTCTGAGAACTAACAGGAAAAAGGAAGAAGAACAGTATATGGCTGGCATATTTTGGCTGAAAAAGATGATTGTTTGGAAAAAAAAAGTATGTATATATTAAATATCCATTCTTGTTTGTTTGTTTTTTTGTTTTGTTTTGTTTTTTGTTTTTTCAAGACAAGGTTTCTCTGTGTAGTTTTGGTACCTGTCCTAGATTTCGTTCTGTAGACCAGGCTGGCATTGAACTCACAGAGATCTCCCTGGCTCTGTCTCCTGAGTGGTGGGATTAAGGGCGTGTGCCACCACCGCCTGGCTAGATAGCCATTCTTTTTTTTTTTTTTAAATTTTATTTTATCATTTAATTTAATTTTACATGTCAGCCACAGATTCCCTTGTACTGCCCCCCCCCCGCCCCCGTCTTCCCCCCAGCTCACATCCCATTTCCATCTCCTCCAGGGCAAAGACTCCTCTGGGAATTGAGTTCAACCTGGTAGATTCAGTTCAGGCAGGTCCAGTCCCCTCCTCTCAGGCTGAGCTAAGTGTCCCCGCATAAGCCTCAGGTTCCAAACAGCCAACTCATGCACTGAGGACAGGTCCCAGTCCCACTGCCCACTGCCTGGATGCCTCCCAAACAGTTCAAGCTAATCAACTGTCTCAGTTTTCCAGAGGGACTGATCCAGTTGGGGGCTCCTCAGCTATTGGTTCATAGTTCATGCGTTTCCATTTGTTTGGTTCTTTGTCCCTGTGCTTTTTCCAATCTTGGTCTCAACAAATCTCACTCATACAATCCCTCCTCTTTCTCGCCGATTGGACTCCTGGAGCTCCACCTGTGGCCTGGCTGTGGATCTCTGCATCTGGTTTCCTCAGTCATTGGATGAGATTTCTAGCTAGATATCCATTCTTAATAAATAATCTAGGGGACTATAATAAATGCACATATGATATCAACATGCATTTGAAAAGGCAGCACAATGTAAGTATTGTGAAGGTCAACCACACAATCATATGTACTGATATGGTTCACATGCAGTAGCTAAATACACTCAATAGCTAAAACGTAGAACTAGATTTGTTTCCATTTATAATAAAAACTCATTCTCTTACAGTTTGATTATGTTCATCTAAGTCTCTGACCCTATAATGTGATATTTCTCTATTACTAGGTTCCTTTTACATGCCGCTATCACACTTCTTCATCTGACTTTCTCTTTTATTGTGGAGCTGTGATGCAGAATAGACCCCACCAGGAGGGATGTCCACATGACACTGGAAGAAAGTGAAATCCTAATTATTCTTTTGGTGGGCTCCAACAACCCAGTGTTCTAAACAGGCTATTTTACAAATCGTATCTTATCCTTTCTCTGGAAAGGGGCAGCCTGAAGTCAGCAAGCAGGAGGCTGGGAGCTTGCCGCATTGCTAGAAGTTTCTGTAACCTTCTGAGTCTCTGAGATGGCAGTGAGACTGATAGTAGCAACAGCTGTCATCAGCCTTCAAGATAAAATCTGTCCGGGGTTCTATAAAAATGTTTTGACATTACACCCTTTAGTTACTAAAACATCTTCAAATGTTTCTTCTTCATTGACTGAGCCCTGACAGACTTCCCAGAGTTCTCTTGTACTCAGCTGTTTATTTGCTGTGCAGGGTAAGATCTGGGCAAATATTTATGACACAAAATCATGACATAATAATGACATAACAATTGATCTATTTTCTTAAATTAAGAATTAAGAAGAGTTGATACTCTGCTGAGATAAGTTGCTGTAATCCCTGATTTCGTATAGATTTTTTTCCTAGGCAATGAAGTGAAAATTTATTTAAATATTCATGCAACTAGCCAACTAATGGCAATATGCAAAATGTTTCTACCCAACTTGAAGCTGATTAATTTAATTGCTTTTGTGTGTACAACTGGAAAGTAATTGCTTGCTAAACCCTTCCAAATCCAATCTTTTCTATTAGAAATGCAGCAAGCACAAAAAAACTTGATTACCTTGTTCTTCTTAGGTTAGTTATAAAAACGTGCATTTTATAGTATTTCGTTGTTCACTATTAAATTATCAGCAGCTTAAATCTATTCATTTTTATTTAGAGGAAAAATGTCTCCTCATGCTCTCTTGGATGTCCCACAAATAGCTATCACTGAATTAAAATGAATTTTTGTCACATCCTATTTCAACCTGAAATTTGTGTCCTCCCTCAAAAAAGAAATAGTGGATAAGCTAATTGTCCTCAACCTTTTAAAGAACTCTACAGTGCTTGTAGCTATTAATAGTGATTCATTGCAGAACAACTGATGTCCATCAGGGTATATTTTCTATTTTTCCAATAAATGCATTTATTTTCTATAACTTTCAAAATATTTTCATCTAAATTTATGTAAATCCTGTAGCAAATGACTTAACCTGTGTTTAATGATTTGGATTATTAAAAAATAATTTCCTGGACTGGAGAGACGGGTCTGTGGGTAAAAGTGATTGTTGAAAAAGCATAAGGACCTGAGTTTAAATCCCCCAAAATACATGAAAGAACTGGACACCACAGGTGTCTGTAATCCCCAGTTTACTATAGGAAGAGGGAGACAGACAGGAGAATCCCTGGGAGGTTCCCTAGTGTATGCCACAGACAAACAACACTAACACCCTTAAACATACAAGGCAGAAAGTGAGGACTGACACATGAGGGTTGTCCTCTAATGTCTACACATATGCCCTCTTTCACTCTCATGCAGGCATTCGCAAACATGAATGCAAACAAGCTTCACACACACACACACACACACACACACACACACACACACACACTCCCAGTGATTTTTCTCTTTATTTCTTCATTTATGTTATGGGTTGGTTTACAGTTATTACAGTGATCAGCACTACTTGACCAAACATTACTTCTCTCTCCAAGAGGCCTCAGCTTTGATCCTCATACTTTCTCAGAAAGCATAATCCAATTTTAGTCTAGAGAGAATTACTTACTCTTGAATTGTGATCACTTTTAATATCTGAGAATATTTTCCATGTTTCTTTCTCCAAGTCTGAGCATTCTTGCCTGCATTTAGCAAGAAACCTTTTAGGTTAATGTAGATAGAGTTTTCCTGCCTGGCCCACAGTCAGGAAAAATCTCTCTCACCTGCCAGTCCCACAGCCCCTCAGACCCGATCGATCAAGTAAACACAAAGACTTATACTGGTTACAAACTGTATGGCCGTGGCAGGCTTCTTGCTAACTGTTCTTACAGCTTAAATTAATCCATTTCCATTAATCTATACCTTGCCACATGGCTCATGGCTTACCGGCATCTTCACATGCTGTTTCTCATCGTGGCGGCTGGCAGTGTCTCTCTGACTCAGCCTTCCACTTCCCAGCTTTATTCTCCTCCTTGTCCCGCCTACACTTCCTGCCTAGCCAATGGCCAATCAGTGTTTTATTTATTAACTAATTAGCAACACATTTGCCATATAGAACATCCCACAGTAGGTTAACTTAGAAAAATCTCTGCCCAACCTTGATGTCACTTCTCAATGATTTTATATCCACTGGCTTCCTCCTGTGCTCATTGGTGACAGTCCCCAAACTCTCTTCACTACCTTCAGACTTGAACCCAGTTTTTAGCATCTGGTGTTATCCTATCCCATCACACTAGTTTTGAATAAACTCTCTCTTTTCCTTTTAATAAACACCAAAATAGTTTTTTTTCTTTATCAATAGGTATACTCTAAAAATGATCAAGTCACAGACGTGTCAATCAGTGTGTGAACTATCACTTGTTCATTCTCTAAAACTTTAATGAACATCAGTGTCATCACTCAAGATATAATGGCAGAATAATAAAATATATTATTAGAGGAGATGTCCACTCTGTTTTTCTTTCTGACATTGTTTTATTTTCCAGGCTTATAGAGTTAACTGATGATTAAAGTTCCTGTTATTCAGCTTACATTTTACATTTTCTTTATAAATGTTCATGTAGTATTTTTCCACATTAGTCCAGTAAAATATAAATGAGATTATTTTATATGACGTACATATTTATTGATATTAGGAATATTTACTTGAAAACTGGAGAGATTAAAACAAAGAGTAGTTTTTTAAAAAGCAGGACAAAAATTCATGTTAAAGAAATTCATGATTATAATTTGTCTTAAAAATAGGTAATGATTGAAATATTGAAAACAACTTCAGTGCACTATCATTTAATGCATTTAATACATTGGAGTATGTCCACATGACAGAGTGATACGTAGCTACAAAATAGTAAAGAAGATCTTTCTATATTAAATTAACCTTCTAATAATGAAATGTTTTTAGGATTATTTGGTTGAATCTTCTAAATACTTTTATATTAAACCCCATTAGATACATGATTTAAATACCTTTCTGAAGGTCAATTTTTCATTTTATTGGCTTCGTAGAAAAATTTTAGTTTGATATAGTCTGATGGAGTGCTTTTGAAGCAGTCTCTGAAAATCAATGCAATAGAACATTCTCTCAATGCTTTTATACTTTGTAGGTTGCAGATCTTGTATTTACATCTTTAATATATTATGATTTAATACTCATATGATATAAAATAAGGGTAAAATTTCATCCCTCTGTGTGTACAAAATTAATTTTTCAAACACCATTTCTTGGTGAAACTGTATTATACTCATTTTGTGTCCTTGGCACCATTTTTGAAAATTGGCTGCTTTGAGTTTTTCTCCATATAATTTGCTTATTGTAAATTGCTTTTGTTATGTTCAGGTATGTCCCTTGTATCCCTAATCTCTCCAGGACTTTTATCATGAAAGGATGTTGGATTTTGTCAAAGGCCGTTTCTGTACCTAATGAGATGATCATGTTTTTTCTTTCAGTTTGTTTATATAGTGGATTATTTACTGATTTTCATATATTGAACCATCTCTGCATCACTGGGATGAAGGCTACTTCATCATGGTGGATGACCATTTTGATGTATTTTTGGATTTGCATTGCAAAACTCAAAGCAATTTCACTAATATCAGGAACAAGACAAGGTTGTCTGCTCTCTCCATGTCTATTCAATATAAAACTTGAAGTTTTAGCTAGAGCAATGAGACAAATGAAGGAGATCAAGGGGATACAAATTTAACAGAAAAAACTTAAAGTATTATTATTTCCAGATGATATGCTAAGATACATTAGTGGCCCTCAAAATTGCACCAGAAAACTCCTACAGCTGATAAACACTTTCAGCAAAGTGGCTGAGTACAAGATTAACTCAAAAAAATTTTGAGCCCTCCTATATACAAATATATTGAGGTAAAAACTTGTATGATAAAACTGCAATCTTTGAAGAAAGAAATTGACAAAAATATCAGAAGATGAAAAAAGTCTCTCATGCTCATAGGTCGGTAAGACTAGGGTAGCCATCCTACCAAAAGTAATCTACAGATTCAATGAAATATCCATCAAACTCCCAACAGAATTCTTTACAGACCTTGAAAGAGCAATTCTCAACTTCATATGGAAAAATAAACAAACAAATAATAATCTCAGGATAGCTAAAATAATCCTGAACAATAAAAGTGATGCTAGGGGTATCACCATCCCTGTTTTCAAGTTGTGCTATGGAGCTATAGCAATAAAAACCACATGGGATCATCACAAAAACAGACACATTGATCAGTGGAATTGACTTGAAGACCCAGACATAATTCAAGCACATATGAACACCTGATGTTTTAAAAAGAAGCCAAATATGCACACTGGAAAGACAGCATCTTCAACAAATGGTGCTGGTCAAACTGGATGTCTGCATGTGGAAGAATGCAAATAGATTCACATTTATCACCTTGCACAAAATTCAATTCCAAGTGGATAAAAGACTTCAAAATAAAACCAGATACACAGAACCGGATAGAAGAGAAAGTAGGAAATAGCCTTGAAGGCATTGGCACAGGAGATGACTTTCTGAACAGAACACCTATGGTTCAAGCACTAAGTTCAACAATTAATAAAAGGGACCTCATGAAACTGAAAAGCTTCTGTAAGGCAAAGGGCATTGTTATTTGGACAAAGTGGCAGCCTACAGAATGGGAAAATATTTTTTACCAACTTCAATATGAAAGAAGACTAATGTCCAAAATATATAAAGAACTCAAGGAACTAGGTATCAAGAAACCAAATGGTCTAGTTAAAAAGTGGGGTACAGATATAAACAGAAAGTTCTTAATAGATTAATCTCAAATGCCCAAGAAACACTTAAAGAAATGATCAACATCCTTAACCATCAGGGAAATGCAAATTAAAATGATTTTGAGATTCCATCCTACACCTGTCAAAATGACTAAAATCAATAATAAGAATGACAGCTCATGCTGGCAAAGATGTGGAGCAAGGGGAGTACTCCCTCCTCCATTGTTGATGGGAATGTAAACTTATACAGGCATTAGGAAATCATTATGTCAGTTCCTGAGAAAATTAGGAACTGATTTACCTCAAGACCCAGCTATATCACTCTTGGGAATATGCCCACAGGATGCTCTATTGTACCATAAGGGCACTTGCTCAAGCATGTTCATTGTTGCTCTACTCATGATAGCCAGAAACTGGAAACAGCATAGATATCCCTCTATAGAAGAATGAATGAAGAAAATGTGTAACAATACACAATGGAGTTCAGTTGTTTAAAAGAAATGACACATGAAATTTGCAGGAAATGGATATAACTAGAAAAAAATCATCCTGAGTGAGTACCCTAGGCCCAGAAAGACAAATAAGGCATGTATTCATTAAGTAAATGAGAACCAAGCTACAATCCATAAATCCAGAGAGGTTAGGCAGAGAGGAGGGGTCTGCGGGTAGGGGAAGCATGGATCTCTCTACGAGTAGGGAATAGAATAGATTTTGTGGATGGACTGGGCATGAGTGAGGGCAGAAGTTGGGGCGTATCAAGTGGGAGATGGGATGGAGAGAGAGGATGCTGGTTGATATGGCTGGATTGGGGAGGAGCATTTGGAGGATGGTGTGGAAACCTAGTGCAGTAGAAACATCCTGGAATATGTGAAGGTGATCTTAATAAGGAATCTTAGTAATGGGGATAAGAAGTCTCAACTGGCCATCTCTTATAGCCAGACAAGGCATCCAGTGGAGGGACTGGGTTGAATTCATTTGAATTGTTGGCCAAAAGGGTCTCATGAAAATCCCCAAACAAACCAGGATGATGCTAAGACAAAGGGTTATTCTCTGCAAACTAATAATGGAGGCCCATGCCAAGGAAAAACATCCACACAACTCATTGAACATGGAGAAGTCCAAGTAGGTTCCTACATAGAGCCTTCACCTGTATGTTCTAGTGATTTCGGTATGGGAAGGTACTCTGCAGGCTACTGAAAGAGAAGTGTGGACAATAACTCATTCACAAAACCTTTGACCTACTACTCTCTGTCCTGCCTGCAAAATATACTAGGACAATAACGGTACAGAACTTGTGGGAGTAGACAATCCATGTCTCATTTGACTTAAGGTCTACTCTACAAGAAGGAATCCATACCTGACACTGCTTGGGTAACCAAGTACAAGAGACCAGATAACCAGGAGACCTGGGGTAAAATCAAACATTACTAGTCTAAAAAAAAAAATCAAAAAGAAAAATAAAGAAAATCAATTGACTGCAAGTATGTGGATTTATTCCTGGGCTCTCCATCCTGCTGCATTAATCAATATGTCTGTTTTGTGCTAGAATCACAGTACATAGGTTACTATGTTGTGGTGATTTACTTTGAAGTCAAACACAGTGATGTCTATACCTTATTATTATTGTTCAAGTCTGTCTTAGCTATATAGGGTATTGTAAAATGGGCTAAAATTATATTTCAAAGGAAATGAGAAAAATATCTAGATAAACATGGAGGTTCAAGTTATCAAAGCCTATGGAAATCAGCAAACTTAGTTCAAAGTGAAAAGTTTATGTAAGTAAACAAACCTCAGAAAGGAAGACCCCGAGTAACCTGACATTCCACATCAAAGAACTGGAAAGCAAGGGAAAACGAGCTCAATATTAGCAAAAAAGAAAATAAGAGCAGAAGTAAATAAATCAGACTCTCGACACACAACTTTAAAACGATGGAAGTGGTTTGTGCTTGTAAAGATAAAACTGACGAATTTTATTTCCCCCTAGTTGCATTCTAGTCTTAACCTCTGTGTTTATATGGATAGTAATGTGTCTACCAAAGGCTTAAAAGCTGAAATGCACCTATAAGAGACTACATATCTAATATTTGTCTTTTTGAATCTGGTGTATCTCATTCAGGATGATGTTTTTTCCTATCTCAATCCATAATATTCCATTTTGTAAGTGCACCACATTTTCATTATCCATTCATCTGCTGGTGGACATCTAGTCTGTTTGCAATTTCTGGCTCTTATTAATAGAGTTTCAGGGAACATATTTGAGCATGTGTCTCTGTAGTAGGATGTAGATTCCTTGAGTTGTATGCCATAGTGTGGTATAACTGGATCTTGAGAAACCTATGGATTATACTGCTTGTGTGGACAAGAACCTGAAACTAGATAGGCCATGGACTTAGGGAAAAACTGAATACTAGTGTTATGTTAAAGGAACATAGCAATAAAATGACTGTTAGTGACATTATACCCATAGATCAGTGTCTCACTCAGCCAACGTCAGAGAAGTTTCCTCCTGCAGTAGATAGAAAGAAATACAGAGACCTACAACTGTAAGGGCTCCCTCTGTCTATAGTGAATTTATTCATCCTTCCAGAAATAACAAAATACCAATAAATTACAGGTTTGAAATATTTACTTGGTTTGAAATATTATTTTGCAATTAAAGGGACTGTTGCTCATTTGAAGACATAGATGGATATGAAATAACTTGTTGAATGAAAGATTCCATCCCCACAACATGTACATTGCATTCTTCCATCTATATGATGCTTACTAATAATATACTTCAGAAAATATCAGAGGCAGCCTGGTATTGACAGAGAAACCTGGCTGTGAAAGAGCAGGGTTTACATTTGGAGGATGTGAAACTGAATGCCTTGATTATGGTAGTAGATACTCAAATATAAATAATTATTAAAATCATGAGTATATATGTAAATCAGAGATTCTTTTTTCTTTATTTAAAATAAAAATCATGGCAAAATATTATCCCTAAGTGTGCTAAATTACATGAAGCCTTCAAACTAGGACATATTTGCTAAATGAAATATTACTGATTATTGATTCTGACTTCAACATATAATATAAATGTTTTCAGCATAAACCTAAGTATCATTTCAGCTTATTACTATTTGAGAAGCCATATAATTACAAAAGGCAGTTATTCATATTAAATATGAAAAATAGTATTTTGTCAAGCACATACATGTAGCTTCATCAGTGGAATAGATGATCCCAAACAGAGTCTGGATTTTGTAGGACAGTTATATATGAAATATGTGAAGTGAAAAAAATCACTGGGTTTTAAAAATGGGATTTTAAGTAAATAAATTAAGTGCATTGGAGAGTTTATTAATTAGATTTTTCTAACAAACCAACACAAAACTTACTTCCTATGTTAATTCAAAATTTATTTTTGCTCACAGTCCAGTTTCACAGTGGAGCTTCCAACAGTCAGATAAACTCTCCTGGGATGTTCCATGTCAGAAGTTACTAGGGCCATCTGAGGAACACAGTAAAAAATGACCTTAGTCACTCATATGGTGGAGCATGGAAACGTGACATAGTCATGATTTAATCTGGAAACAACAGAATGGGTGCTAAATATTACCATCATAAGCAACATCAATGAGATATGGAAAACTACAAAAATGTTGATAAACATCCTACTCAAAGTGCTGTTACTCAAATGTATAAAGAGGCATTAAATTTCATTATTGAAAATCAACTTCAGAATGAAAATGAATGCAGGATGCAAGGGGATTTGCTCACAGAACAGGAAATTCAGTAGGCTTTTTTTTCATTTTAAATTACATGTTCCTACTGTTATTCATCTGTAAAACTGGAAAAACTCCAAGTTTGGGAACATCTTATACAAAGCTTTGGGAAGTGGAATTGATATGATGATATAGTTTTATAAGCCTTTCCTGTTAATCTGTTGTTTTCAATTAGGTCTTTCTCTTTTAAATAACGTTGCAAGGTATATAGAGAGCATAGGTTGCTCTCCAAAGTGAGATTACTGGGGCAAATGATGGGTACACTTGTAAGTTGTAAATATGTTCAATACTCTTTCAGAGGGCACGTGCTATTTGAATTCTGCTAACACTTCATTTGCATTGCAAGCACGTTATATACCCAGCACTTTAAATGAAAAAGTGTACAGCACATAATTAACAATAAACAGAAACAGACCTACGGGTGCATGGAAAGGAACATGCAACTAGAGAGTGGAACAGTGAAAAGAAAAAAATGTACCCAGTTGTTACATTTTAAAAGTGCTTGTTCTTGCAGAGTCCAGGTTTGATTCCCAGCACCCACACGGCAATGCACAACCACCTGTAACTCCAGTTCCAGAGGTTCTGACATCCCTTTCTGCCCTCTGCAGGCACCAGGAACATGCATGGTACACAGACATATGTAAGAAAATACACTCATTTACATAAAATGAATAAATCTAAAAAAAATAAAGATTAGTAATGATGGGAATATACTTTTTGATCCTATACTAATTTTTAGCTTGAAGAAACCGATAAAGGAAGCAGAATAATATGCTAAGATATGTAGGAATCAAGATGTTTAACCCAAGAAAACAGTGATATAAATATAAGATGAGATATAACTTAAAACACATTTGAATTGTTCATTTGGGTAAGCATTGTCACTAAATCTCAAAGATTATAAAAGTGTTGATTTCCCAGTTGAAATCAAATTGAATTTCCAACTTATATTTCATTCTTTCTTCTAAAAAAAAATCCCCAAGAGTTTATTTTTTGGCTGCTTTTTGAAGTACATCAATGCCAAAGACATCAGTCCATCATTGAGTTGATAATAGTTCCACCACTGCCTTGCCCCATCTCCACTAGATGTGATTTAGAGAGTTATCTTAAGCTCTCTAATTCTCGGATCTATAAAATGTAGATAATGAAAAGGCCTGTGAGACATGGCTGGGTCCTGGAGGGACTCACCTGGCTGTGAAAAGAATGCTCTCTTACCACCAACTCCTAAATGGCATCATCCACCCACATACATCTTCTTAAAAATTCTAATCCCAAGCTGTATCACAGTTTTGGTTATTATTGTACATAATTCATTTTGAATTCATCGTGATAACTTCCAAAATGAAACTGAATAGCATAAATGACATGGCACCCTACCACCAAGTACTTTCACGATGCTGGAACTTATAGATTCATGGAATCTAATTCTGCAAAGTTGCTTTCAGATATGTATATAAGACATAAATGAGCCATAAATGAATAACACATTTCGGCTTCAATTCCATTTCTTAAATAGCCACCAAACTAAAAAGAAAAAGAAAACAAAAACTATCCTCAGACATATATAGTTTCATATATTTTGAAAAACAGGCAACAGCCTGTGTTTCCAGTGGGAGATTTCAATTTCAGTTAGGGGTGATTGTGATGCTCCCTTAGCATGACTGAAATTGGCTTCTATCACTTTGAATCATTACTGTGTTTCTGACCTCTGGGTTCATTGAATGATTAGTCTTTTTATTGAAAAGAATGAACGTTAAAATTGCTGAGTCAGAATAATAGAAAATGTAGTCATTTGCAATCATTTGGTCTAAGTTTGTCATGAATTATTTTGTTTAGTATAGAAAATTGGACCCTTTACACATTAGCATACAATGATGGATCGGGGCTCCACCTTTCTTTTATCAACTTTTTGTTTTCTAGTGAACTCATTTCTTTTTTTTTCTTTTTTTCCGCCTCTTCCCTATCCACAGCTGATTGTCTCACTGTATGTGGACTCAGTGCATGTAGGTGCAAATGCTGTGAGTTCATGATTGTCATTGACTGTCATGCTTACATGATGGCATTTTACAGCCCTTCTTCCTATCTTCCAGCTCTTACATGTATCATCTTTCCATTCCCTCTTCTGGAATGTTCCCTGAGCCTTAAGGGGGTGGTCTTATAAATGTCTTGTTTAAGGCATCAACCATCCTTAAATCTCAGTCTCCTGTGTAGCCATAATTTGCCACATTCATCTCTGTTCATTGCAAAGAGACACTTCTCTGATTAAATTAGAGAGGAGCTTTTGTCTGAGTTATAAACAGGCCTCCGAAGCCCATCTCCACAAGAGGAACTTCATATCTAGCAATGTGAATCTGGTCAAAACTTATAAAGGAAGAGGTTGTAGGCCTTAGGAGAACCCTACCCCTGCTGCTTAGCTAACTTGACATAGCATTAAGTGCCTCCAAGAACTCATTTCTTGCCTCAAGAATGGCTGTGCTCCAGCCACTCAGCTACCCCAAGCTCTTCATTCCCTTAACTATGGCATATAGTTTCTTCTGAGGGAAATATGTCCCATGGTGTTGCTCATCTGCTTTGTTGCCTCTTTTAAGGTTTGGCTTTTATTTAAAACTCTATTTATACTTTCTAGGTATATGTGTGATTAAGTTTTATCTGTGATCAAACATTGTCTTTTTGCTGAAGAACATGTTATTAGTGAAGGTTTAGAGAGCTGTTGTCTTTCTTACCAACCATGTCCTTATTCTCTTACAGTGATTGACAAGACAGTATGAGGCAAGATGAATGTGCACTGATAATAAGCTTCTGTGAGTCTTAGGAGCTAGAACATATTTATGCAATAAGCTGCATGAAGTAGGTTTATTGGATACACAAAAGTAGTAAGGAAACACAGAAGTCCAGGATTCATTGCCAATTGTCTGCTTATATTTAAAGCTTCTCAGTAAATGTACTTGTACCAATGTTCAGAGACAGGAAACCAGTACAGTGCCAATTTTATACTCACCCTAGTTAAAGGAAGACTGGCAAGAACATTGAAGGATGCCCTGTTCTGGTTCAAGCCACTGAATTCAGCAGCACCCAGGTAGTTCCAGCCAGTTACCTGTTCACTCAAAACATAGAAGTCTTAGTATATTCTGTAGTTATCTTCAAGAATTATAAGCAATAAAGTAAGAAAATGGACTGGACTCTTCTGCATACAAAATTATTTTTTGAAAGTTTCAAGATTCTGACTATACAACTGTATGAGGCTTCATTTGCCTTTAAGACAAAATCCTAGGCTCAGCCCAGGATGGCTGAAGACAACCCCAGGTCCACCAAGTACTGCTAGGCCCAGGCACCATTACAATGAGCAAATGTATGGTGAAAAACTGGGAGAGAAAGAGAAGAGCAGTTCATGTGGCTATGGAGAGAGGTAGAACCGAAGAAGTGAAGGCAGTGAGGAATAGCCTATGCTGCCACCCCAGTGCCATGATGACATCTGAGCTGTGTTCCTATAGCAGCCAGGGACTGTGTTGATGCCTATGGATCCTGTTACCACAAAAGGTCATGTGGATGCTCAGGGTCGGGACTGCCACCTGAGGCCATATTGGTGTCCGGGGGTCATGCTGCTAATAGACAATACTGTTCTGAGTAGTGTGTGCTGCCATCTGGGACCATGATGAAATCTGGGCCTGAGCTGCTGCTGAGGATCATGTCTGGGTAGGTGGTCCTGCTGCAGCTGGTTCTATGTTGATGTCTGTGACCCATGTTACCATCAGAGGCCATGTGAACCATGCCTGTTGAAATCTGATGGCTATGCTGAGCTGCTCACTCTTCAATGGTCCTGGGAGTTCTGGCGCTATCCCTTACTGGCCACTGCAGTGGGAAAGTTGGCCCGGTACAACATGGGAGAACTGGTACCACGCCTCATGGGAGAGCTGGCCCCAACCCTGACTACAGGCACAGGAGAGCTGACCCTGATGGTATGAGCTCATGAGAGCTGTCTCTGCCCCTTGCCTAAGGGGGGGTGGTCCTAGTGGAGGCCCAGCCTGACCAACTCAGCTACCACCAAGGCCCATATTCAGTGCTTTGAGTTGACCCACCACAGCATCTACCCCATCTATGACCTACTGGAGCACCTGAAGGGACTGATCTTGTGGAACCATGGCAGCAGGATCTCCATGACTTGGGGCAACAGCAGAATATTTGAGAGGTGTTTCAGTGAGGGTCCAGTACTGATGGTGTTTCAGGAAACAGAGGCCTTAAAACAATCCAACAACTCATTACAATGAACATTTGCACGTATAGCTATTTGGACAAAAGGGTGTATTGCTCCCAATACCACCAAGTAGCTCCCAGTGTCACTAAGACAAACGAAGAGGTGATGGAGAGGCAGAAAAGATAGAGAAATGAAGTGATTTTTATTTTTTAATTAATATTTTTCATTTTTTATTTTCTTGTTTTTGGAGGATGCTGCAGGGGTGAAGGGTAGATATGGAGGGACTGGGAAATGAGTGTGACTGGGGTGCATAATGTGAAATTCCCAAAGAATCAATTAAAAACTATGTTAAAAAAGATAAAATCCTATTTTTTCCAAGTCTTACTATATAGGTTTCTATTTGCACAGTATCCCATTCCAGTTTGCCTTATAGTTGTGTGTGCTGCATTTCCATCATTTCTAACTCAATTTTTACATATTTTTGAATACTAAATATGTAGGACAATCTGAGAAGAATCCAACTATACTAGCTATTATAGAGATATATTAAAATGTGGTATATCAAATACAGATGGTATACAAAACATATGTCACTGCTAAAAAAAAAGGAACAGGTATATGTGGGCATTTATATATGAGTAACTGAGAAAATACCAACACACACTCACTTATCGTTCTTAGTCCATTTATGATCTGTGATTCTCACATGTTCTTTCTCTCCGCTCAGTCAATATTATTAAATATCAACATTAAATAATATTATCAGCCCTAGTTTTACTTCAGCTTCTGTGATGAAATACCATGACAAAAGTCCCTGGGGGAGGAAATGATTTACTTGGTTATGCTTCCATACTTCAGAACAGGAACTCAAGCAATACAGCAAGGCAGGAACCTAGAGGCAGGAACAGATACAGAGTATAGGGGTACTGTTCACTGGCTTGCCCCTAGACCACGGTCCAGAGTGAGAACACTCACAAAGGGCTGGGTGTTCCCCAATCAATCACTAATTAATAAAATAGCCTACAGGCCTGTCTACAGCCTGATCTTTTATGGAGGCATTTTCTCAACTGAGATTCCACCTTAGATGACCATAACTGTGTCAAGTTGATATAAAACTAGCCAGCATAACTGACACCTTGTCAACTTGGCACATAAATGCATCACTGTTAAGCCACAACCTTTCCTTTCTTGTTCATCCCCAAGACCACACATTAACATGAACCACACAATATTAAACATTCTTACGAACTTAAAAATCCTACAGACTTACAAATGCAAACACTTAAAATGTCTCTTTAAAAATATCCTGTCTCTTTTAAAATCTAAAGTCTCTGTAAAACTCTAAAATCTCTTTTCAAAATGTTCAAAGCCGCTCAACTGGTGGTTCCTGTAAAATAAAATAAATTAAATGAAATACTTCCTTATTTCAAGAATGAAGAACCAGGCATAGTCACAATCTGAACAAAACCAAACCAAACTACAACACTGTAAATAACTCAATTTCCAGTATTTTGGATTTTCTCATGATCTTCAGGGCTCCACCAAAGGGCTGGTGTCACTGCTCTGACTACGCCCTCTGCAGCACACACACAGCTTTATCTTCTAAGCTGTTTGGCTCCACACCACTACTGTTGCTGTCCTTGGTAGTCTTCCCATGGTACTGACATCTCCAAAGTACTGGGGTAATCTGTTGTAATTGGCATCACTTTCACCAATACCCTCTCTGGAGCTTTATTCAGGCACTCCAGCCTTGTCACACAGTGCCAAGGCTCAGCTGCTTTACATGACCTTTTCATGCCTTCAAAACCGGTATCACCTGGACGACACTTACACTATCAAGTTCAGCTGCTAGGAGAAGTACAACTTCGTCCACCTCTGGAACACGGTTTCCGTGTACTAACTCTAAGGAAACACTTCCCAGAGGATTTCACTTCAATGATGCTGATCTCTTCTTAGGCACCACTAATTTATCAGCTCTAGCTAACAATCATTCATTATCCAACTTAAGCAAAGGTTTCACTTTAGTGGTTCTGATATTTTGTTAATCACAAAAGATTCCTCAGGCCCAGCTAGCCAAAACCACAGATCTTAACTCAAAATATGCAACAGCCCCAATAGAATCGCTAAGTGACTCTTAAACTTCCCTCTGGAACTTTACAAATCCGACATCCATTACCTACATTTCTCTCAACACTCTTATCTTTGAAGCTCAAATAGAATAGCTCACCAAATGTTTGAATACTCAATGGCTTTTCCAGTCCACAGTTCCAAAAATCTTTTCCACAGTCTTCCCAAAGACAACATGGTTAGGTCTATCCCAAAAACAATACCCCATGATCTTGGTACCAATTTATGTCTTAGTTATGTTATCTATTGCTGTGATGAAATGCCATGACCAAAAGCACCTTGGGAAGGAATAGATTTATCTGGCTTATACTTCCAAAGCACTGTTTGTCTTTGAAGAAACTCAGGACAGAAACTCAAGCAGGGCAGGAACCTGGAGGCAGGAGCTCAAGTGGAAGCCATGGAGGAATGCTGTTTATTGGCTTGCTCCTCATGGCTTGCTCAGATGGCTTTCTTATAGAACTCAAGAGCAGCAGCCCAGGGGTGACATCACCTACATGAAGTGCCTCCCTCATCAATCACTGTAAGAAAATGTCTTTCAGGCCTGCCTACAGCCAAATCTTATGGAGGCAATTTATCAAGTGACATTCCTTTCTCTCTGATGACTATAGCTTTCATTAAGTTGACATAAAACTAGCTAGCACAATCTATCATTTACCGAATAAGTTTGAATACTGAGGCTCTAACTAAAAAGTTAAATTTATAAAACATTCAATTTTATATTAGTGTGTATGTGTACATGTAATTTGTTAACTACATTATTATACATTTATTTGCATGTATACATATTGATAATAAAGTTCTTTGGCTAGAGACTGCATCCATAAAAATACTCTATTAAAAGGATTTAACGTATATATATATATATATGTGTGTGTGTGTGTGTGTGTGTGTATGTGTGTGTGCGTGTGTGTGTGTGTGTGTGTGTGTGTGTGTATCAGAAAAAGAAAAAACTCTTGGTTTATGTGGAGAATGAAGGCTGCTCTCTTTTCAATATTTTAGGGGTATTCTTATATGCCATGGTCCCACTGCAGCCGGCTTCAGGTCCTGAGATGGGGAAGGGATGTTGGTGCAAAGAAGTATTTGACCACCAGATGAGTTTCACATAAGTGGCTGGCCCAGATAGATCAAGCCATCTTTATTTATAATTAAAAAGCAAGCATGTTTTCCCCACCTTCCAGAATTAGCCTCTGGAAAAAAAACAAACTTTTTTTCCCCAATTTTTACATCAAAACAACTTTTAAACCAAAAAGAATGTTCAGCATTTTGTTAGCTTGAGTAAATATCAAGCCAGGTACATCCTGTCCTTACAAAGGTGATAAACATAGGCACACATTCTCAAGAACAACACTATCGTTCAAAACTTAAGAAAGCCTATTTACAGAATTAGGGATGATTTGCCATGAAGTGCTTGCATGCAATTAGCTTGTATTTCTCTAATGGTTCCCTTGTCCCTTGTCCCACACAAAAAAATCTTGCAAGCATGAGGCTCTCTATACAGGGCAAACATTGATAAGATGCTCTTTTTCCATCTTAATGTTTTTTTTTCGTCTTCTCAGAATTAGGAGATGTAGTTAACAACCCCCATGTTGCTTCTGTATACTTGCCCATTAATTAGTATTGACTCTGATCTTGCCCACAGAGTCAGAAAAGTTCCAAGATCTGGAGTAACAACTAGTATTTAAAGATAAGAAACCTGAGAAGAATCAGTTCCCAAAGAATTTTAGGGGAAAATATTTGAGAAAACAATGGGGTTTCTGGTCATGAACACATCTGTCTGATGTGTGACTCACAAATTGAAACTATAAATCACAAAGAGAATCATCAACATTATGACAGAGAAGAGAGTATGCAGGCCACGCAGTCCCAGCAGTATTCTGCACTGTAAAGGGGCACACTGGTTCTTGCCAAATGAGAGACCATCTCCATAGGTTTTTCTGCCTAGAGACCCATTGGACAAGCATTCATATACTGATCTGAAACTAAGCCACACAGCTTCCAACACTTATAAGGATTATTAATAGAGTAGCTATGAAAAGAATAATTAACTATAAACCCAAGGTAATTCACTCAATGGAAATTTAGTATGAAATAAATATTTCCATCATATGTATTCGGAGTTTCAAACTCTTAAATGAGAATGGGAGTATATAAGCAAAAATGAAAAAAAGTAATAAGTTGTAGTTCTGACATTTAAAGAATGTGCCTTCATATTACTCTATTACCATGTGGGCAATTAGAAAGTGTTATGGCCCCAAAGAGTACAGCTTGTTCTTGCTGCTGCTTTTCAGGATGCAGGACAGAAAAACTCTTTCAAGCAAGAATGAGGGGGAATAATGATGGTTTGTAGATGAGGAAGAAGTGGGTCAAACCCTTTCATAAAAGCGCATATTTAGTGGTCTGACATGGAGACACGGCTAAATGAGTCACTGGAGCTCCGTCCTGTCAAAGGAAGGAAGAGTGGAGACAGGACTAAGAACAACAGAAACTAACAGCAAAAAGCAAAGGGACAAGTTCTCCCCTGAGGTTAAAAGTATGATTGCAGCTTCAAGTGTAATTGCATACTCACTATATCTGAACACAAAGCAATGTCATCCTTATGAGGTATTTCTCAGCACAGAATGGGGACAAATGTGAGATTGTATCACAAAAAAACACTCCTTACATTTTATATGTGTTTACAAAAGCATTTCTCTTACTAACTTCAACTCTTCTTGTGCAACAAAATAACAAAATATTAAATCACATTGTTGAACACAAATACACTATTGTGGTATCTAGCTTTAACAAAATCTAAACAGAAAAAGACCAGAGGTTGACACTACTTTTGTCTTTTGTTTGAATTTCAGTGGAAGCCAGCCAGCAGAAGCATGACCAAGCAGAAAGGAACAAACTCTAAGTATCAGGGAATTGCACTGGCTGAGAGATCACAATGAACCAGAGAGAAACTAATAAAAGGGAGGAAATGAGCTTCCTTGAATCACCTGCTAATTTAAGGGATTTGATTTTAAACCCTATCTATTTTTACCCCTATGATTCCTGAAGATAACATCATGTAGATGAACAGGCTTGGCCCCCATTTTCCCTACTAGGAATTAGCTGTAGTTTTGTGTCATTTCAAAGAGTTTCTGTTTGGTGAAGGTAGATGTGAGTGGTGATATTTTGTTTGTGCTCTAACAAATAAGCTTGCCTAGAGATCAGAGTGTGGAGCTGGCCACTCGTTAACCATAGTGACCAGGTAGTGGTGGCTCACACCTTTAATCACAGCACTTGGAAGGAGGAAGCAGGAAGATCAAGAGTTCAAGGCCACCCTGGGTTACATGAGATTGATCCAGTCTAAAAGAGAAACAGAGCCAAGTGGTGGAGGCTCATGCCTTTAATCCTAGCACTGGGGAGGTGGAGACAGGAAGTGATGTGGCTGGGCCTAGAGAGGAATATAAGGCTGGAGGAGAAAGGAGCTCAACACCTTTAGGTCTGAGGATTTGGTAGAGGTTAAGAAGTCTTTCTACTGGCTGGCTCCTTTACTTTTCTGATCTTTCAGCATTTACTCCAATATCTGACTCCATGTTTTTATTAAAACCAATTAGAATTTGTGTTACAGATGTGCTTCAGATTGAGGTCCATAAAAAGGCAGAGAACGTGTTTGGCAAGTAGCAAGATGTCAGTGAATGAGGGAAATGTTCACAGAGATAATCTGCAGATCCAGTAACTATGTTATTGTCCGTCTTAGTTATTTTTGCCTCCATTTATGCCACCTGATAAGTTATCTCTATAAAATATGAGCAGAAATGATGCATCACTGTCCTTCAAGAGCCACTAAGAATCAAAGCAACATCTCTTCAAACTCGTTCTTTCTGCTATCTCTGTGTAAGAAGCTGAAGATCCAAAGCAGAGGCAGCATGATTCCTGCACCTTGGTCAGCCTGGGAATGCCCTGGCCTGCATCAAAGAGGAACTAGCTAAAAAAACAAAACAAAACAAAACAAAAAACCACTGTTTCCTTTAAAACACTGAAACTTAGTTCCAATTTCTACTAATAAACCGCTGAAACAATACCCCCTGTCCCCACTGCCAAATACACACACACACACACACACACACACACACACACACACACACACACACATATATATATATAAGTATATATATATATATATATATATATATATATATATATATATATCATTAGTTTTAGCCTCTTATCACTAAAAGTAAAGATCCTATCCTGTGCATCAACACAATTAATGGTGTCATCCAGTAAATCTCTGAATGATTTGGGGACATCAGTATTTGTTTAGGAAATCCATTGTAGATGTTATCATAAAGACATGTATCTGCTTTATTACAATAGTATGACAAAATAGACTTTTAGGCATCCTGGTATTTTTTTTCATCATTAATGCATGAAAAATTCATTTCTCAATGAAAGCGAGGCTCCTTCCCTTGCCCCCACTGCCACCAAACTGATCTTTTTAAATTTTTTTTTTAAATATTTTTTAAGGTTTATTTATTTATTATGTACACAGAAGAGGGCACCAGATCTCATTACAGATGGTTGTGAGCCACCATGTGGTTGCTGGGAATTGAACTCAGGACCTCTGGAAGAGCAGTCGGTGCTCTTAACCTCTGAGCCATCTCTCCAGCCCCAAACTGATCTTTGAAAATACTTTTTTGTTATTTTTATTATGTTATCAGCCTGTGCTATAACTGCATTTGATGTGAGAAATTGTGAGATCATGGCAAAACTATAATAAAACTCAGGCTAACACACCTTTTCAAATAGTTTATGACATTCATGTCTTTTACATAGTAGAAGCCAGTAATTAAAACTAATTTTTCTTCTTCTCCTCCTTCTCCTAACATTTTCCTTCAAAAAAATTCTATATTGGAATAAATTTTGAAAAAGGGATAAAAATTGGCATCTGAGGGAGACATGTTCACACCCATGTTTTTCACAATGGTATTCACAACAGCCAAACATGGAATCAACCTCTCACTGGATGAGTGGTAACTAAAAAATGATGTATGTATTCATTACTTTTCTGTTGCTGTAATAAAACATCCTGACAGACATAAAATCGTAGAAGGCAGGGTTTATTTTGGCTCATGGTTCTAGGCAGGGAGTTCATAATGGTAAGGAACACATGGTAGCAGATGACTGGAGCATAAGGCTGGCTAATCACATTTTACCCACAAAGAGGAAACAGGGAAAGCTACACCTCGGGCAAGGATGTGAACTCCCAAAGCCCTCCCAAAATCACATGCTTCCTCAAGCAAAGCTCCATGTCCTAACAGTCCCATAACCTCCCCAGATCCTATGGGGAACCATTTCTCATTCAAATCACAATAATATATGTACACAACAGCATGTAATGGTTTAGCTACAAAGAATGAAATCATATCATTTCCCAGGATAATATGTGGGTTTGCAGATCCTGATGTTTTAACTGAAGCAAATCAGTCTAAGACAGTGTGCTGGTTAGTCTTACGTCATCTTGACACACAAACTAGAGTTATTTGGAAGGAGGGAATCTTAATTGAGAAAATGCCTTCATAAAATTTGGCTGTAGGGCAGTTTCTTAATTAGTTACTGATGGGAGAAGGCCCAGCCCATTGGTAGTGCCATGCCGGGGATGGTGGTCCTTGGTTCTATAAGAAAGCAGCCTGGGAAAACCATATGGACCAAGCCAGTAAGCAGCACCTTTCTATGGCCTGTGCATCAGCTCCTGTCTCCAGGTTCAGGCCCTGTTTGAGTTCCTGTCCTGACTTCCTTTGATGTTGAACAGTGATATGGAAGTGTAAGTCAAATAAAAGCTTTCCTCTTCACTTGTTTTTTTTCAGTCTTTTCTTGTTTTTGTTTTTGTTTATGTTTTATCTCAGCAATGGTAACCCTAAGACAGATAGGGATGATGTGTTGCTTGCTTTCACATATAGAATTTAGATAAAAATAAATTTGAAAGTGGTAGTAAGAATACCAGGGAAGAGGATGAAAGCAGGAGGTAAGAAATAGTAATGGAGGTGGTTATGTTCAAAACATGTCATGAACATACTTGAACATATTATACACCAATAATAAAGGAATGTTGAGATCCTTGATTTCTTCTCCATTTAAACTTTACTTTTCTGATGAGTGGAGCTTGACAGAATTTTCACAGTAATTAAACTGTTCTACTTCAGCATTATATTTCAATATCCCCAATCAAAAAGAACCCTGTGGAACCTACTTAATTATTTTATCAATAAACAATTTTCATGGTACTTAATTCTATTTATGAGTAATAGGAAAACTGATTTGCAATAATTTACAATTCTCTCATCCAAAAGAACATAGACATAATATATTCAAAATATAGTTTCATTGGTCAAGTTAAATTAAGTCAGTTGAAAATATATTTATTCACAATAAAATTTTATCTAAAATTTTAAAAGCTCTCCCACAGTTCAGTAGAATGTTCTACCGAGCATCTTGATTTAAAGACAAGTAGTTAATATTAAAGAGAGGGGGTATGTTAATTATCTTGGTCTGTAATCATCTCATGTTTCCTCAACTTCTAAGTATGCTTCTTCTGGACTATTCCAATTGTCCTGGGATATCCTGTGCTCTCTAATACTAAAATATTAACTTATTATGTTTTCATGTAAAACTAAAGTATTTTCATTTCTATGTATTAATTGAATAAGATAAGACCAAAAAAAAGGTGTGAGAACGAAGGTAAATTCACCTAAAGTATATATGAAACTTTAATGGCAATCTCATTAGTTTTTAAGCTAACTAAAACATGTATTTTAAAATTAAATAGAAGTATCCCACAACAGTGAACAATGTTGTCCCCAAAAGTTGGGTTGCTAAATGAAAGTCTTAGTGCCAGGTAAGCCTTATCTCCCTACAAGTTATTGGTCAGAGATCTCAAAGGCACTGAAAACAATACAATCTATTTTGATTGTTCTTGGTCTCTGATCATAACTACATGACAACACTCTGTTGCTGGAGACACCACATATTTTAGATCCATGATACAGAAACATTAGTATTGAACTCACTGAGAAACTCTCCCTGATGGCTAGTTTCCATAGTGTTGGAGGGTACTATTTAGGCTACTGAGAGAGAAAGAAATCAATGGTTTTATTCAGCGATGGACCCTGAGTGTTTACAATACTGACCTGCCAGGTAAGAGGTACCTACTGGTTCAACAATGGCAAGACTGTTTATGGAGATAGCTAATTGCTTTCTTGATTGGACCACAGAAGATATTTCTTACCTGGTACTATAATCAAGATAAAAACACATGGCTGGGGAAGTCATAGGACCCTGGGGAAAACTACTGATATTAATTTTCTAAATGTTTATGTTGTCAAGTTGTTTCCTAATATTTATGTTTAGATTTACAGATTTGTACTGCTCCCAAACTTAATCAGAGATAGTTCATATTGCAGTGGGTAATGGTTAATAAAGAAATGCATTACTATTCAAAGGTCTTAGAATTGGGGACTCTGAGTACTTAGCTATAGATAGAGCATCCATAGCAATCCCTCCTCTATGCCTCAATAACATCTTGTAAGAAAGGAGTGGGAAGAATGTAAGAGCTGGAATATGGGGAGATATAATAAGAAATGCTGTCCTCTGGACATGAAACTGTTGTTGTGCACATGAAATTGTGGTGATACATTATGTCCCCCAATATATTGTGTGCCCTAATAAACTTATCTGGGATCAGAGAACAGAACAGCCACTACATTAGACATAAAGGCCAGACAATGGCAGCACACACACCTTTAATCCAAGCACTTGAGATCTCATGTCTTTGCTTGGGAAGGACACATGCCTTTAATCCCAGGAAGTGATGGCAGGAAGCAAAAAGGTATATTAGGCATGAGGGCCAGGAACTAGGGGCTTTTAAGCAGTTCAGTTGAGATCCATTTGGTTGAGGACTCAGAGGCTTTCAGTCTGAGGAAACAAGATCAGCTGAGGCTAAATGAGGTTGGCTGTAGCTTGTTCTATTTCTCTGATCTTTCAGTATTCACCCCAATATCTGGCTCTGTTTTTTTTTAAATTTATAAGACCTTTTAAGATTCATATTACATGAAATCATAGCAACTGTGTATGAAATCATAACAGCTATGTTTACCTGTTAAAGATTTGTCCAAGATTGAGCTGGATTGGGGGAGAGGCTCTGGAGACCCACTTCTCAAGCCAGTGGCAATTGATGGCTGCTGGAGAAAAGAGTCATTTTTTTCTTTAGGAGTATGGCCACTAGGTTCTCCATGTCCTATAGATAATCTCACATCCATGAGCATATTTGTAACATATTTGGACTTAGAAGGTTAAACCATAAGCATATAAACTATCTTAAAAAGACAGGAATTTGGGAGGGAAATGAGAAGGAATGGGTATGATCAACATACATTGTATGCACATATACAATTTTTCAAAGAATAAATAAAATTAAAAAGAAATAGCTTTAAATTCACAAACCTTTCAAGAAAATCCTGATTTCCACCAGACACCTCTTAAGCACACTTTGAAAACAATATTCCAAAGAACTCTATATAAAAACAAAGTAGTGTGTTTAAAATTTTCATATAGATGGTGTATAAAAGATTATATTAGAGCTATATGCAAAATTAAAATTCACTTTGTGTAATAAAATGAAATGACAGGGAATCATTAATTAAAATGGTTTGTGGTATATGTTAATATACGTGAAAGCAAAACTTGCAAAGTCCAAGGAAAGGAGCCACACCTGTCATGCCATCTGGTCAATAGAAATGTCTTTCCACACATCCTGGCTCTCATATCTTTCTTTTCACAGAGAAGAAATAAAATTACCTAAACTAAATTTTTCCTTTTATTTTTTACTTTTATGCACACACATACGTATGTGTTAATATATATTAACATATATGTGGGGTTTATGTGTGCATAGAAGTACAGTGCCCACAAAAGACTCAAGATAGTTTCAGATCCCATGGAGCTGGAGTTACAGGTAGTTGTAATCTTACTGACATGGGTCCTGAGAACTGAACTTGTGTCATCTGCAAGAGTTGATAAACCAGAATGCCCCCATCTTCAGCTTAAAAACCATCTTATGGTAAAGACAAACTAGGTCAGGCTATGCCCCACCTGGAACCTGAACTACATATAATTCTGTACTGCCTGTTCCAAGAAACAGAAACAATGCCTTTGTTTCAAAATGTTACTATGCCTACATTGTTATGACCATGTTGTTAGTATTGTATTGTTATGACTACCTTGCTATGACCACTTGGTAACCATGTCTTTATTTTAGGAGATTGTTATGACTGACTTGCTATGCTTATGTTATGCTTTTGTAACCCTGCCTATTTACCTACAAATTCCCCCTTTGGAAACCTCCAACTCCTAAACTATAAAAACCCTTATCTTCTCCATGTCCAGTGCTGATCTTTTGAACCCTGCCTTTAGGGAGAGACAGCCAGTGTACACAATTTTTTTTTAAAAAGCTTGCTTTAATAATTTGGACATTATTTAGGTCAGTGGTCTTTCTTCTGGCATCTGTAAAATTTAAAAACAGCACATCTTTTTATCCATTGGGCTATCTCTTCAGTGTCCTAAATTAACTTTCTGAAAAGCTAAATGTCCAACAGCATTTTAAACAAGCTGAATCAACATACCTACAAATGATATGGTGTTGAGTGTGCACAAAGCATTGTTTCCCAGTCACAGAAGAAACCAATACATGCAACCACCAGAGCTGGTGGGTTGTCTTTGCATAAAGGAGAAGAATGATGTGAGTCTGACAATAGTTCGATGCCAGAACTCACGTAAAGGTAGAACAAAAGAACCATCTCCGCAAAGTTGTCCTTGGACTTCCATGTGTGTGGTCCCCACAAATATCAATTATAAAAAAAACTAGAGCTGTCTACTACCTTAAATATGTTTAAAGCAGCACAGAAAACAAATGAACAAGAATAGTTATTCCAGTGACTTACTAAGATCTATGGGTCACTGTTAGCCTCTGTCACCTATCCTCAACCTATGGGCGGCAACCATTGGAAAACATGTATTTCTGATGGTCTTAGGAACTGAGACATTACTCAGTAGCAAACTTACAGTTATGAAGTATCAGTGAAAATAAGTTTATAGTTGGGGAATATGAAGAACTGTATTAAAGGGCTGCAGCATTAGAAAGGTTGAGAACCACCGTCCTATGTAAGAATCAGCCTCTCCTTCTCTAGCTTCCTTATAGGAATAAAAGGTTCAGCCTGCAATGAAAATAGAAACAATTATCATAAGTCCTTCTCTTGGGAGAAAGACTGGTACACTATGGAAGAATAAGAATGCATATGTATTCTATTAAGGAAGACATTGTATGGGTAAATAATTTTATTTAATCAAATTCTAATTTTAGAACCAGCCTTTAGCTTTGCAATAATGGATTGCAATTGCTGATGCAAAAAAAAAAATTGTAAATCTGTGTGAGGATCATTAAACTTGCTGGTTAACTTAGAGAAACATTTTCTTTTAGTCAGAGATGTTCATCAATTCACAATATTTTGGTTATAACTGTGATTTTGAATCCAACTTTTCTCACAAAAATTGGTAGCAGTTTAAACAAATATGAATTTTAAGACCCTCACAATCTGAAATCCTAATATTGTGAAAGTCTTTTTAAATTATATATTGAATATTAGTTTTTTAAAATAAACCTTGTACCCACTGCCTCTGTACAGTAAACTTGCAAACCATTAAACAGAATAAAATACCAGAGAAAACTTCTCTTTTTCTACTCCCTCCTTCACCACTTTTATTCATAATAATTCACAGTGAGCTCAAAAAATGTAAAAGCCATTTACAGGAAACATTTGTCAATGACCTTTAAAACTATGTGTGTGTACTGAGAAGTCTATGTGATTTCATTACTCATTTTAGTCTCCTATGTTTCCATTTCTACCAATTTAGAAGTGAATTTTTTATTTAATAACTTTGGTTTTTTTGTACTACTTCCCCGGGTTTGCATTCTTATGACTAATTTAGCCAACACCATGCTTTGAGAACTAGTACTTCTACAAAAGTTGGTTTGTTTATGAGTGTGAAAGGCCTTAAAATGATATTCTTGGTCAAGAAATGGAGTGATGGAGCATTCCTGACACTTGTATTTAGAAAATCATTCTCTTCAGAAATATGACTTCTAAGCAATTATGCTGAAGATAAACGTTCAAATTGTGAAGATGTGTGTTCACAAGTCTATTCACTTCTAACCCATATGTGATCATGAAGTGATGGAGGAAACAAAATGTCCATATGTGACTAAGTCTCCAGTAATGTATTTATTTCATGGAGCTTTCCCATAATAACTGTATTAAAGAATGAAGAAATAAATCTGCGACTTTTTTCGCATCAACTCCAGTACATACCAGTAGGTGTGTTACTTTCGTGACTCATTACTTTCGTGAATGTTCCTACCTATCTAGACAAAAGAAATTCAAAAAAGATAAATAGGCCATTAGTGAGGTCTACTATTCACAACACTGTAAGAGAATGGAATGTTGCAAACAGAAATGAGGAAGGATTATAGACACCAGAAAGACCACTTTAGTGCAACTTTTCACCCAATCTGGTGAAATGCTTCACATTTACAAAAACTAAACAGGTAATTGAAAAAAAAACTGGCTTATGGGAGAAATTTTAAAGTATCTAAGAAGTAACCATTAAACTCAAATATGAATGAACAATGTAATCCACTTGTAATGGTTGGTTCAAAAAGGAACTAACCAGTAATTTCATGAAGTGATATTTGATTGTTTTGTAACTGTAATGATAAAGCCTGCATTTAGATACTATATTCTAGGTTCTCAATGTTTCAAATGGGGATTTGGCTAGTATCTTAGAAACTATGGTTAAAGGCCAAATATGCAATATATTTATTTATTGTGTGTCTGAAAGCCAGGTTTGCAAAAGTGAAAATTAATTTTTAAAATGAGGAAAGAGTGAAAAATACTATGAACCCCTGGTATTTGACCGTAAGTGAAAGCATTCACATGAATTCTTGGTTTAGTTAAGTTTATGGATACAGACTGGCTGATATATACATACAGAGTCATGGACAGGTTTAATGAATGCAGCTTTACTTCGCAGCTCAGCTGACACAGCACGAAAACAAAGACACAGCAATAATGATGCTCATTTTTAACCCCAGACTCTGAGTCTAGGACTGGACCATGGTAAAGGCATGATAGCCCTGAAACATTCTCAGACTAGTGTAAGAGTGTCTTCTGAAGATGATGGAAACTTATTCAAAGGGCACACAAGTCACATATAGAAACTGGGATAATTTTTGGAGAAAAGTAAATAGTTTCAGTATTGGATTATAATCATCAAAACAAAATAAATTATTCATAAGTATATGCTGTTGTAAAGAAATAATTGAATTGATGAGTAAAGGAGTGGAAAAAACTTGTCCCTGCCAAAGAATTCCAGTTAATCAAGGTGAGCTGAATGGTAGAAACAGAAAAGCACTATTCTAAAAAGAACATGGCAATACTTTACCGACAAAAAGAATTAATGACTCCAAAATTATTTAGTGAAAGCATGAGGAAAATAGCATTTATGCACACTGTCAAAATGTTTCTACCTAAGACATTTATGTGTAATAGGGGAAGCAGTAACTTTACAATGGAGGGTTTGGCAGACGCTTTCCTTTAGAGGTCATCTAATTACCACCAGAATAAAGACACTTTGATTTGCTTCCCTGACATTCATGGAGCACAGCACAGAGCAGCCGACAACATTCAACATTCTTGTTCCAAATCCATAAATTCAATCTAATACCGAGAAACCAAAACCAATAGAAATCAAGACACCATCCTCAAGTAACTACCCAGCAGCTTTAGAAGAGCTGGACTCATGAAAGGCAAAGGGAGATTAAAGAAATGGCCTGAGATGAGACAGAGTCGGGAGCCGTGACCACTAAATGAAGGCGGAACTCTGGATCAAATCTTCACCACAGAAATGCCAGAAGTGGTCAGATGGGAAAGCTTCAACAAGTAAAATAGTGTTTTGTCAGTGAAAAATTATGAGTTTTTCATAGTGTTGTGTGGTTATTCAATGTTTAAGATAAAAACAATCTGGGCAATGGGGATATGGAAAAACAGAACTATTTTTCATTTTAGATAAGTCTAAAATTCTTCCTAAATATAAGGTTATTTTTTAAAAGAAAAACATGAATCAGATTCCAAAACATAGCCAGTAATAAACAGTCCATTAAAATGTTTATTAGATGAGTAGTGAAGTGGGGAGGACCTGAGGAGAGTTGGGGAAAGATGATCAAAACACATTGTATGAAAAGTTTTAAAAAATAAAAATTGTAATTTAAAAGTCTATTGGAACTACATTTTAGATGTAATATATTTGAAAACATTTATATTTAATAACAGAGAATAAATATATGATAAGAATTTTGAGATAAATCAGTTTATTTTTTAAATTTAATTTTTTCTCTCTCATATATTACACCAGATATCTGTTTCCCCTCCCTCCTCTCTTCTAAGTCCCCACACACACCTCCCCTTCCTGATCCACCCCTCCTGCATTTCCCTTCAGAAAAGGGCAGACCAAAGTTTATTGTAAATTCCAGTGTTAGTGTGTATGACTTGGGGAAAGACAAACACTACCGAGGAGTTTTATAGAATCATTTTAAAAAATGTAAATATCTGCACCTGTGTAAACAACCGGAAGGTTACTGATGAATCGAGTGCCTCTTTCTACTTGACAAAACACTATTGTCATTATCAGTTTCTTCTATTTATCTCTTTGCTTGCTCATTTATAATTTTGCAAACAAAGCATGCATTGTGTTTTTCTTTCTTTCTTTCTTTCTTTCTTTCTTTCTTTCTTTCTTTCTTTCTTTCTTTCTTTCTTTTTTTTTGACCCAGGGTTTCTCTGTGTAGTTTTGGTGCCTGTCCTAGATCTCGCTCTGTAGACCAGGCTGGCCTCGAACTCACAGAGATCCGCCTGGCTCTGCCTCCCAAGTGCTGGGAAACATTTTTCTTTAAGATACGGTCTCTCAATGTATCTTTGGCTGGTCTGGAACTCACTATATAGATTATATTTGTCTTGAACTCAGACATCTACCTGCCTTTGTCTTCTGAGTGCTGGGATTAGTGATGTGTACTCCTAGTCTGGGGATGCATTACATTAATACAAAACAAAGGCTAATAACAACCTTAATAGCTGAAGATTTGGAAATTAAACCTATTGATCTAAAAATTGTGGGAAAAGGATGAAAATGCTACCAAGGCAAACTAATATGGGGGAAAAATAACTCTGACTGTGTTCAGACTATGGCAGATTTAATAATATGACAATGTAGGAGGAACACATTGATCTGTATTTAGATGAGCATCCTTTCCAAATGGTTTACACCAGAATCTGTTCCTTGGAAACAGTGGAAAGCCACTCTCAATGACACAAAGAGGGGTATGCTTGTATACAATTTTTAGCATTTTCAAGAGCTGAGGTTTTCTAACTGGCTGCTTTGAATAGTAAATTCCTTTAAAGAGAGACATTTGTGCTTCCAATAAATTCTGTTTTCTATGATACAATCCCCAAATAGACTTTTGTGATGTTTTAATCTCTTGGTTTCCCATTGCTTTTGTTTCTTAGAAACTACATAAAACCTTCCTTGTGTATGTTAAGAAATTCACCATTTTTTTTAAAAAAATGTAATACTGGAAATTATCTTCACACAAAGTCCTACACTTCAATATACACTGTATAGAGTCTTTCCAATAACATTTTTAGTACTTTTGAAATACTACTTTACAATTATTTGTTAACATGTATGTACACATCAGTTTTTCAGAGAGGACACTGATCTATGATTTTCCTTTTGTCTTTTCATGCTATCATTTTAGACTCATACTAAACAAGTTTATGCATTATGACTTTTAGAAATACTAAGCCAGTCAAATTTTAGCCTGTAATTGTTTTACCTCATTTTTATATTTCCATGAAGGTAATGATGAAGGAAAAAATAGATCTAGCATATGATCCAACAATACTATCACAAAGCATGTTTCTAAAGGACTGTGTATGCATATTACAGAGATGCTTGCACATGCATGTCCACTGCTGCCCTGTTCACAATAGGGAGAAAACAGAACTACATTAATGTCCATCACCTGATGAATGGATGATGAAAATGTGTTAATATTCTCAATGGAATATTATCCAACTTTTAAGAAAGTGAAGCTATCAGATGTGCAGATAAATGGATAGAGCTAGAAATAATTCTTGGGGTTTTTGTTTTCTCCATTCTTATATCTTCTTTACCCAATGTTGGTTCAATTGTGTGTTGTTTGGTTTCCATGAATTTTCATGTTTTCTCTCTTTTCTTTTGTTATTGACATCCATCTTTAGCCCAAGGTGGACAGATAGAATAAAGAATGTGATTTCAATTTTCCTGTTTTGAAAATGATAGAAGAATAGTGTGTTAGTTACTTTTATATTGCTGTGATAAAAGTACATAGCCAAGACAACTTGTAAAATGAAGAGTTTATTTGGGCTTAGGATAACATTCCATCACCATCATTGCAGGAGAAGCATGGCAGCAGGTAAATATGGTGCCTGAGCAGTAATCACATGTTGTTCCACAAGCACAAAGCAGAGGGCATGAACTGGGAATTGTTGCTTTGAAACCTCAAAGCCTGTCTGTCCCCAGTGACATATTTCCTCCACAAAGGCTACACTTCTTAAACACACCCAAATGGCACCACCAGCTGAGGAACAAGTACTTACACACATGAGTCTCTGAGGCACATTAACATTCAAATCACCACAAATCGTTTTCATTTAACCAGTTCTTAACATCCTTTCCAACTGTGAGATACACCAATATAATAACATCAATTGTCATGTTTTAAAATTTGCTTGCATGGGGCTGGAGAGGAGGCTTAGAGGTGAAGAGTGTACTTGCAGAGAACTGAAGTTCAGTTCTCAGCACCAACATCTGGCAGCTTACAATAACCTGAAACTCCAGCTCCAGGGAGATCTGACACTTTTGGCCTCTGTGAAAAATTCTACTAATGTGCACATACCACACAAGTACACATAATTAAAAATAATAAAATCAAATATGTATTTGTTCACAACCTAGTTTACTATATCCAGGTGTTCTATTTATCTATAATCAAACATAAATTTTCTATTTTTTAATAGAAATAGTAGCAAGCATAAAAAGCACATTTGACTTGATGCTTGGAGAAAGTATGAAAAATTTAATAACTGGGATGGCAAGAAACATATCCGACATGGACTAGTAGCTTTCTAAGGTACTGCAATGTAAAATATTAATTCTCTTCAGGGTTAACTGATCTGAGATTAAGCTTTAGTATCCAAGACTGTTGCTAAGCAACCTGTGAGTTGCTATGTTTAAAATTTTAGGATTTTATAACTAATTTATTGCTCACTGAATTTCCTATTGGACCATAGGAGGCAAAGGCTATTGTTAGATGGAAAATACTAAATAAAACAGTGAAGCCTAAAATTAAATAATTGCTGTCAACCTAAGCCTCCTGGAAGGTTACATTTGCTATACAGGAGTAACTGTTGAAGAAATTCAGTCTATGTGGAGAGTGAAAGTCATTTTGGAAATTAGTATTTAATATATCAATAATCATTTTAAATAAGTAGACCTTCTCACAATGAGATGCTGATGATATCTTTACATCCTGTTTTAATGTCCTTACTCCTCTTCTGTGTTACATTTTTGTTCTTGTTCCTAGAGTCACTGTTTTGTTTCGCATAGTGCAGTGGTCCAGCCTTGCTAACGAGTGTGCTTCTTTCCACTCCTGGCCTTTTCACTCTGTGGACGATGCTCAATTAGTGCAGTGTGCAGTGCCAGTGTTGTTCATCTCCTTCTCATTACATGTTTGCAGTGATCTGTGTGATCTGGTGTTTCCTGTGACTGATCAGCACATCTGTGCCATTGGGAAGTCTGACATTAGATGAGGCCATCGGATCAACACATAAGTTGTCCAGTTACTTGAACTGTGTTTGTAGTTGAGGTGATTAATATGGCTTTTGCCTTTATCTTAGTTTTGCTTTCTACCCCTCCCAAACTAGGAAGTACAGAGGAGTGATATCCGTTGAAGAAACCAATATATAACATCTAGCCAATCATATTGTGCTAAATATTGAGAGCACAGTCAGAATATGACATAAGCTGTTCAAAAATAGGGAAGTTAATAGAACTATAAATTGACAGTTGTAAAGCTAAGCACCAAACAAAGCATTGCAAAATATGAAATATAGAGTGGAAAATGCATGATAAAGATCTAATTTCCTCCCTAAAAGCTATGCTTCTGATCAGAATATATAAGTCAAATCCATAGGGACAGTTGGGTGAATTGAAAAAGACTGACTGAAAATGGAAAAGTTAAAAAAATCAATTAGATAAGCAGCAATACGATGCACTCATCAGCTTTCTGGAAGCAATGAGAAAATGGCTTTGTAGGTAGAAAGGATTTGCTTTGGCTTTGTTTGAAAGATTCAGTGATTGATTTTCATTTTACTTTTCATGTCCAGGGTGATGAGTACACAGTGATGCAAGCATCTAGCAGAGCAGATCTGCTCATGTCAAGGTCAACAAGCAAAACAGGAAGAATAAGACCAGACAGTCAGATTAACATGGCAGTTAAAGAGAAGATTGGCAGTTCCTGTTGACCTGGTAAAATACCTCTTAGTCTAGCCTACATCATATGAAGACAATCATAATGCAAGAAATCCATGGAATCTGCTTAAAGGGTAGAGGTATTTATTAGGGGGAAACTCACTACAGCACGTGAGATTGATTATAGGGTCCTGGAAAGCTGAGGTACAGTCCAATGCTGTTCTGTTGATCAGATGGTCTGCACCATCCAGCCCATGAGCTAGAGAAGAGAGCAGCCTACTTGTATCTCAGGTCTTAAGGGTAGCCCTGAGCCATGCACCAGGGGACATATTTCAAGGTCATAGGTAGGTAAGACAGTTACCTGCTACATCTCTAGGGGCAGTGTTACAAGGTCATAGACAGAATAGCTATCCACTACACAGCCATTTTCAAAAACAATAGTTAATAAAACATAGTAGCACTTTTCTAAGTATGTGGCATTAAGGGAGCCTTCACGAGGACTTGGAACTGAATGAAATAGTGGGACAAAAAATGGCCATTGCAATGTAAAATTTTACTGCTCTGCTTGACCCACACTTGAAGTCATAGCTGTTACTCTTGAGGTTATATTTTATATATTTTAATTATAACTTTTCTCCCTCCCCATTCCTACTTCCAAACCCTCCTATACATTCCTCCCAACTGTCCTTCAAATTCACAGCATATATACATATATATATTCTGTTGAGTCCATACAATGCTACTTTTATTTATGTTTTCAGGGCTGACCTTTTGGCACTGGACAGCCAATTGGTATGTTCTTCTCAGTGGAGGGCTACCTCTTCTTTTCCCAGCTTTACTCAGTTACCTATAGTTCTTTGTGTAGACTTGAGGCCTCATGGACTTTTCCCCCATCCAGTTTGGCATGTTTCCTGGTTCCATCCTTTTTCATCTCATATTTGGGCAATCATGCTGGTGAGATTTTTCAGACATCGCTTCAAATATTACTAGGAGACACAACCTCATAGGAAAGTCCATGACCTTCTAGCTATCATAATCTTTCTGCTCCCTTTATGCGTTATTCTCTGAGGTCAGGTGAGGGAGTGTTTTGTAGATGGAAACTGGGCTCTATTACTCTGTATTTTGACTGGTTGTGGTTTTCTGCAGTGCTCTTCGTTTGTTGCAAAGGTAAAGTTCCTCTATGAGGCGTGAAGACGACACTCCCTTGTGTGTTTCAGGACAAATGTTTACAGATTGTTGTTAAGGATTATGCTGGTTTAGTAAATTAGTGGTTGTAGATTCACCTCCAATAACCCATGATTTCACTAGTACTGAATAGTTAATAATTCCAGTATCAGGCACGGTACCCCTTTTGTTGAGTTGGTTTGTCTTAGTTACTGTTCTATTGCTGTAAAGAGACACTGTGACCAACAAAACCCTTAAAAGAATGCATTTAATTGGGGGCTTACTTACAGCTGCAGAAGGTTAGTTCATGATGAGCACGGCAGGCAGCAGACAGGCATGGTGCTGCAGTAGTAACTGAAAACTTTACATCCTGATCTGCAGGCAGGAGACAGAGAAACAGAGAAATACTGGGCTTTTCATGTGCTTTTGAAATCTCAAAGGCCACCCTCTGAGACACAACTTCTCCAACAAAACCACACCTACTCAAGCAAGGCCATATCTCCTATTCCTTCCCAAATGGCTCCACTATCTGCAGACCAAGCATTTAAACACATGAATCCATGGGGGCCATTCTTACTCAAACCATCATAGAGTCTTAAGTCCAATGAGAGAGCAGTTGGTTATTGCTAAGGTGTGCATGCCCCTACTCCACTCATGACATGCTAGTCAATGATGTGGTCAGTAGTTGTCATAGTTGTGTGGCATTGTTGGTCACCTTCCTCTTTGGATGCTTGCATGCCATGCCACCTTCTAGTACCACGCAAGCTAATCTTCAGGAAGAAGACTTTCAGGTCAGTTCCAGTTCAGGTGCCTCTGGGTACTACTTCTGAAAGGCATGGTATGTTCAGCAACAGAAACTTACTTTTCACCCTTGGGGGTGGTAACCAAGAGCAACAGCAATTGGCTGAATGTTTGGGAAGTCTCTTAGACAGCCCCGAACAACACCTCCAAAGATAGTTTCTCATGGCTAGTTTTGGGATTTGTATTAGTTGGTCTTTGGCTGTTGGAGAAAGTTCTGTTAGTCCAGATGAGAAAATTTCATCAAAACTACGTGTGCATATTTATATACTGAATTACATGCAACTATAGGTGTTTTGTTGATTTTGTTTTGTTTTGATAAATAGTTAATAGTATGATCCTTAGTGTTATTTCTTCACCCTCCCTCCTCCTGCATTTACCTTCCTCCTTGTTCCCTAAAGAGCTCCCCTTTTCCTGTTACGACTATTGGATCAATTTTATCCTGATTTCCACTTTACCCTTCTTCCTCCTTCTTCTGTATTTATCCCTCTCTCGTCCTAAGGAACCCTCTTTTCCCATTTCCCTGGCCAGATTTCTTGAGGATGCTGGTTAGATACTAACAAGGAAGAAAAACAACCTCATGTCTTCCCAATTATATTTAGATAAGGTAGAAGCCTCACATGTTCCTTTGCTGTTACCTTGACGTTCTTGAGATTCAGCTTTGCAGTCCTGGATCCCCAGAGTTATTGTGGATCATCCCATAGTGAGCAGGGTACCACTGCTTTAAAGCAGTGGGAATAAATGCCCTTCTGAATTCCACCAAACACCAACCTAGATGATCTATTACTCACAGTTTAAAACCACAACCCTCTGCACACAGGCACTAATTAATACAAAAAAGTAAAGAGTCAACTCTTCATGATAAGGGACTAACCATCTTGTCCTAGGTGGTAATGATAATTGCACTAAATGTGAATCTCAACCCCTTACAGGTTGGCTAGGAAGACTTGTGGTAAGAGATAAGGCAGCTGTCTAATTTTTTTCCTCCACCACTCCATAGGATGGATGTTAGAATTATTACCAATTCTTTCATTAGACAGTGCCTGTGCCTTAAAAGATAATGTCATCACCAGCCCTTCAGATACTTATATAGGTATTCAACACACACATACTTTCATTTAGTCTCTCAATCACCAGCTATGAGTTGCTGTTGAACTTTTCCATCAGCATGTACCATGTGTCACACTTATATTTCCTCCGTATGTAACCATTGATGTATAACTCCATATATTCTGCCTGAACCCAAGAGACATTGTCCTCTCCTATTCCTGTATGTTAGTATTTCTCCTTTACACACAGTGCAGCGAGGGGGTACAACTTGCCACTGGAAAGGACCCAGCAGGATAGTTGGGGCACAACAAGCAAAGGTGCTCATCTTACTACATTGCCCTTCGCTACTCCCAAATCACAAGACATGCTGGAACTTTTCATGCTTGCAAATGTTAACTATGCTTTCCCAACCTAAGACAACTGCCAAAGAAATCTGCACTCATATAAATATATACAACACTGGGACTCCCTACCAGCTTGGAATTGCTGGATCTGCCACAGGTCCCATTTCTAAAGCTCAGTAATCCAGAATACCTGATGCTAACATTGATGATACGAATGTCTAACTCTTGTGTTTCATGTTTCTAAGGATAATAATACATCAGGTCTACCTAATTAAGACCAGACAACATTAAAAATATTTAATTTTTTATTACACACAAACAAATTGTTTCTAATATAACCGCAAATGGAGTCCACACAGCCCACTTCATAATCAGGCCAAATATTACTGGAGGTCCCTGCTGCAACTGATGCATCCTCCTAGTTAATATCAAATGTATGTGAACTTATAGCAGGATGGCCTTCTGCAACCCCTCACGTTTCTACTTAGTTTGTCCCCTTTACTGCCTTTTTATTTTTCTGTTTTTAGGGCACCTCATGCTTAACTCTCTGAAAGTTTTCTGTACTATCCAGGCCACACTTATGCTCCAAAGAACTGAGCTCGAAACTGATGTAAAAACATCAAGAGGTCAAAGTCAACACATATTTCACAATGGCTGTTTTGACCCAGATTAGAGGTTTTAGCTAAAAATAGTCAATTCTGTCTGACAGTTTGTTGAACCCCGACTCCAGTTGCTTCCCAACTGGGCTCCTATTTTTAAGAGGCTGAATGCATACACTTCATCTACTCCTGCTGTTTGTTGGGGTCCCCTTTTCCGAGGCCAGGTTCCAGACAGATAGAGTCTCGTTGCTATTCTAGAAGCTTAAAGGGAGCCGAGGAAAGTACAAAGCTGTCTCATCCTGCTTTGCCTCTTCAACGGAAGCTAAGCCACGCAGCCAACTGGCGGAGACCATAAGCTTAATGCAGCCCTTGGAGTGGCCTGCCTAGCAACCTTCTGTTGTTTAGCACTAGAAATAGCAAGACATTGTAGCATTTCATCTTTTTGTGTCAGTGTGCTGTATCCTGACTTCAAAAGAATCTTTAAATTTTACAAGGTATCTGTTGGATGAGGCTTTTCATTGTATTCTCAGCTCTCACAAAAATATTAAAGTGATGTTTCCTCTCACCTGTGTACTTAATGCTAATTGTAGGTGTTCCCTGTTTTAATAAGAATGTCCCCACTTTAGGTTACTAACACAATGCCTACACTCAGAGCACAGTAAGCTGTGGTGGTCTTGTGTTCCCCAAAATATTGTGTACCTTAATAAACTTATCTGGGGTCAGAGAACAGACAGCCACTAGATTACAGAGGCTAGAAAATGGTGGCACTCACGCCTTTAATCCTAGCATTCCAGAGACAGAAATCCCTCTGGATCTCTGTGAGTTCAAGGCCGCATTGGAAACAGCCAGGCATTGGTGACTGACGCCTTTAATCCCAGAAAGCAGCCTTTAATCCCAGGGAGTGGTGGTAGAAAGCAGAAAGGTTTATAAGGCGTGAGGACCAGAAACTGGAAGCATTTAGCTGGTTAAGCATTTGGCTGGTTAAGCATTTAGCTGGTTAAGCATTTGGCTGGTTAAGCTTTCAAGCTTTGGAGCAACACAGTTCAGCTGAGATTCATTCTGGATGAGGACTCAGAGGCCTCCAGTCTGAGGAGACAAGACCAGCTGAGGATCCTGCGAGGTCAGATAGCTGTGGCTTGTTCTGTCTCTCTAATCTACCAGCATTGACCCCCGTAATTGGCCTCGGGTTTGATTTTATTCATAAGAACTCTTTAAGATTCATGCTACAGTAAGCCAATAAGAAGTAATAACTTACATTTACCTGGAATCATTTTCAGTATGTCTCATTTGTTAAAACTATACTTTTTCCCCAAAAAGAGAGATAGAAAAGGGAAAGGACAAAACACAGAGCCACATTAATTTTATCTTAAGATCAAAATGTTTTAATAATAATTATTATTATACATTCTTTGAGAAATGTAATTCTGTAACAACCCAATATAACAATGCAAAAATAAATAAATAGAAACATGTATAATGTAAATGTAGAATGAATGTGAAGGAATCCTTTATGTTCCTTAGAGTCTTTATCTTAATTATCTATTCATTTTCTGCTTTCCACAATGATCAAATTTTTTTATTTATAGAAGCTTCAGTGTATGTATTTACTTTCAAAATTACTGACAAAGCTATTTTTACAGAGCACAAAAGTACCCACAATACCTCTGCTTTCTGAGTGTAACTCGTGATGCCTGGAATTGAATTCATTACCATGTCAGGATTTCTCAAATACTTTAGACTCTCTTTGGGTTGATATCTTAGCTACATCAAGGCTCAAACATTGGAATATTTCTAAAACTTGCTCCTGTGACCTTTACAGTGCAGGAGATTCCAGACCATCCTCAAGGAGGTCTGCTTTATGAAAGTACATTTGAAAAAATATGTAGCTTTGCAATCAACCAAGAAGTTGCATGTTTTTAATACAGTTTCTATTCTACTTTACTTACTAACCATTTCCCATCTCTGAAGTGAGTTATTATTGGTGAATTATGTTAATAAAAAAACCTGTTATCTGAGCTGAAATAGATAAAAAAATAAAATCTTTCAGCTTGTCAGATTGAACATAGCATGGCTATATCATACAGAGTAAAATAAAGCTACTACACAAAATAAGTGAGACCTCGGGTTATAATAGGTAAGTGTGGCATTTTACTTTGAAAAACAGAATCATCCAGTCTCCTCTCTGACTCTTTGTCCTATTGGATCTATAACTTCGTAAGGACATAGAAGGTCTACCAGATGCCTTTGGACTTGATAGAATGTTAAATGACTCTAGTTCGTACAATATAAGATGTTGACAATATTTGTTAAAAATAAGTGTTAAAATTGTGGATGCGTCTGGCCACACTGGGAAGCATAGGTGATATTGTTGCCTACGTCCATTATAAACAGTTACTGATGTTAATTTTGGTGATGAATTAAGCAATCGGGGCTTAACAAAGGAGCTATGGCTGCGTGAGTCAGAGATCTTAGTGCTAGTGGTATTCACCTATTCATACTTGCTCTTTATGGAACACATGTGACCTTATTTATAGAGATCATTGCATAGGTCTTATATTATCAGTCAAAGGATCTCAGTAAAACTCTTTCAGGATTCTTAAATTAATTCATAAAATATTTTATACATAAAGTGCCTTTCAATTTTAAGCAAAATTGCAATTAAATTTGATAAAATTAAATAACATTTAATATCAGAATAACATGGATGCCAAATGTTCTTTTCCCAAGTATTGTTTACTTCAGTTGTTGAGATAGGTCAATTGTGATGGTTAATATTGGTTGTCAACTTGACAGGATCTAGAACCACCTAGGAGACAAACTTCAGGACATGTGTATGGGACCTTTTAGATTCATTTACCCTCTAGACATGCTAGAGAGAGATTATCAGGATTAACTGGGGTAGGACAGCCCATCCTAGATGTTGGCAGTGTCCATTTTATGAAACAGGGCCCTGAAAAGAAAAAAAGGAGAAATCATCAAACCAAGCACATCACCCTGATTCCTGGATGCAGATGCCATGTGAGCAGGTGCCTCCAGCTGTTGCTTGCAGGGCTTCCCTGCTATAATGGACTATGCCATCAAACTGTGAACCAAGGCACTCCACTCCTTGAACATTGAAGTATTGTAGCACATCTACAAGAAAAGTGTCTAATATATGATGTTAAAACACATAGAGACAGGTATATATGATGCTAAGAATCATACTAGTAAAAAAAAGATGAGCTATTTAAAAAAATGGTTAAAATATTTGCTCCAATATTTTTACTTAATCATTCTTTTGAAAAAATTAGGATTGACAGGGTATGAGTGCGCCCCTGATGTTGAACAAAATGAATTTACATACTCAGTATTTCCTGTAAAATAAGAATCTAAGATTGTTTGACAGAACTGGAAATCCACCTTATTCTTCCCAGGTACTTCAGAAAGTGAAACATTAAGTATAGATACACGGTTCAACAACTGACTTCAAAATTATTCACAAGTCAGTGATTGTGGACACATTGGATGAAATTTTCTTGCTATCTAGACCATATCATATAGGAAAGAAAAAACAAGTATGTATATATTTTACTCACAAAATCATTTGAACTGAAAACTGTAGATCTACACAGACAGTATGTTAGCAGGCACACTTCAAGTGATAATAGAGATAATTAAAATGACAGCTAAGAATATACAACTTGTCAAATTCCATAAAATCATTTAATAGCTTTTCACCCAAGATAGGATGATTTTTAAAATACTGTCTTTTGAAAATATGGTTCTTCTTTTGATGTCTCAGAGTTAAAAGTCATTAAATGAAGCTAGGAGCATCAATGACCAGTGTGTTTAATAATTTTATCTATATTTAGGGTTTGGCAAGCTATTCTCTCAGGAAGTGCCAGAATTATAATTTCTAAAATAGAGTTTAATTTTATATGGATCCAACTCAACTGGCCAAGAATAAATGCCAAATCAGACTAAGTGAAGGCCTTGTGAAGGTGAGCTGACAGCTAAACAGAGAAATAAAAGTCAATGCAGGCACTAGAGCCAACCCCTTGGGCAGAGGTGTAGCTGAGCTAGCCCTGGAATTATGAGCATGGGAGAGCTGTCCCCCAACCGATCTGTCCTGTGGCAGCATGGGTGGGGGAGAAATGCCCGAGGCAAGAGGGAGAGCAGGCCTTGAGGCCACAAGAGCGGGAGAGCTGCCCCCCCTATCAGCTCTACAGAGCAGGCAGCACAATAAAGCCAATCCTGTTGGTGGAGGTGTGGGTGTGCGTGCCCCAAGGTTGTGAGCATTACTCCTCTGTCATGTGGTGGTGGTGGTATGGACAAGGGAAAGATGCACTCCCCCGCCCCACCCTACCCCGTCCTATCAACACCTAAGGCAGGTGGGAGAGCTGGCCCTGCCTTGCCTCAGCTGCAGCACTCAGGAGAGTGGCCCCTTCATAGCCTGTGCAACACAGCAGAGCTTGCCCTGAAGCTGGCCCTGAGGAAAGCTGGAGAACTGGTCTCGCCCCTTGCTCATTGCTGCAAGGGGTGAATTAGCCAGGGCAATGCTGGAGAGCTTACCCTGCTGGTGAGGACAAAAGAAAGCTGGCAGGCTAACCAATCCTGCAAGTACCCAGGCCGAGAACCAGGGTTATGAGTTATCTCACCCCAACATTCACTCCCTCTGTGATCTGCTAGAGTGCGTGAAGGGACCAGTCCTGCAGACCCAAAGCTGCAGGATCTCCAGGACAAAGGGCAATAGCAGGATAACCAAGAGGAGTTCCAGTGAGGGCCCAGCATCGATAATGTAGCAGAAACCAGAGGCCTCAGACCAGACCAATGACTCTGCAATGAACACTTGCAAGCAAAGATATATGGATAAAGAGGTTGACTGCATGTGTCACACTACAGCTTCTGTGACAAGACTGATTTTTCTTTTTTTTTTTTTCTCTTAAATTTTGTTTTATTTTGGGGAGGAGGTTGCAAGGGCAGAGGGCAGATACCAAGGAATGGGGAAACGAATGGGATGGAGATGCATGATATGAAAGACACAAAGAATAAATAAAAAAAAAAGTAAAAAAAGTCAGTGCAGGATTTAAATACAGTGCTAAAATATCTGTTACAATGAAAATTCATCTATTTGAAATACACAGTTTTTTTAAGCTTAAACACGATGTTCTCAGTTTACAGAAGAAAAGTGGAAGGATTAAATGGAATAGGTGATGGGAGGGCAAAATAGAAGAGTATGTGGGGGGGAGATGACTAATACTAGAGACCTTTAAAAATATCACAAGGAAGCATAGCTAAAAAGCTCCCTAGAATTTATACATGTACATATATAATTACTTTAAATGAAGTTATTCTATAACAGAATGACAATGCTTTTTCTTGGTACCATAGACTATCAAATTAAAAAGACCAGTGCAATATGTGTGTCTTAGTTATTGCTGTAAAAAGAAACTATGACCATGGCAACTCTTATAAAGGAAAACATATAATTGGTGATGGCATACAGTTCAGAGTTTTAGTCCATTATCAGCATGGTTGGAAACATGGTAGCGTACAGGTAGATATGGTGTTGTAGGCGTAGCTGAGAGTTCTATATCTCTATCAGCAGGCAGCAGGAAGAGACAATGAGCTACTAGGCCTCGCTTAAGCTTCTGAATCCTCAAAGCCCATCCCCTAGTGACAGGCTTCCTCCAACAAAACCATATATACTCCAATAAGACCAAACCTCCCAATAGTGTCACTCCATGTGAGCCTATGGGGAGCCATTTTCATTCAAACCACCACAGTGTGGGTTACTACTTTTCAAGTTGTTGGACACTGGATTCTCATAGACTCCAAATATATAGACTATTGCCACTGCCATTGTTCTTGGTTACTGTTGATAATTTAATGGTCAGACCCCATTACTGAAGACATCACACACTTAAGTCATAGGATGGTGAGAAATTAAGATGGTATCCATGTGGAAACCTCATCCCTGCTGGCTACCTTTAATTGTGCCGGACAGTTCTCTGCATGGTACTTGAGAATAAATGTAATCATGAATCTAACCTAGATACCATTTCTGTGAACAACAACAAAGACTGGCTGGCAAGTTATGCTCGGTGATATAATAGTGGCATGAATGTAACGGAGTATCCAATCCTTTTCTGCTTCGATATAGAATATGGAACTCATTCACTGGACTAAAAACCTGTGGCTGGTTGTTCTTGGGGAAGCCCTCTAATAGTATTATACTGCTAAATGACCATAGTAAGTAATAAGCTTACCCCTAAGTTAATATCATTATACCAATTGATTAGTGCATCCCTTTGCCTTCATTATTTTTGTAGTAGGTAAAGATTAGTACAAAGACCTACAACTGATGAATGTGCAGAAAATAAGCAACTGGTGTACTTAACCCTAAATGAGACATTGATATCTCTATTCCACACTGTTACCACAAGACTCTGGAATCAATTAGCACAGAAGAGGGGGAAGAAAGATTGTGAGAACTAGAAAGAGTATATTTCTGTAGAAAAGAAGTATTTGATGGACATGACAGCACAGTTGTACACATGAACTCATGGTGGCTGTGACACTGTGCAAAAGATCCGCACAAGATCAAACCATCTCAGCTTTGATGGTGCAGGGCCTCTGAGACGCTATTGGCAATTTGTGGAAGCTTAGGTATGGGAGTGTCAGTTTTCTTCAAAGATAGACGATACCCATACTCCAGTAGATGGACTCACACTCAGTGAGTTTACATCAAAGAACATGTGGAATTGGGAAGAGAAAGTGTTGAGGAAGGGGAAGGGGAATATTGGAAAGGAAGGAATGGGGGTTGATTTGATCAAAACATTATACACATGTATGAAATTCCCAAAAAGAGAAAGGAGAGAGAGAGAGAGAGAGAGAGAGAGAGAGAGAGAAGGAAACTCAGGTAAATTGTAAATCTTGCAAACTCTCCAGGGGAAAGAGATGGATAAGAGGGAGGGAGTAAGCCGTATCATTTTGAGTTAGGCATGGAAATTTGGCAGACACATGAGAAAAGGAATGTAGCTTCAGAGAAGGAGTGGAAAGTTTGAAGTACCAGAGAAAGCATACTTAGGCTCTGGGCAGCATCCAAAAGAAAGAAGCAGCAGAGAATTAGTAAAGGGAAAGCTACATGATTCTGTTAGGAATCAAAGAAGTAGGCAGATCTGAAAGAGCCTTATAGTGGGAACTGCACAGAGGGCCTGGATCTGGGAAGGGAGGAATGATGGAGGTCCATAACCTTCAGTAACTCCAGGGATCTAATGCCTCCTCTGCAGACAGCAGGCAGGCTCATGTTATGCAAATACACATGTGGTGAAAACCTGCATACATATAAAATAAAAGTTAATTAGTTAATTAAACTCTTATGTTTAGTGTTGCCTGCAATGTTAGGTCTCTGCCTAAGGCCAGAAGTACATTTCATACTTTTGGCCAAGAGAAAATAGTTTCCCCTTAATGGGCTTCAGCAGAGCCCAGATATCCTCCAAGACTACCGTAACATTCCTCTTTCTGAAGAGGTGACCCTAACATTGTTTATGAAATAGGCTGAGATTGTAGAATAGGTACACCGGCTGAAGCTCGAACTCAAGTTCAGACACTAGTCACTCCTGATGAAGAGCTTTATAACTGGATCTTTACATTTCACTGTGAAATCAGGTTATGGTTTAAACATATACAATCTTTTGACTATATAAATAAATTGACATGGGCTCATTTATTTTTTATTTAATTTTAGAAAGTAAATTCACTATAAATTAATGACAAGAATATAGGATAGCATCGCCATTATCAAATACATGTTGGAAAGGCATGGTTAATTTCTTAGTCTCCCTGCCCCTTTTCAATACTTGGCAATGTTGCATAGATGGGTCTCAAACTTCCAATTCCCTTGGATTGCCCTTAGAAGTGGCTGTGTTATAGGCATGTTTTCTGTTCTTCAAATGGAGCACTAGCATTTTATTTACCTAGTACAATTAAATTATTAAGCAGATTTTTTACACTTAGAGAAAATAATTCAGAATTGATGAGCAAATTATTTACAAAGTTGGTGCTTTCTCCACTCATGTTCCTCTGATAAGCAGAATTCAGATTTTTGTTTTTGTCATAAAAATAAGCTAATACCAAATAGTGAAATATCTAAAAACCTGCTTGTAACCTTACTTTAACAACAATTGGTTGTTCTTACAGGGACTATGGAAAACAAGTCTTTCAAGGCTAATATCTCTTAACATTAATTGTAAGAAGCTTTAGAAATGTAAAGATGCACAAATTTGGATGCTTTAAATTCTTATATATACAACTGTGTAGAGTTCTAAGCCAAACACAACTTGTTATCAAAATATTTCTGTGCATTGGTATTTTGTAGTGGAAAGAGTCTGCTTAAATCAATGCTTTGCAAAAACAAAACTAAAATATGCAGCATTTAAAATGTTTTACTGTCTACCACAACCTTTTTATTTCCACAGATTTCCATCATTTTGATGCACACACTATCATTATAAAAGGTATCCCATGAGCCATAAAAGCTGATTAGCTCTCTCTTCCACAGAGCAAGAATTTGCAGTTAGAAAGTGGTTCACTGAAATCTGTAAGTCATAAAACTATCCTTAAAAGGAAGAATCTTCTTTCACATACATTTCTTCTCTGATAGTCTTTTAAAAGCAGTGTGTGAATTCTTTTTAATGTGTGAAGCCAAGAGATTTTTTAAAGCTGATATTTATTGGGTGTTTAATTAAATTGTATGCTGCAAATTGGAAAATACATCCTTTGCCCATTTTATTAGAACTATAATAACTTCATCACCTAGATGTTGCACCTGGAATTTGCACCTAGAAGTTGGGTAGTATGTGTGTATGTGAGAAAGAGGTTATATTGAATGTGATTGTGTGTATGCACGTGTAGGTAAATGCTGTGTGCATTAATTCATCTGATTCAATAACTAAAAAGCCAACTCTGAAACTCTGTTCTGAAGACATGTATTTCTCTGTGTTCATACATACTCACACAATGTTCTTGTCCATAGACATGAATCAAAAGCACGAGGGCTATTCTACGGAGACTCCATTCCATGCTAACTCGTTTTGAAAATTCTATTGTTCTGATTCCTTCTCTGAGGTTTCCTTTCTTTTGTTGTTACATGCTTCTGTAAGGAACTGGTGAACCATTACCCATGATGTGTATTTCCTTCAAGTAATCCAAATCTCCTTGCTGGTAGGAATCTAATATAGATTTTTGGACTCTTCCATCTTTTAATGCAAATAGTCACAAATAAGAGTTGACTGAAATGTCACTTTACCATGCTGCATTTCCTAAGATGGGGGTCAAAGAGTAAGTAGGCCCCAGAATGGTACTTTTCCATCATCTGAGAACCTTTTGGTAACAAGTTGGTAAAGATTGGTAACAATCTTTCCATAGGATGAAGGACTGGGGAGATGCCAGCTATTGTTTTGAGGTCTATTTCCTTCCTTTATCAGATACCTAGAACTATTGGAAAGAAATCACCAAGGTAAATCCTCTTTCCACCCTACTCCTGACTTCTTGTTAAACAGCAAAAGAGATAATAGAGGTTAACAAAACAGTCTTATCAGTTTTAGCAGAACCTGCTTGATAAATAAACTTCATATTTAGGGATTTATGGTCATTGCCCAGTAGAAAACATAGCATCAGCTGTGTGACAAACGGGGTAGAAAAGAGGGCAGTTCTGTGTTTGGTATGACTTCCTTTATACATGTTTTATGCTGGCTTCTCCCAAGAAACAGAGCCAATAATGAGAAGGCACACACCTGTGAGAAGGAATTAGCTATGACCTGCAGTCACAAGCTAGAAAACGAGGAGACCCTCAGGTAGAAATTAACATCCCAGTTCAGAGGGAGTGAGCCAGAAGGATTTCCTCTCATTTCTTAGAAAATCAGCATTGTGTCATCTTTAGACTGCCAATTGATTCAATGAGACACACTTAAATTACTGAAGACGTATTCAACAAATTACACGCTAACTTCATTCAGAGACATTCTCCTGGAAACACCAGAGTAATGGTCATCAACTAACCAGGCACTCATTTTGCAGTTAAGTTGACACATGACATCCACTATCAATACATGCTCAAATATCTTTTGGTTCTACATGTATCACAACCTCACAAATTCAATTTTACATAAAACCTTCTTCTGGTGAGAATAGAGGCTCTGAGAAACTTGTCAAGGAGCTCAGATGTCTACCAACGTTTCTTATTCCTTGTGAATACAGATATTTGCATTATTAACAGAATTTCATTGAAGTTAAAATAATGGATTCCTCTGACTTTGGCCACTTGATACTTTCAGTTAGCTCGGAGAACTATAAAATATTTTGAATGCACACAACTGAATTGCATAAAGCTGTTCAATTTGTCCACATTTTTTTGATGTATATTTTAAAAGAAAACGTTCACAACAGGAAAATGTAACTAAAATCTCGCTCTGGGACCTCCCCTAACATAAAGTGTTCCAGGGTAGCTTTCAGGCTGCACTGTGATCCTGCTTCAGCTGTGGGGCTGTGTGTTTCTTCATTATTTTCACTGCAGGTGCTTCACACCACAGCAGCTCCTTACTAAGACTGTCACTGCCAGCCGGGGGGACATGACACTGTTTCTACTTCCTTTACACTTTCTCACTCTGCTTTCTTTTCCTATACTGTGAACTGCTATGTCAGGAACTCTTGGTAATATTTTTTTTCCACTTTTTCCTTCGGGAGAAAAAAAGTTTTTCTTTTATTCCACAAATGAAGGATATTTAAAAACAATGTAAATAAATTTAAATCGTTCTATCATGGACTAGGAAGTACTGGGTGGTGGCAGAGGCTTTCCCATCTAATGCCTACACCGTACAGTAATTGTTCTCATTATCCACTCACAGGAAAGCAAGTATCACACTGGAGGGGCATAGGGGGTCTCACTGGAAGAGACCAGATGCTGAGAGGAGACAAATTACAGAAAAAGACTGACTTTGAAAGCCATGGCAATTTGTAATAGTTTGAGAGTGAAGCACATTGAGCTAGCATTGAGACCAAGAAATACATTGTTGGAAAGGCCAGCCAGACTCTACAGAATTCCAAAACACATCACAACTTAGTGACTAGAGCAACTGTGTTGTCAGGGGATGGTGCATTTATCACAGGTTCCACCACTTACAGTCATAAAGACTATAGTCTAGGTTTCAATTTCTGGTTAACCACTATGGGTCTTTTGTCTTGAGTAAATTACTTTATAATGTAAATTCCAATTTGTCTAATCACAACTGCAATAGTATCTGTCTCATCTTTCTGTGATATTAAATATGTATTGATATTAAATTAAAGTTTACTTATTAGACTAAAATAAAAAAGAAACAGCTAATGCGTTAATGCTTTTAACAATACTAATGTTGTTTGAAAACAAAGGCGGGGGAGGAAGAATGACATGAAGCAATGTTTCCTAAAAGACAGCTCTGCCTGATTCTATATAATTAATGCATTCAAGTCAATAAATAAACATACATATAAAGCTTCCTGTTTTATATACTCTTATTCCTTGAAAATTTCGTAAATATTTATAAATATTTGGAATATGTTGTTCTGTATCCACCTTCTATCCATACCTCTGATTTTCCCCAGTCTCCTCCCAACACATGTCCCTCCCAATTTCATGTCCTTTGTTTCTAGTAATCCATTTAGTCCAATTAGTGTTGCCCATGTGTGAAAGGATGTGAGGGGGGAGGTGTCATCCACTGTTACATTGGCAACTTACAAGGAACATATCCACAAAGAAAAGCACTTCTTTCCCCAGAAATCATGAATTTCCAATAGCTTCTCAGGTAGATGTGATTCTGGAGAAACCTCCACCCTCTATGCTGGAAAGTTTTTTCAAAGACAGTGTCTCTCTACATAGCCCTGACTATCCTGGAACTCACTATGTAGACCAGGTTGGCTTTGAACTCACAGAGATCCACTAGCCTCTGCCTCCCGAAATTGAACGCATATGTCACCATGTGCAGCCAGTGATGGAGGTTTTAACCGACTGGATGTTGTGCAGGCAGATAACCACAGCTGCTCTGAGTTCATGTATACAGCAAGCATGTCACGTCCAGAAGACAGTATTTCCCAGCACCCTTTTCCAGCCTCTGACTCTTACATCCATGCTCTTCCCTCATCCCCAGAACTCTTGCTATTTCAACCCTTCTGCCTTTTGGCTGAGCACTACACAGGGCAAGGGCATCTTTAATCTGTTAGCTCTAAGTACTCTCCAGGATTTCTTTAACGGATTCTGAGGAAAGCTTCAGCACCTGTGAATCTCCCCTACACACACAAAGAAAGAAAGCACCCACTAGCCACACAACAAGGGGAAGAGCCGCAAACTGAATTGGTGCATCGTGCATTTCTCCCGTGTCGATATGGACTGAGTCCAAACAGGACTGAGTAGCAGGCCCATGACAACATCTAGAACCTTCAAAATAGCTGAAGAAAAAAGAACTCTGAAAAGTTGGGTTACTTTGCTACAGAACTAAGGGAACTTCACTGTCACTCTGTGTGTGCTTATTTCCTGGAGAGGCATAAACAAATGCTCTTTCACCAGCTAAGGCGCACAACAAGAGACCAAAGTTCCAGTCCAGCAAACTTATACTAAAGGAAGCAATGAGTTTATTGGTCACAGTTACAGAGCATGAGTGAAAGGTTACTTGCAGGAGCATAGATGCAGGAAGCTGCGTCATCAAAATGTCTCACCCGAGTATGTGTGACAGTTTCCCCTGAGCTGCATAAACGGAGACTCTTCTGTTAACCTTCTACACACTATGTGCAATAGAACTTCCTGGAGACAGGAGGACACATGCAATTAGGACAGAATTACATACAGCTTATCTGAGAGGTGCAGGCTGGAGTAGCAAGTTAGGTGTCCTTCTTTGAGAATGTATAAACACTTAACAGGTCCAGTATTTAGAGTCCCTTGCAAGTAGTTATGACTGTTCTAATTAAAACAATGACTGTTATATTGGAGGATAGCACTAGCCAATAAGCATGCATCCAAGCAAAGCAGTTTGCAAAACTAACACTACAGATGAGTTAGAACTGAAAACAGGAAGTCCTAGAGTTAAGAAGAAATATAAAATAGGGCTACTCAAATTGGGAAAGAGTCAAGGTAGGAGACAGGTGAGCAATAGGGGATGGCATTGCCACAAAATGAATAAGTTCAAAGTGAAACTTTTACAGTCACTGCAACACACTGGAAAATTGAAGCAATAAAGTGATCAAATGTTCCACCTCCCAAAAGGTCACTTTTGGTCTACATTTTAAATAGTTCAGAGAAGTAAACTGGGTTGCACCACTTTTCTTCGAGCATAAGCTATTGGCTTTCTTTAATTGTACAATTATTAATGCATGGTAACTACAAAATGTAATGCGTTTCAGTGTGACATTATCATAGTACACAGATTGTGGTTTGATTGTCATCCATTCTGCTCTCTCCTTTCTTAAAGTCCCCTCTCTACAAACTACATTTGGGTGGTGCTTTTGTCTCTAACCCATATGCTATTACAGATTCTTGAAAGCTTGAAATAAGCAATAACTTATGAATGCTACTCATACAGAGAATTAAGTACCTCAATTGTGTGTGTGTGAGAGAGAGGGGGGTGGAATTTATCTCTGTATGTCTGTCCTTCCTCTATCCAAGATTCTTCAAGTGACACAGAGCCCTGCGGAGTTCTCATCAGGGGAGCATTTCTTCATGTAGCGTTCTCTGTTTTGTTCTCCCAGTTCAAGGCATTGATGCATTGCTTTTGCATTGTTAGTTTGTTTTAAACTGTGGCACAAACAATTTAATGCCAAGCAAAGGATCTCATCTCTCTCTACGGTTCTTCTATAGGTAAATTGCTTATCTCATGGATGCTAGGTAGAAATATCATAAAAATAAACTACAGGCTAGTTGACTTTGACAAAGGCAAATTATTTTCTGCTTGTTCTGAAAGCTGAAGTCCTGTATCGAGGTGCGGGCAACATGTTTCCCTCTGTAGCTCCACCTTGCCTTGGAGAAGGGGACCCTTTCTATACCCATGTCCTAATCTCTTCATATAAAGACATCAGTAGGACTGGATGGTGGCCAGAGCATATCACCTTACTTGTCCTTAATTGAGTCTTTAAAATTTTTATTTCAGAGTAGAGCCATGTTCTGAGGTATTGGGTGTTATGAATTTTGTGTGAGTTTTGAGGAGGGGGATACAATTCAGTACATTAAAGATCAGATGGGACAGAGGATTCTTGTATGACCTGAAATAAGCTGAATATGGACTTTACATTTTCTTGGGCCAGGAAGATAGCTCACTGGGTAAAGGTGCTTGCCACCAAACCTAAAGACTTGATTTTGATTTCTGAGATCCATATGGTAAGAAAGAACCCACTTCACAAGTAGTCCACTGACTTCTACTGGCACACTCTGGCACACCCTCCTCACACACATCATGCACACATGGACAGAGTAAATAAATTTAATAAAAGAATTATACTAAAAAAACTTTCTTCATTGTGTCTCATTGGGAGTTCAGGGCAGTGCTGGGATACTGTGAGGCAGATGATATTGCTACTCTGATCCCAGGTGCATGAGTGAATGCTGAATTCCAGAACCAGGCAATATCTTCTGAGCTATATAACTCAGAATGAACTAAGCAACCATGTCCATCACTGTTTTCTCAAGAGAAAATGAAGATTCACTCATTCAACAAACACCGAGTAATAGTGAGCTGTGAACTGATTCTAAATGTTTAGAATATATTGCTTCCCCCAAGTATGGGTCTACATCTGTATATAGTACATTACCAAGTGATGAGGCAAAGTAGAGCTTTGCTACTGAGAATGAAATGGGAGTGACACTTTGAAATGATGTGGTCAGCTGAGTCTCATCCAGGAAGTGAGATTAGAAAATGATCCAGTGCAGAGCTGGGTAGAAACTGAGCCAAGTGAAGAGGTTATTGACACAAACTAAATCTTAAGGCAAAATGGGTCCTATCATTCCTTCTATTAGCTTGTCCACATGCTCCCTGATAACATGACTCTATACAAAGCAGAAAGAATATGTGTCCATGAGTTGGAACTGGGTGGGACTTTTCAATCATAAAATAAGCAGCAATCAAAGAATTGAAAAACTTGACATCTGGATATTGGCTGTTGTTTGTTTCCTAAAATATTGAATACACTTGGGCATATGATGAAATGAAGTATAAGAAGCAGGTTGCTGCCATAAGTAAATGTGAGTGTCCTTCTTGTGTTTAAAGATGCACACACCCTTCCATTCTGCTATAGGAGCATATGCTAGGGGAACTAGAAGGCAACACTTCTGAGCTTATATATGTTCAATATCAGTTCCCTGTAATCTATATTAAAAAGCTCTGTAATTAGTCACCAATGAGAAAACGCTGAATTGTTTGGTAATAATTCTTAGGTTCATTGCACTGACAAGAAAATACCATTTAAAACCTTCAGCTGAATCTCTGAAGTTTAAAGACCTGCTTTATTATATGAATTATGCATGGCTTACAGGACTTTATTTGATATGTTATGCATTTGTTCCTCCTGGACATATCTGTAAGACCACATACACATGTAGGTTTGTGTGAATGTCAAAAAATAAATAAGAAAGAATCCACTAAGTGTTTCACCAAAGAAATCACTTCCACCTGAAGTTTATGAGATATGAGTCCCACACGTTATACTTTGAACAGTGAGTATTTTAAACAACTGAGGCTTAGGAATGTTTTCTTCAAACAACCTGTGTAAGTACAATCAATCATCAGAAATGGTATAACATACATAATATACAAATCTATTTCGTCATTAACAAATGATTGTGAAGTAAATACACTAGTGTAGTTATTTTTCATAAATCACAAAAACGATTACATTTTAAAATGTTGCAGTGTTCTGTTTCATTCTATTTATTATAATTATTTGGAGTTTCTATTAATTAGGAAAACTATGTAGGAACAAAGTATCAGTATATATTTGAGAAATGTAATTTTTCTTTAAAATCATAGCATAGTCAATTTCTTTCTCTTTTTATCCCCTCAAATAATTAAGTTGAATATATAAAAAGAAGAATATCTGATAAAATTAATGAATGTACCTTAGTTCCTCATATATTATAAATGCTCATGCTAGCCCTGTTTATTTGCTTGTTTGTTTTGAGATAAATTTTTGTATGTCTTAGGCCGGAAGGCTGAAACTTGGTATGTAGCTGAGGATGAGTTTGAACTTCTGATTCTCCTATCCCCACATAACCTCTTAAGTGATGGGATTACAGGCATGTACCATCATGATGAGTTACATGTTTGTCCTTTTCTTAGCAATAGTTGGGAGTGCTTAGTGCTGTTTTCATACAATTTGGAACATTTAGAAACTATCTAGGTGTGTTTTCTGCTACACAGCAGTATATTCCACTAGAAACATGCAAGTCACTATGGTTGGATTCTTGAATGTCTTCAAAAATCCATATGTTAAAGTTATGGACCTCATCCCAAAAAGGCCAAGTCTGGTTGGAGGAGTTAGATCACTACAGAGCTGACTTTGAGGGGAATATTGAGACACATACCTCTTCTCCAGCTCCTTTTGCTTTCTGGATGCATGCTCACCATAAGGTGAGAAGACTTACTCTACCATATGTTCCCCCAATGCTTTGCAGGGCCACATGAACAAAGGCACTTGACCTAAGTAACCTGAGACTTAGAACTCTGAAATGATGGGCTAAAGTAAAACTGTCATCATTTAAGTTATCTCAGGCACTCCGTCACAGTTATACAAATCTGATTAACTCACAAGGATGTTGTTAGAATTTAGTGCAACGTTGTGCATAAGAAAGGGGTTGCAAAGGATTTCCACCCTGACTGTGAGCAGCAGGCTCAATCTAATGTGCAAATTCTAATATCCATGTTTGAAAGATTAAATGTCACCTTTCATTAAGAAGCATGCCTTCACAAAGAGTGCCAGGCTCCGCCTGAGTGCTGACATCAAGAACATAGGGTGCTTTACAGAGCCAGAAAGGCTGGACCAAGTAAGGCACTGAAATCAAATATCTAGAATTATGTCTAAAGGACCTCAAAATCAGGTTGTTTTCTGTGTTTAGTTAGGGAACATCAGAGAATGTTCCTTAGTTGAAATTCTATTCTATTCAGATCTAAATGTCCAAAAATTTGAAACTGCCAAGCATTGAACTATATGTAACTTTGAAATATTGTGCTATACTCATTTTTATCAGATTTTTTAGGAAGTCATTGACAATTACATACATGACCATAAACAATGACATATGATCACATTCATTTTCTTCCTCTCCTTCCAACTCCCTCCATATCCCGCCCATATCCCATCATCCTCTGGAGTCCAGTTAGTGTTGCATATATGTGCCTGACAGGGCAACCTGAAGGAGGCAAGTTTTATATTGGGTCATGGGTTCAATCCACCATTGAGAGGAAAGTATGGCAGAGACGGTGGTGTTGGAAGCATGGGGCAGGTCATGGATAAATGAGCAGAGCCAAAGCAGGTTGTGGGTAAAGTGTTCAAAGGCTCACCCTCACGAAGCTTTATCCAGTTTTATCCAGTTCATCTTATTGTATGCAATTTCAGTATTTAAAATTACTGGTGGGGTTATTTGATGATGACAGACACAATGTATGTTGAGTAGGGATTTCATGAAAATCTCTGTACCTTCTGTTCAGTTTACCTGTTAATACAAAACTGCTGTAAAATCACCCCTTAAAATTTCCCATCTAGTTCCATAGGGGTTGTCAAAGAATTTATTGTTCGTCATGAAGATTGGTATTCACATATCTCTAAATATGCATCAAGGGAGCACATAGAATTAATAAGCTATTTTAAAAACAAATAAATAAAACCAAAAACGACATACACACACCCCCAAAAAACTAAAGAGGTCAAAATTAAAAACAAAATTCTATCTCTTGTTTAGTGGTTTCATCTGAATTAGAACCTTTCCTCTAAGGATGGATGAGCTTTATGAGATTCAGCAAGTAAACACACTTCACATGACTGGAAAAGCTCAAACATACAAGATTCTCGAGAACTCTCTCCAAGATTACTAAAGCAATACACAAGTGTGTGTGTGTGTGTGTGTGTGTGTGTGTGTGTGTGTGTGTGTGTGTGTGTTTTAGAGGGAAGGGTGCTACAGAGACTCTGACTAGCCAATCTGATGAGAGGAGCCTCTAATGAAATGAGCTGCCTGGAAGAGATTGTCAGACCGGTAGAGCTTGAGCCATTGAGTCATCCATGGTTCTGTAATTAAGCCCTCACTCACAGTCCTAAGAGTAGTCCCAATAAACACAATCATTTACCAGGTTGGACTTTGGTGCACCCAGTACTTTTTTTTTTTTTTTATCTCTTCTGGGTTTCCTATGTGGGAGAAATAGTACAGAGTGTGCCATGTCTCCCCAGGAAAGTATCAAACAACAGTGTCACCGCTAAGTGTGAAGTATTAGAAGAGACTAGAATTTAGTTGATGGTATTGCAATTAGTGAAAAAGTAAAGACGGCTTAAGAGAAAGCAAATAATTTTTTAAATTAAGTATGAATCAACATGTCTGCTATTTAAAATAAGAAAGTCTAAGAAATGATTTTCTTGTTCCTTAAAACTAAAGACTTTTCCTTCAGATTTTAAAATAAACCCTTCAGGATGAATGTGAGCGGTGTGAGCCTAGGGGTAAAAGGGGAGAGAGAGGGAGAGCCTGAGGCATTTCTCAGAGAAAAGAATTAGTAGTTATGCTAATATCTAAATTGTGTAATTACATATTTGATTATTGATTCCCAAAGAACAAACATACACCTACATATATATAAGTATAGCTATATAAAAATAAAATAAGAAGAAATTTTTTTGCTAGAAATTTTGTAGCATGTAGATAATGACTTCATATTAAATCAGCTTAACGGACATGGAAAAAGAAAGCACATACGCAAAAGACGGCAAGGAAGAGTGGAACAATACAACACTGAAATCCAAACTCTGGAGGTGGCAGGTTAAAGAACTCCCTTCTGAGGATAAAATAAAAGCAGCAAACCTGAGATCTCATAGAGAACACATCAGAACTGAGAGGAGACGGAAGCAGAATCCAAAGAACTTGGAAAGTAGCAATGGAAAGTTAATGGTAACATTAGTCCCAAATCTTTAGCTGGTCTCTAAGAGACTGCTCCACTTCTCACTACATGGTTGTGAACTTCAGCATAGGGTTGCTGTGGAAGGGGTGCCTTACAGAGTTAGGGCCAGGAGATGAGTCATGTTCTGTAGAGCAAAAGGTAGGGAGAACAGAGGTAAGCACATGGTGGAAAGAAAAAGATCATATCAAGTTGCATAGATTCTTAGAGGGTGGGTGAAATTTGAGTTGCTAACTTTGAAGACCTTTTAGACGAGGGAGCAGGGTGAGCATAGCCAAGTCAAGGAGACTATTTTTCTCATGCATGTGTAAAGGAATAGCTTAACCCAATGAAAGTCCAAGTTTTCATGTTGAAGAATACTTTGCTATACAGCTAAATACATGGTTTATAATTAAATTCTACAAAGATTATTTCTGCAAACAGACTTTCAAGTATATTGCTAATAAGTGTGTAATTTAATGGAGTGCTATGCTGGAGGTTAAGGACAAAGCAATTTAGTAATGGTATTGAATCAGTGGTTCTGTCATTTTGCTCAAATTACATTAGGGAGCTAAATGTAGATGCTTACATTTCTTCTCCAAAGTGACACTTTAGCAAAGCCCAGAATTAGACAGTGCTTAGTGTCAGGATTTTAATCACTTACTATAACTCTTCCTCACATTGTGAGAATGGTTTATTAAACTCTTCTTAGAAACCCAGAGACATTGCATACATCAATTTCAGATCATAATTTCATATGCAAAGAAACTGTTTGTAATAGAGATAAAGTATTTAAATTTTGAATGTTCCTAGGAAGAAAGGAAGCAAATAAAATGGTCAGCAGAACCCTGGCATTCTTCTGTACAATTTCCCCATGGCTATGAGAAGAAGGTTTTTTAAATGATTAAGAAAGTCACATTTTGGGGGTTAAACAAGATTTTGACTAAGTGTTTGAGGATAGCAATAAAATTCAAGGTGGAAACAGAGGAAGATCCTTAGACAGCCACCTGGACTCAAAGGCCAGGCTGAGACAGTGAGAAGAACTCCTGTGGAGTCTGATGGAGAAGAATTGAGGAGGTGGGTGTGTGAGCCATCTGCCCCTTCTGACTTCACAGCTCCTATGTTAGTCTTCAATTTGATTAATTTAAATATTTTAAAATATTTGCTTAATACTTTTACTAGAGACACACAAATATATTTTGGTATGGTACTTTCATATGTATATGCAATATTTGCTCTTTAGTCTATATACCCCCTGAAATGGGCTAATGGTTCCTCTTAAATTATTACTATCAGAAAGATTATGAATCTTTAATTCCAGTAACTTAACATTAATCAAACATTTGAAACATGCATAATGATTGAACTGTACAAGACTTATATTCTAACTGATAACCCTACTTAGCTGTTCCAGCTAGTTCTTGAAACCCATATACAATTCCTAGATTTTCAATCTATCTCAATGAAGTCATTTTTGTACAGACAGACATTCTTATAAAGAACTGTATAAATCAGAAAAATACTATTTAAATACTGTATTTTACTAATAAATAGTACATTAGACTTTCAAATGTTCTGAAAACACTAAAACGACACATCCTTAACTAATAAAATGCTTCTGACAGTTCAACTTCCATGTGAGGATCCCATGAGACATCCTTGTCATTAAGTATTTAGATTTTATTTTGAGAAACTTAAAGCTCATGGGCATGATACTATTACTTAACATCCTAAATGGATCCAACTTTACCTAGGATGTACTTATTTCATTCCTCCAATATGATATATAGCAGACACCATGTCGTTACAGAGAAAGAGAATCTCATGTGTTTTTTACACACACACGCACACACACACACACACACACACACACACACACACACACACACACACATCTGTGAAGATAGGTATGTAAGTGGCCAAGGTACTTCCAGTTCTATTAGGAAAACAAGCAAGAGGATACATTTTAGAAAAGCAATTCAGTTAACCAAGGCATCAGGAACAACCTCTGAAGAATAGGCTTCTGAGGAAAGCAGATGTCTGAGATTTTAAAAATCACTTGATTCTTTAAGGAGCTGATTAACTGGAGACCTTTTCTTACTTTACATGTAACTTCCTTGAAGTGATTTTCCAGTAAGCAATTCCAAGTGATGCTTGGAAGCACAAGGTTTTGGTTCTTTCGGTCACATGTGATCGATCATCTGGTTTTAACCAGTTGCTTGCCACAGGACTTTTATGCATAGGCACTGTAGGACTTCCCAGGTACCTTGTTTGTTTGTTTGCGAGGGGGATTACAGCTGAATCCCCTAGGCCTTTATATCCTTTTTTTTTTTTTTTTTTTTTTTTTTTTTGCTTAAATTGAATTTTTCTTTTAACCAGTCAGTGGGATGGATTTTGTGACAACGTCCCTTGCCATTCCTGCCACAGCAGTTTTCAAGGTGGAATATTGAACAGGTGCTGCTGTGGATCAGCTGGTGATTCACAAAACAGCAGCACTCTCCTATTACCCAGGCATCCCTTTTACTGAGGTTTGATATATTTGCGAATTGTGTTTGATTTGGGCTCAAAGATGATACATGGCACAGGTGGTATAATTATACAGTGTAGAGTACAAAGATAATTCTTTTAGTCTTTGAAAGGTTGCTTCTATAAAAAATTACATATCTTTGCCAGGAAGTTGTATCTTTCTTTGGCAGTACATGAAAAATGTGGGAGGTGAAAATTCCCAAAGTGTTTCATTTCTCTGGCAGAAGAAAAAAAATATGGCCACAGTCTGTCCTCTTGAAATGATCATGCCACCTGTATTTTTTAAAATTAAAATATTCTGTAGCTACATTTTGACTCACTCACCACAAGGCACTAATCAAAGAAAAACCTATACTTGTATTGGCACTTTGATAAGTTGCCATGAGAGGTTGGGAGTTGCTAGTTTGAAAACACTGTGCTCTATAAGGCATCAACAGACTTCCCCATAGCATCTCTAAAAAAGCTTACCTTCTAAAACATCACGATAAAAGAGAAAGAGAAAGATTCTAGAAAGATCTTTACAACAAATAAAAACAATTTCCTCTTTGTAAATAGCATAAGCATATCTAGGGAAGTAAATATCAGGTGTAGGATCTGCCTGTGTTACATAGACCACATATCACTAGACAATGGGATAATTGTTCCTCTTATACTTATTACTATAAGAACAATAGTGGTTCTTTCTAATGACAGTTATTTTTGAAACCCTGAATGATTTCTTGCTAGTGTATCAGAAGCTTGGAAACAATTTGGTTAATACTTAGTTTACAATCTCTGGGGAGAATATTTCAGACAGGTTTTATAACTACAGACATTTTCTATAACCTCATTTCCTTGAGACACTCTTTTTTTTTTCTCTTTTACTTTTTTATTTTCTTAACAGAAGGCCTTGTAGCCTATGTTAGACTCAAATTCACCAAATCAGACTAGTCTAGTCTTGAACATCCAATTTTCCTGCCTCAGCCTCCTTAGTGGGTGGGATTATCACACGCCATAGCACACACGTCACACTTACTTACTTTCTTTTCTTTAAAAAGAATTTTTTTTATTCAATTTATATACCAACCACTGATCCCCCTGTCATCCCTCCTCCCTCCCAGCCTCCTCCCCCTCAGGACTCACCCCCCATCCCTTCCTCCAAAAGGGTAAGGGCTCCCATGGGAAGTCAGCAAAGCCTGGTACATTCAGTCCAAGGTAGGACCAAGCCCCTCCCCACTGCATCAAGGCTCTGTAAGGATTCCCACCATAGGTAATGGGATCCAGAAAGCCAGTTTATGCACCAGGGATAGATCCTGATCTCACTGTCAGGAGCCCCTCAAACAGACCAAGCTACACAACTGTCTCTCATATGCAGAGGGCCTAGCCCAGTCACATGAAGGTACCACAGCTGTCAGTCTAAAGTTCATGAGTTCCTACAAGCTTGGTTCAATTGTCTCTGTAGATTTCCCCATTATGATCTTGGACCCTCCCCCTTGCTCATGTAATCCCTTTTCCCTCTCTTCAACTGGACTACCAGAGCCCAGCCTGCTTGGTTGTGGATCTCTGCATCTGCTTCCATTAGTTACTGGATGAAGGCTCTATGATAACAGAGTATTCACCAATCTGATTACCAGGGTAGGTCAGTTTAAGCACCTTCTCCATTATTGCTAATAGTCTAATCTGGGGTCTCCCTTGTGGATTCCTTGGAATTTCACTAGCACCAGGTTTCTCCTTAACCCCATAATGTCTCCCTCTATCAAGATATCTTTTCCATTGTTCTCCCACTCCATCCTCCCCCAGCTCAACCATCCCATTTCCTCATATTGTCATCCTCCATCCCCTCCTCTCTATTGCCCCCCATTATTCCCAATTTATTCGTGGCGATCTCATCTATTTCCCCTTCCCAAGGTGATTCATGCATCCCTCTTAGGGTCCTCCTTGTTTTCTAGCTTCTCTGGAGCTGTGGGTTGTAGTCTGGTTATCCGTTGCTTTATATCTACTACCCACTTATGAATGAGTACATACCATGTTTGTCTTTTTGAGTCTGGGTCACCTCACTCAGGATGATGCTTTCTAGTTCTACCCATTTACCTGCAAACCTCATGATGTCATTGTTTTTTACTGCTGAGTAATACTCCATTGTGTATATGGACCACATTTTCTTTATCCATTCTTCAGTTGAGGGGCATCTAGGTTGTTTCCAGGTTCTGGCTATTACAAATAATGCTATTATGAACATAGTTGAGCAAGTGTCCTTGTGGTATGATTGAGCATGCCTTGGGTATATGCCCAAGTGGCACTCTTAAAGACCAACTCACAGACAGTGCAAATCATTTCAGTGTTGCACTGGATACTATCAATGTAGAGGAAAAAGTACAAACAAGGAGGAAAGAAAAATAATAGAAAAGCTAGTAAAAAGAAAAAAAAGTAGAATAAGTCCCCAGGAGGTAGAACACACAAACCTGGAGGAAGAAAAATAAAATAAAATAAAAATGGATAAAAGTTAGTAACTCTGAATAAAAAAAAATAGCATACATCATTGACTGTGTTTCAGAGCTGTTCATGTGTTAAAGAAACCTTCAGTAAACTTTGAAATTGATGTAGCATTGCTTCAAAATCCCACACCTAAATGACTAGAAAAAGTCAAACCTCTTGAAACTACCCATGTGTTCCTCGGATTTACGTTCTGGTGCCACACTAGTATTGTTTTGAGAAGGAAGGGGAGGAGAGTGGGTAAGGATCAAGGGAGGCCGGTTAGCTCAGTAGGCAGAGATGGCAGAGGAGTAGATATCTACTGATTGCTCAAGAATGAACAGATGTTGTTATGTATGAGCACAGGTTTGTAACACATGTCAAAGTAAATTGTACATCTACCAGAAGAAAAGTATCAGAGTCAATGGATGATGCCATGAGAGGCTCTGAGATATAGTGTGTCTCCTTCTGCATTTTTTTTTCATATTGTAGTGTTGGATGTCACATGTGAGAAAGCAAACTTAGAACATCTCCATAATTTATGTTCAAGTAAATGGCAGATTGAACAAGGATGGGAAGATCAAGTGAAAAGCTTTGTGGTGAGGGATGGGGACCAGACAAAGAGACTGACTTTTGTTCTGTTTTGTTTGGAGTTTTTAAGAGAGTATCTTTGCTATGTAGTCTAGGCAAACCTCAATTTAATAATCATTTTGCCTCAGCATCCTAAGTGTTGGGATTATAGGCATAGGAATGTACCAATAGCTAGAAGTTTGTTTTCATATGTTTGTAATTTTAAATACAATTTAGATATCCTCTAAATTCTAGAAGTTGGTGTCTTGACTTTTAGGTTCAGTGCTAAACTGTGCATCTAGTTTGATTCTTCAGAAATAGATGATCTACAAAGTCATGGGACATAAGTGACAGGGCATGAAATGAATTAAGCTAAAGGAGAAATCTAAGACCATGCCCTGGCTTCATCTAATGTGTAAAATTTAAGAAATAAGAAAGAGCTGAAAAACCAAGCAAACTGAACCAGGATAAGAAGGTCAATAATGGAAAGAGATGGGTGTCCCCTGGAAGACATGAAGAAAATAATCAAGAAGCTAAATATAATCCACTGTATGTATTAAATCCTGCTGGTATGTAGAGGGGGTGATGTGGGCAGCAGTAAAATAATTGGAACAGATCCAAGAGCTAGTAAGTCTTATTTCACGTAGGTAAAGAGTAGGAGGCAGAAGATGTCACAAGATAGTTGCTGTAAAGCAAATAATGAATTAAGCAATGGGTGGAGAAGAATTCTATGGAAACAGGAGTATATTCAAGACAGTGATAGAATATGCTTGAATAGCGATGGGAACTATCTAATTAAATGTGGAGAATTTGGAAGAAAGTTATCAAAAGATTAGATGAATATGATCAAATTGAGGGAAGATGACTAGGACCCCTAGAATGAGCAGTCATGGGTCTAAAATCAGGTCAACCAGCAGGATGTGGGATTTTTCCTCTCTAGTACACAGCCAATGAAGATGGAGGGTTGTATTGAGTCACTGTAGCTAGAGATTTGTTTGCCTGCTAGTCTCTTGATTCTGGACTTGAAAAAAATGATGGTTCCTGTAGCTAGAGATTTTCTCTCTGGGTCCTGCCAAGCCCCGGCAGTCCTGTAACCCACTTATAAAATAAACATACAGACATTCATATTATTTAAACTGCTCAGCCATTAGTTCAGGCCTACCATTGTCTAGCTCTTACTCTTATACTCAGCCCATTTCTGTTAATCTATTTGTCGTCACATATTCCGTGGTTTTACCTGCTGCCTTTACATGAAGTTCCCTGCATGGCAGGCTGGCGTCTCCTCCTCTCTGCCTTCCTGTTCTCTCTGTTAGTCCCGCCTATACTTCCTGCCTGGCTACTGGTCAATCAGTGTTTTGTTTATCAATCTATCATCCACAGCAGGTTCCAGTAAGAAAAATCTTAATACAAGCTAGATATTTTAGTGTTGATTGGCAATTCCCAAGAGTTCTGAAATACTGTTATGCATTTGTCACTGGTAATTATTTTATTTTAATATTAATTTTTATATAATATTCATTTTAAATGTTTATATGTACTTATTGGAATAGACATAACTCAATTTTCCTGTGATTTACTTAGTCCCATGACTCTCAAAACTATGACTATGAAAAGAATTATTTTCAATCATTGAGTGTTGATTTTCCTCAACCTTTATGTTTATAAACCCAATACTCTTTTCTGGGAATTAGATGAATGAGATCAATACATTTTTCTGGAGGAATTTACCCAGGATAGTTCTCTTTCTTTTTTTTATTAAGATTTTTTTTATTCATTTTACATACCAATCACAGATCTCCCTCTTCCTGTCTTTATTTGAAGTCAGTGACATCACTCTTACTCTTCCTTTATTTCCTCCAGTCCCTTCCTGCTATCCTCCCTTGAACTATCCCACATGTCTATCCTTTCCCTGAAGTTAAAAGTCTCTTTTTCTCTATTATTTTTACCTACGTGTGTGTGTGTGTGTGTGTGTGTGTGTGTGTGTGTGTGTGTGTGTGTGTGTGTATCTATAAACACGACCTCTGAGTCCATTTTTGTTGATTCTGTGTATATGTAGTTTCAGTGCCAACCACTCTCCATTGTACGACCAACAAGGAGAACATCACTAGGAGATGTTAATTCTCCTCCTCCTCCCAGCAGTCATTAGTTGTCTGTCGTTCTTTGTCTAGGTGTGCAGACCCTGTGAACTTTCCCCTTTTCCATGTTAACATGTCTATTGATAGTGCCGTTTTCCCAGTCTTGTTTATCGAAATCATTTCAAGCAGAGATGGATTCAGAGCAGACTTCCCAGTATTCTGGCTCTTACATTCTGTTTGACCTCTAGTCTGTGACAGTCCCTGAGCTATTGACACAGGTGCTATGATGTAGATAGATCCATTGGGACCAGGTTCCCCACAATCTGTTGATCTCTGCATTGCATCCAGCTGTAGTTTTCTGTGATATTCTCCATTTGCCGTTAAAAAAGGGCTTCTTTGATGAAAGTAGCAGCTATACTTCTCTGTGGGTATAGGAATATGATGTAGAATATAGTGAAGAATTAGGTTGGCCTAGCAAAGTGGCAGTAATAGTTTTCTCTCTGAGGTCCATGACCTCACTAGCTCTGGTAGGTGGTCCAGGCAGGACATCTCTTGCCTCTTAACTCAATGATGCCTTCTAGATGCTTTGAGTTTAATAATGCTTTTTTCCCATTTTGTGATGCTAAATTCAAGTGAGGTAGTTGATCCAATAGCGCCCATTGTAAGAGGAAAGGAAATACCCAGTTTATGTCTAAAATGAGATGTCTATGAGCAAATATTTCTGTCTGTTTTTTTCTTCCTGTATTTGGAGCAGAAGCAGAGATCCACTATACTCAAACACGGAAGGAAGAACAGGGACCTAATGATTCATATTTCTCAGCTTCAGTCTCTCATAATACCACTCTGTCACCTCCTACTCCTCAACCTCTTTCTCCAAAAAGCTGGGCCATCTGGGACTCTGGCCCATAAGAGTTTAACTGCCTGCTGCTTTCAGGAGGTTTCTTTCTAATGGAAGGCTTCATGTTATAGCTCATTCAACATTTGCACTTTTTGTGTCTTTCAAATGTTGCAGATAGTTGACTCATAATTTATGGCATAAATTAGATGCAAGACTTGGGGTAATTTAAATTATTAGTGAAAGTATAAAATTTAAAGGTTTCAGAGAAGAAAATGAAGGGCTGATGGAGAAATCACTTACATAAAAGCTAGGTCTCTGATCCTGACTTGTAGCTAAGATCTCATAGAAAGTAGAACGGCAAACTATTTGCAAAGGCTGGGATACTCCACTCATAAATTCCTTTTTTTCTTCTTTGAAGGATTAATAAAATGTCATCTTTTCCTTTAGGTTTTGATACTCATTGGGATTGCCACCCATCTCTGCCATTCTTAGAGGATTTTTAGTTTTCGGATTTTGAATCAGCAAAACTAATTCACAGATGACAAACATCAATCATGTTGCGAAGGATTTGTGGTGAAAAACTCCTTTCTGCTGTGAGATAAATATTGGATTTCTCCTCCACTTCCCTGCTGACAACCTAATCCCCAACGCTGTTGCTGGAGGTGAGAATTTGGGGAGGTCATTGAAGATTGCCCGGATTCATGAAGACTAACTTACCCCTCTGCCATCTCTGCTATGTGGAATTTCAAGAAGACTGGGTGCAAAATTGGGAGGATTCACTCAGCAAGCAGAACAACTGTTGTACTAATCACCCTAACCTCCAAAACCATGATAAACAAAATGAATACGCATTTGCAGTTTGCGGGATTCTGTTGTAGCAGCAGAAACCTAGTTACCTGAGTCTCAAACCACTTAGTTTGGTCCTCACCCAGTATGTTACCTATTGCCATTTTTGTTATCTTCTATGTATTTTTCCTCCTGTCAGTAGTCTTCTCTCTATATGTAAGTTCCATGTGTAAAAATGAGTGTGAGTACATGTTCAAGTGCATACATGTATATGCTTGGTTCCTTTATGTACAAGAAGTCAACATCACATACCCTGCTTTTTGTCACTTTTTACACAAATATGGGGGGGGGGCACCTGATCCTCACATCTTTTCTTATTGAGATAAAGAGATTTCTGTTCCTTTATTGTGAATGATTGTGCCATTATAGGGAAATGCAGTACACTACTTAAGTAGCATGAAGCTTTTGATATTAGAAATGATGATGCAATTATAAAAGAACTTATGTGTAAGCCATTTTTCCAAACACTGCCATAGATGAACAAGAAACTATAAAAGTACTGCTGTAGCAAAGTTGCATTTGTATTAGGTTTTTATGGAGATTGTAAAGTCATTTCCAAAACAATAAATGAAATGCTATCCCTGCCTTACTTCTCAGTAAGGTCCAGCACCATTGTTAGCTAGTGAATGTCCAATGTCTGGGATCCATCTGTCTCCATGCCTACAGAGCTAGGGTTGCAGAGGTGTGTCCCTGCCAAGCTTTTCATATGAGTTCTGGGGAACTGAACTTAGGTCATTATGCTTGGGCAGCAAGAACTTTACCCACTGAACCATTTTCTTAGCACTTTCAAATGACTTCTGAACATTCTTGTCAAATGTGTAAGCCTTCCTTTTTTAAATTTATAAAATAACCTCCATGTTTTACTTCTCTCTCTCTCTCTCTCTCTCTCTCTCTCTCTCTCTCTCTCTCTCTCTCTCTCTCTCTCTGTCTCTTTTTTCTCTTTCATAAGATAGATAGATGATAGATGATAGATAGATAGATAGATAGATAGATAGATAGATAGATAGATAGATAGAACAATCCATTGATAAAGAGAAACAGTCAGGAACCAACCTCCAAAGGTCTCAACTTGAGTACTGCTGCCCTAGGGTCAGAGTACAAGAGTTTGGGGGCCATTTCACAATCCCATTATAGCAGCTTCCCAACTGTTTCCAGTCTTGAAAAATGGGATCTGAGAATGTCACATAAATCTCTTGAATAAACTTGAAAAGAAATACACTGTCACAACTATCAGCAAGAGTGATGACTTTTATTTTAGGAAGATAAAATCAGGAAATAACCACAGACCTGAATCCCATGTCATTTTACTTACTGCTAACAAGTACATAGTTAAAAAAATCATACTTTCAAAGTTAATTTTCTTTTCTCTTCTAAAACTATGTAAAGTTGGTTCTTACAATGCAATTATGTTTTAGAACAGGCCTATGAATTACTTATGATAATAATATGACTTCAGATGTTTAAGCGCAAATGAAATATTCAGAAGTTAGCTACTGCTAAAGGTTACACTGCAAGAATTTTACAAAACCTTTTCTTTTTTTTTTAAATTGCAAACAGAAAAACATAATCTTCCTTTGACTTTTTCCATCCTTACTTCCACACACATAAATAATTAAACATCACATCCACATATGACTGTAATCTTAGCACTAGGAAAGCTGAGGCAGGAGGATCAGAATTTCAAAACAAACCTGGGATACATAGAAAGAACAATCTGAAAATGAAAAAAAAACATCAAAATAATCTCTTAGACTGGTGGAGAACCTGTCTTTGTCATAAGTGAGACCCCCTAGGTTCAATCTGTAGCCCAGAAAATGAGTGAATGACATCTTAAATGAATTAAAACAAGCTCTAACATGTTATCCTGACATCATCTCACATCTAGTACAAGAATTAGTTCTTTTAGTCACTAATAAAAATAACATACCTTAAAGTAAACTGGGGAGATAAACTAATGACCCATTTATTTATTATTTAGAATATTGTGCTGTATAAAACCAATTGTGATTCCTACTTTGAAGTTTATTTCTTGTTTTTAGAAAATGTTATGTAAATTAAATCAATTTTAAATGTCAGTTCTCTTTGCAGTGTTTAAATGTGCTTCCTGGGGAAAAAGCCAGAAATATCTGCACTGAAAAATACTTAAATTTTTCAAGCATGAGAGATAACAACTTGAAGATATTTTGCCATTAGTTTGGGAAATCAGAACAAAGGGTATACAACAGAAACACAAGACCCAATAAAGTTAGTTGAAATTCTATAGCTAGACAGGATTCAGACTGGGAACTAAGATGAGTTTTCAGCACTCCATGGGATTACAACACCAGAAATGCACCTGCTCTGACTTTATCAGGCAAGTCCATTTGAGCAACTCAGTGACAGCTCCAAAACTGCATGACTCATTCTCCAAAGGGTAAAATTACAAACTTCATTTAAATGTAAACTAACAATTTGACAAAAGATTTATTTAGAGAACAAGGGACTCAGACATCAAAACTTGTTCAAATGACAATATTTAGGACTCCCCATTCTTTATAAGATAAATCTAATTGCATCACTAGGAGTGGGAGTCATTTACAATGCAATAGACCCATAGCATTCACATTGCAATCAATTCAAACCATTTAAATGGAATCTCTTTTAAAAAGAAATCAGACATTCCAGCCACACAAATAAATACCTAAGATCCAGCCTAGAGGATCAGTGGGTCCTCAGTCTATCCAATGGTGCATCCGGCATTCTACCGAAGGAGCTTTCGGCTAACCAGCCTGCCTTTCCTTCAGTTTTTTTCTTTCCATTCTCCCCCTCTAACTCCTCTTCCTTTTTCTTGTTTTCAGTTATACTTCCAAGTTTTGAGTTACTTTTTCTGAAAATGCCAATGTGGTGTGGTCGAACCCATTCAACTGACACTTTATTGCTCAACTGTAGTTCTGTCTTCTAGAATTAAAACATCCTAGCATCAGTCTGAGATTTTTTGAGGTTACTGTATCCTATTTATTTACTTATTTGCAAGATTGTTGTGTCTATATACCATAGTGTCAATTGACATTGATTAAAAAAAAAATAAAAAATAAAACAGGCAAGGAAAAAGTTTTGGCACTTCTGATATGTATTCTTCTGACAGCAGAGAGTTCAAAACTATTTTGTACCAGAGTTTAAGATGTGACTTACATCACCTTGCAATAGCCTTTGTCTACTTTCTCAGAACATGAGCTTCCACATGGTTGGGGGAGGTCGGGGACATACCCAAGAATCTGTGTTTTTTCAGCTACTTTGCAGTTCAGGGTAGTGGTAGCCAGTTACACAGACAGAAACAACTGCTCCAGTACAAGGTCATAAACTGCATGTCAAGAAGCTAAGAAGAGTCCTCCAAGGAAATATTTCTTCTTCAAACTCAACAACAAAAAAGGAGCTTAGGACTTCAGTAGAAGTGGAAGAACAGGTGTCTCAGCCCTAGACAGTCTATCTCTAGATTCCATGTAAGGAATAAAAAAATAAAAGTAAAAAAATAATAATTCCCCTTGTTTAAGGCAATGCTGTTTGTTCTTGTGTATCAGTTTAATGCAATTCTAACCAATCCAAGCCTATATTTTTGTGTCACTAAGTCATCCACTTATCATGACTCATCAAGCACTTTTTAGAACAGAAACTCTTCTTCTGAAGTGAAGAACACAAATGTAAGAAATTAACAGATGGGGTAGGGCTAACGACAGATTCTTGGAACACATACCAAGTCGAACTTGGCTCTAGTGCAGCTGTACATAAGTGTCCTCACTCCCTCGCAGGCGGGTTGGCCAGTTTCCCCTTTGCTATTGACTCAACCCTTGGTCCAAAGCAGAATTTGATGTTCTACCATGTTCAACATTCAAGGACAGAATTCCAGCTAAGAATTCAATAAGCTCTACTGTAGGGTTTTCTGCTTGATTTAATTTCTTCTCAGCTTTCAACCAGGGGAAGTTTCAGAGATAATGGTGTAAAAATGCATCAGATGCTGAGTCTGCTATGCCGCCCTCCCCTCTTTCCTTCCGCTGCATCATCTTGATTCACTTTCCAGACTGGATTTTATTCCATCCAAATATATTTCAACATGGTTCACTAAAATACAAAAACTGAATTTGGGCAGTCTCAAATTCTTATATAATATTATTCCATGTTTAGATGTCATGGTTGTTATTATTATTATTACAAGCTGTTGTAAAAGTGATTCTTTACTTATAGCTTGAATGCAGCTGGGACATTATGTAGTGTGTCCACCTGGTGTGGTTTTACATGTTATTTCTGTTCTATCTAGAGTCTTGGTGACATAAAAGGAGATATTGCTCAAGGTTACACCATGGGTGATAGTGTGTGTTATATCAGGAAACATACATTCTCTAGTTGGTTCTTTGCTAGGCTGTTACTGCCTGATAATCATTGCATCCCTAAATCCATGCTTTATTAAAAGTAAAAAAAAAAACTCAGTATTTTTATTTAATCCATTTTTATTTGTTATTTAGAATATATCTCATATCACTTGGTAAATTTGAAGTAGTATTTATAATGGAAAAGTAAGTTAAATGCTCGATTCTTTCCTGTTAGTTATCAAAAAAGTGACTAAATAGAGTGTGTCTCACATGCATGTGGAATATAAGACATTGATCTCATAGAAATGAAGAGTAAAGTGGTAGATACTCTAGGGGATTGAGAAAGTAGGGTATAAGTTGGTGAATAGGTACTAAACTAGAGTTTGACACTAGCAAGAAGTCCTCCTATGCCATTAGCTTAGCTCACAACGGTGACTGTAAATAGTGAAAATTTAATAAATGCTTATAAAAAATAAGGAGCTCTGGATATTATCACTATAAGCAAATGCTAAATATTTATAGAGGTAATTATTTTTAATCCACTAAATCACATGAGGTACACAGGAAAGATCACTTAGTATACCATAAATACATAGAGTTTTTTGTGTTATGTAACAAAGACAAATTCCATTGAAAAAGAAGAAAACTAAAAGTGTAACACCTACCAGTGGGCCAGTGAGATAGCTCAATGGATAAATGTGACATTGCCAAGCCTGATGACCTGAGTTTGATCCCTGGAATCTGTATGGTGGAAGGACAGATCTGAACCCTAAAAGTTTTCTACAGAACTCCCCATGTTTCCCTACCCTGACAAAATAAAAATAAATATATATAACAAAAAATGATCAGGCAATTTTTTTGAAATGTCTCTTCTTCCTTTACATCTCTCACTCCAGTTCCTAGCATAAAAATCAAGTTGTGATGCCAAAGACTGATAATATGATAAAAGAAGGGGAAAAGCCAAGTTCAAGATTCAAAGAAGCAAAAACAACTGCCTATTTATGTGGTTTGTTGAAGAAGTAGACAGTTAAAGAGCTAAGTGATAAAACAGAAGAGGGTTGATCTAATGATAGCAAATGGAGGCTTGCATGACTTTGGTTCAGATTTTGCTTAGCCTTTCAGAAAGGAGGGTGTTGCTTTCCTTGGGGGGTAGTCTGGGATTTTTTTTTTTTTTTTTTTTTTTTTTTTTTGCTATGAAGGTGACAAAATCTTTAGGGACAACATGTCCTGAGCCCTACATTTAAAAAAGGGAAAACTGAATATTTTAGACTTCAGTTTTCTGGCACAACTGTTCACTCTGCTGATGGAATGGGAAAGAGGCCCTAGACAATTCTTTTGTATTGCTGATAAAACACCACAATCAAGATAACTAATGGAAGAAAGAGCCTGTTTGGGTATATGGTTCTAGAAGGATAAGGTCCATAGTGACAGAGTCAAGATGGGAGCATGCAATACAAATGGAAGCTAGAGCTAGAATCTGAGAGCTCACATCTCAAACCACAAGCACAAAACGGAGAGAGCAAACTCGCAATGATGCATGGCTTTGTAATGTAAAGTGAGGTGACATACTTCCTCCACAGGCCATACCTCCTAAACCTACCCAAACAGCAACGCCAACTAAGGACCAAGTACTCAAGCATCTTAGCCTGTTGGAAACCTTTTTAACTCAAACTACCACATCTTCTATCCTAGTTTGATTTCAATTACTGTGATAATCATAACAACTCAGGAAATGAACGGGTTTATTTAAGCTTAAAGTCTATATCCTATCATTGAGAGAAGTTGGGACAGGAGGTCAAGCAGGAGCTAAAGCAGAAATCAGAACACTTTGCTTCCTGACTTAGGCTCAGTCATATTTTTTAGACAGCCCAAAGCAACCTGCCTAGGTTTAGTACTTCCCACAGTGTTCTGGATCCTCCCATGTGAATCATCTATCTATACAACCTCTCACAGATAATACTACTACAATTATGATTATGGAAACTCTTCAACTGAGGTTTGCTCTTTCCCGGTGACCCTAGATTTGTTTCTAGTTGACAATAAAACCTAATAAACACAATCTATTCCTTGTCAGCTTGACACATAAACATATCACTGATACTCCATAATTTTTCATTTCTTGTTTTTTTCAACATCTTGTATTAACATAGTAATATAAAATACAATACAATTTTAAAAGTACTTCTAACAGTTTAAAAGTTCAAATCTCTTAACTTTGGGGGTCCTGTAAATTAAGGGTAAAAGTTGTCACACAATTGCTTATTCCAAGAGGGAAGAACCAGGGCATACTTATAATCACATCATAGTAAAAATTAAATCCAGCTGTCTAAATAACTAAATATCTGAGCTCTGAGACTCACTGATGATCTTCTGAGGTCCAAAGAACTTAGGCTGCCCAATTTTTCTGACTCTACTATCCACACCACACAAATCTGCAGGCTGGCTCCACTCTCTGCTTACCACAGTGCTTAATTTTTTTTTTCTTTTTACTTTTTCTTTTCTTTCTTTCCTCCCCCTACCTCTCTGGAAGGGAGGAAAAAGAAAGCTAGAACACTCACAAACCCTAGTGTTTGATCTAAGATTCTGGAGCTCCCGAAAACAACAAATGACTTTTATTTTTGTGTGCAATTTGTAGACGTAAGTTTAAGCCATTTCATTCTATTTTATTTATCGCAATTTTAAGGACTATGTTTTTAGAGCTGATCCAGCTTCACGCAAAGGTGAGAAGGTATATAGATGTCCCACATTCTTTAGACCAAATTACATGTGTAGCCTCTCCCATGGTCAACTACCTCCTCAGAATGCTGTGTTTGTCACCTTCCATAAGCCCAACATTTGCACATCATGATTGCCCAAGGCTCACAGCTTGCATGAGAACCCATTTTTAATGCTGTATATTCTGGAGGTTGGATAAATAGATGATAAGATTACACACAGCCATCATCACAGCACTGTGCAGCTTGTTTTCACTGCCCTACACACACCTTTCTCAACTATTTTTATTTTTGCTTTAGCTTTTTGAGGTAGGGTTAGGTATGTTTCTTGGTCGATCTTGAACTTCTATGTTCAAGTGATCCTCTCCCTTCAGTCCCAGAATAGCTGTGATTATTGACACTCACCACACCTGGTTGATTCACTTTTTAAATAATAAATCCCTCTGGCTGCCAGGAGGTCTTCAGGTAGCTGTTGGATCCTATTTAAAGTGTACACAATACTCTCTGATAGCTGGTTTGACTTTTTGTAAGAAACATCATTTCAATGTCATAGAATTTCTTCCCAAAGCCTGGACTCAGACATTTCTTTTTGTTTAGAACCTATGCTTTTGGCTTGGATTATTATTTTGTAGACAATATTTAGATCACACAGTTTAATATCAGTAATCACTATTATTTCTGACCATAGTTGTTGGTAGACAATTCAAGTGACTGACTTAAGACAGCTACACCTTTTTCCAATCAAAACTATTATGAGTTCCATCAATACCCCTGTTCTTCCAATCTTTATTAAGAATTAGACCTCCAATATCATTGCATGACCTTAGCTCTCTTCTATCTGCTCTTCCTATTAGTCCAGAATAAACACACTACTTGACTGAGATACCAGTAGTAATATCAGCAATTTAAATAGAATGTCCTTGTACCAGTGGTTCTCAACCTTCCTAATGCGGTGACCCTTTAATACAGTTCCTCGTGTTGTGACAATCCTCATCCATAAAGTTATTTCATGGCTACTTCATAACTATAATTTTGCTACTGTTGTGAATCAGAGATACGACCCCTTCCCCCAAAGAGATTACAACCCATAGGTTGGGAACTGCTGCCTTACATACTTCTTTTCATTTTTTTTTTTTTTGTAATAGCAGCTGGTGTATCAAGTGATTCTATTTAATGTTCTTCTGTGATGATTTTACTTTAAATTTTCTATCAAAGGCATTATTTATTCAATAAGTATTTTACTTTCTCTTTAATAACCTAACTTTAATTTTTGTTGTCTGAATGCCATGTTTCTGAGCTCAGACGAGCCTCGAGTGAAAGGGAGCTTTACTCAGTGGGCAAGAGACTGAGTGTTAGGAAGCTAACTATCCAACACCACTTACTATGAAGTGTTCTTCTACTTGAACCTCCAGACAAGGAATATAGTTAATATCATTAATAATTGCTCAGTCTTCCACTATCACCTTAAATTAACTTTACTTTCCTCATTTTCAGTTACAGTAAAATTATGCTACGTTGTAAACCACATCTCTGTCTGTCCCTTTCTCCTGGCTGGCATACACACACGCCTACACTCATACACAAACATACAAATACCACAAATCCTGCTTTCTATGATTACTAAATTGAAGTATTCCCAAGACATTACTATAATGTTATAGTTTTACCCATAGTAAAAATATCAAATAGATAAACTTCTAAGTTTCCTCCCTGTACATTCAGATAGATAGATAGATATTTAATTTTGATATCTGAATTCTATTTTGTTTCATATAGTTATCACAAGTTAAAGTAACCTCTCCCTATATTTTTCTTTTTAAAATTTTTATTATGATTTAATTACAACATTTATCCCTTCTCATCCTTCCCTCCAAACCCTACCATATACTCCTTTCCACTTTCCTTCAAAATCATGGCCTCTTTGCTTTGTTTTTTTTAACTAATTGTCGTTGTATGCATATATGCATATGAGTATCACATATATATTCCAAAATATAATCTGTTCAGTCTATATAATGTTATTTATACGTATATTTTCAGGGCTAACATTTGGCACTGGATAACCAATTGTTGTGTTCTTCCCTGGGTTCATTTCTCATTTCCAGCCTTCTACAGTTGTCTATAGTACTTTGTGTAGAATTGAGGTCTCCTGGGCTTCTCTCCATACAATTTGATATGCTCATCAGTGTCATTCTTGCTCAGCTGACATTTGGGTAGTCATGTTTCTGAGACTATATGGCTGTAGCCACTGACATTACCATGAGACACAATTTCACAGTAAACTATCTAATCCTCTGGCTCCTACCGTCTTTCTGGCCCCTTTTCCCATGTTCCCTGAGCTTTAGTTATAGTAGTGTTTTGTAGATGTAGCTGCTAGAACTTGACTCTACAACTTTGCCTTTTAAGTGGTTGTAGTTTTCTGTGATGATATCTATCTGATGCAAAGAAAAGTTTCCTTGATGAGCATTAAAGACTATACTTATCTCTAGCTATAAAGACAAATGTTTGTAGGTTATTATTAGGGAATATGCTGTGTTGTTAGTAAATTAGTTGCAGCAGATTCTCTTCCAATAACTTCACTAGCAATGAGTAGTTAGCTAGGTTTTTAGTACCAGGCATGGTCCCCCTCTTGTTGACTGGGTCTTAAGTCCAGTCAGAGTGCTATTGGTTACCTACAGGGCATGTGTACCACTATTGTGCCTATAGAGTTATCATGTCACGATGGTAGTTCATAGGTATCATAGCTGGATGGGACTATTGTTTGTCTCCCTTCTTTGGAAGCTTGCATGGCATGTTCTGGTATCATAAAACTAGTCTCCACTAGGGAGATTTCAGGTCAGTTCCAGCTCAAGAATCTCTGGGCACTGTTTCTAAAGTGCATGGTATCTTCAGCCATAGGAACTTACTATCCACCTCTTGGGTGGGGAGTTGGTGGTGGATTAAGGGCAATAGGAATAAGCTGTGTGATTTGGTAGTCTCCAGGACAACCCTGTCCAACACCTCAAAAGAGGATTCCTCATGTCTGGTATGGGGATTTTTTTAGGTTGTCTTTGGCTCTGGGAGGGAAGCATTGTTACTCTGGATGAAAAGGGTCATTAAAACTATAAAGGTATGTTTATACACAGAGGTGTATGTTATAGTAGTTTTTCTTTAAGTAAATAGTTAATAGAATGATTCCTTGTAGCTTTTTCAGATGCCTTATTGTTATTTTACACATCTCTCCATCCTTCTGTGTTTACTTCCTTCTCTTTTCCTAAAGAACCCTCCCTTTTCCATTTCGCCTATCAGATTTCTTGTCTCCACTATTTCTCTCAATATGGTTCCTTAACCCTACTATCTTTGTGTTGGTTCTATTTTACTTTCCTGGTTTCTGTAATTACTTCAGGCTATATACATACATCTGAATATTTGGAACTAGAAGCCTCCAATAAGAAAGAACATACAAGGTTTGTCTTTCTGGACCTGGGTTACCTAACTTAATATGATCTTTTCTAGTTCCATTCATTTACCTGCAAAGTTCATGATTTCATTTTCCTTTACAGCTGAGTAGTATTCCATAATATATATATATATATATATATATATATATATATATATATATATATATATTCAATATTTATTTGTCAGTTGTGGGACATTTAGGTTGTTTCCATTTACCAGCTATTGTGAATAGAGCAACTAAACAAGTATCTATGGAGTAAGATATTGAGTACTTTGAGCATATGCCAAGGAATGGTATATCTGGGTCCTATGGTAGATTTATTTTTAGATTTTTTGGTAATTCTCCACAGTGATTTTCATAGTGGCTGCAGCAGTTTGAAATCTCAGCACCAGTGAATGAAGGTTCACTTATCCCCACATCCCTTAAGCATTTGTTGTCAATTGTTCGCTTGATCCTTGCCATACTGACTTGAGTAAGATGAAATCCCAGTTGTTTAAATTTCCCTGATTGTTAGGGATAATGAACATTTTTTGAGGTGCTTCTTAGCCATTATTTTTTCTTCTTTTGAGAACTCAAATCCCAGGTTTGTTTGTCAAATGGGTCATTTGTTTTTCCCACTCTGTACTTTTTTGAGTTTTTTGTATATTTTGGATATTAAACCTCTGTTAGATGGATTGGATAACTGACTAAACTTTTCTCCAATTCTGTTAGCTTCTTTTTAATCAGGTTGACTCTTTACCAATGGAGAATGTTTTTTAATTTCAGGAAGTCCCACTTATCACTTATTTCCCTAACTCTTGGGAAAGCAGAGTCCTACTCAAGAGTTCCTTTCCTACAACTGTATCATGTTGGGTGTTGCTTGTGTTTTCCTCTATTGGTTTCAGTGTTTCAGGGTTCATGTTTAGGTCTTTAATACACTTTCTTATTCTACTTGTTTGGTTCCTCTTTGTTTCAGCAGCCAACACCCTAGGAATCCAGACTGGAAGCACCAAGGCAGCTGCCAGACTCAAAGAAAGGAGTCAGAGTTGCTGGGCTTCTGGAATGCAAACCTCTTCTCATCCAAAGGAAAACATCATCAAAGGATTTTTTTTCCTTCTAACCACTGTACCCCTTCACTGCAGCTACTCCACACTGCTGCAGTACAGAGACTGCTTACATCAGAAAGCTTCCTTCACACCATGACGAAGTCAGTATTTTCTAGTCTGTTACTATTACTCTTCCCAGCTGATAACCTTCTGAACTAATTTCTTATATTTTTACTAGACTTACACAAGAGGCAAGGGGATTCTGTGCTCATCTATTTGATTTTTCAGCTAGAAAGGCATAGTAGAGAGAGATTGCCATGCATATTCAGGAGTCACACACACACACACACACACACACACACACACACACACACACACACACACACACAGTATGAACTGTCCATGAGAAATAAGGAGGAGGGGATAACAGGATGAAGAAACAGCAGGCAAAGGCCCTGACACATAGAATGGTATGGAATATGTGGAAATATTATCAATGATATCAGTACAGTAGGCAAAAGACAGTAGCCATAAGTACAGTGGGATAGTCAGAGAGGGGGTATAATGTCGATTCTACAAGATGAAACCAAAGTGTTTTGTTCCATAGATGATAAGAATCTTCTTAAATATAGATGATATTCTGAATTCTATTCCTGAGTATATATGCTTATGGTTTTTTGAAAAGAGTTTCCCTCTTAACCTACATTTCCCACATTATTTTATCAATGCTGTTATCTTACAATGAATGGAATTGAGGAATTTATTAAAATATAAATTATGAGTACTATTTTAAGGAAAAGGCACTGTTATTTACACATACTTAAAGATTCCTGCTTTCAGTTCATATTTAATTGTTAAGAATTTGCTTTTGTTAGGCAGAGTGAAACACTATATATACATGGATATATGCATATATTTTACCCAACACTTTTAGAAGATATAATCAGTAGAATTTTCCAAATATATTTTTTTAGAATATGTGGAAATGAGAGCTGGAAAGTAGCATAGTTTTAGAGCCTGTGCTTTGCTTGAGTCAGGCACTAAGTTCAATCCTACAATACAAACTACACCTCCTCCTAAAAAAAAATATGACGACACAAGATGAGTTGGAAATATTATTGGATAAAAGAAGTCATAATATATACAAAGAGTTTTGAAAAGGAACAAGCTGGACTTCAGGAAATAAATGCATACTAGCTAAAATTTTTGTACCATGTACAGCTAAGAAACAGTAGGCCATGTTATATTATCATTTTCCTTTCAAACTAGAAAATATAGACATATTATAAGCAGAATTTCATATATGTATATATATATATATATATATATATATATATATATATATATATATATATATATATATGAAATTCTATATATCTGGAGAAACCAGAAAGCCAAAAGCTGAGATAAAATTAAATTTTAATGAGGAAAGAGGAATTCTGTGATGAGTAGATGTCTACTGACTGTTGTCTTCCCTAATGGCATCATCAATGCTGGGTTCAAGTCAAAGATCAATGAGTCTGCAGTCACTACTGTGACTTCTATTCATTCTTACCACCTGGTTTTCACACTTTTTGTAATTACTTCCCCTGAGGATGGGATGAGTTATGCCATGAAACTTATCAAGTCGAACTGACACAATTTGTCTTGTGATTAGAGTTTTTAAAGGTTGTTTCTGTTTGGCGTTGTCTTGCTCATCACTCAGGAGAAAAGTTGCTTTTTCCTGAGTCATTGTTGGAGACAAACTGATTTGTTGAGGAGCCAAATCCTGTGGAACATCATGTGGGTTAGTTTTGGAAGCGGTCTGTGGCCAGTCAAGTCTTTCAATAGTGCTATAATCACTGGGGTGTTAAGATTTTAATGCAAAATCACGAAGGACCTTGAGTCAGAGGAATCAAAGTCAATGATTCCCATTTTTTTTTCACTCTTTCATGTATGATATAGTTTTGCTTTCTTAAGCTGTTAGATTGTAGAATAATTTGTTATGGAGTACCACATAACTTCAGCAATAGTCCTTTTGTTAAGGGCACAATGACCCTGAAGATGTAAGCAATTTATGAGTTTCAAAAGTGAGGCTAATATTATGGAATTTAAAGAAAATTAGAGGTATGATCTGAGAACTCGAGATTCTCACCACCAGAAATTTATAGAAATTTTAGAACATCATAATGGCATGCAATATATACTCAAGAAACACTGTCAAGGAGACAGATAATTTTCATTTTTCATAAAACATGTCATAAGGATCTGAAACATTTAGAGACTATGCTCTTTTAAGACTGCAATTAAGTTAATTGTTACTAACAAAGATGGTTTGAAAATCTTCAAATATTTAAAGACTAGAAAACACATTTATAAATGAGCTGTTGGATTTATATAAATATCAAAAGAAATTTATGAAATATTTTGAGTTTTATAAACAAGACATAACATGATTAGTTATGTCTTCCCCAATTTTAAGACAGATCTCTTTTAGATAATGTGTAATAGAAACATTAGAATTAGGATGATTAAGAAATGAGTCATATTTTTAAAACTAAGATGAAATTGTAGATGTAACCAACTGTCTTATTAAATAAGAAACACAGAGCCGATTCAGAGAAGAAAGCCAAGAGGTCAGAGCTAAGAGCCTTACCCTTCCTGCTTCAGCCAAGAGAGCTCTCTCAAAGGGAGCTACTTCCTGTTTGTCTTTATAAAGACTTTCGGTTCTGCCTTCTCATTGGTTGTAAACCCATGCCTCCTCACTGCCTGTCTGTAAAGACTTCCAGGTCTTCTATGGTTGGGATTGAGATTAAAGGCGTGTGTCTCCAATGCTGGCTATATCTTCTTACACACAGAGATCTACCTAGCTCTGTCTACCAAGTGCTGGGATTAAAGGCGTGCGCCACCACTGCCACGCTCTTGCTATGACTCTAATAGCTCTGACCCCCAGGCAACTTTATTTATTAACATACAATTAAAATCACATTTCAGTACAAATAAAATACCACCATATTTCCCCTTTTCTATTTTAATAAAAGAAAAGAAAAAGGTTATAACTAACAAAAGAAAAACTATATACAAAAGTACAATAACTATATACAATATATACAAGTAATGAATATCTAAACAATGTCTAGTCCATTTGTATTTGACAAATTCAGAGAAAATAATCTCATTATCTATCCTATTTTGGTAAGTCCAAAATGTATCGAATTCACTTTCTATCCTAATTAATCTTCAACTATAACTAACTAACCTTCAACTATAACTAAGTGGCGCACGCCTTTAATCCCAGCACTCGGGAGGCAGAGGCCGGCGGATCTCTGTGAGTTCGAGGCCAGCCTGGGCTACCAAGTGAGTCCCAGGAAAGGCGCAAAGCTACACAGAGAAACCCTGTCTCGAAAAACCAAAAAAAAAAAAAAAAAAAAAAAAAAAAAAAAAAAAAAAAAAAACTATAACTAACTAATCTTCAACTCCCTCAGAGACCCAAGAAGGAAATAATATTAGCTAACAAAAATAAAAACAGGAAGTGCACTTAAGCAACTTCCAAAAAATTTGTGAGTTGACAGAAACAGACAGCTGTCTGGACAGCCACCTGAGGTTTCTCCGAAGTGCTGGGGCATCATCTTCAGCCTATAGGCTTAGCATATCTGACAGACTCATTTGTGAAGTAGGATGTACACAAGGTCAACAGTTCAACCTCACATTGGGTGAGAGCAGTCCATGTACCAGAAACACCTGAATTCCACTAGTGTCATGTCATGATTCAGGATTTTAAATTCTGGAAACTGTTGATGGTTTTTTAATTCAGCTGTCCATTCTTCTTGGCTGTGTATATATGGCTTCATCTCAGCTTCTTCATCTTCATCTCGTTCTTCTCCACATCCCTCTATTAAATGCCAGTCTATTATCGAGAGGCATGAGCTTAGTTACTCTTCAAGAATAACTGTTTCAGCTGCTGTTCCATTGCACATCAGAAGCCATCGGCCCACTGTCTGTTCAGCTGCCTTTGAAGAAAAGGGCACTGTACCTTTTCCGGATTTCGAAGGCCACTTCAGGGATGGTGCCATATTGTCCTGGCCTCAGAAGATGCCTTTTGATAAAGCCATAACCACACTTGTTTTTGCAAGAATCAGTAGTCCTTTGTTTTGTGTCCTGTCTGTCCTGTTTGTCAGCAGTTGATTTGAGGATACTTTGTTGTCCAGTGGCTAACTTTTGCCACAATGAAAGTTAACTCCAATTGCAGTTTCTTCAATGCCCATATTTTCTCTGAAGTAGATTGGTACTGCCAGGAGCCGACATGTCTCATAGTCATAACAAAAAAGAAAAATTTTCTAAGTTATTAAAACATATATCATTAAAACATTAAAAAATGTCATATTCTGTAGATCTCTGAAGGGTTTGAAGATGACCTGTCTAAAATATATCTGATCAATTCTTAAAACATATCTAATATGATTACAAGTTCTATAGTAATGTCTAACTACTAACCTTCATTTCTTTACATTCTAATAGTTGGTAATAATAACATTCACCGATCAGAAAATTTCATTGTTAAATGAATGGTATAAGTACAATTAGAAATATACATATAGCATTTTCTAAAAATATCAATTTCAATATATATAATTTGTATACAATATAAAACAATCCAATCCAATGTAAAGTATTTAAAACTAGTAATTGTCTTTTTCTTCTTTTCTTTTCTTTCTTTCTCTCTTTTTTTTAAACAAGAACCTTAAATCTAATCTCCTTTGCTTAGCCTTTTTCCTAATACTTGACAACTTGTAACCAACCCCCTTAAACAATGAAAATTATCCCAGACCAAAACCCATTAAAAAGACCAAAAAACCACTTGCTCCACATGAAATAGGCAGAGTTGTTTTTTTTTTGTTTTGTTTTGTTTTGTTTTTTTTACTGCAGTTAAAATTGTAATGGCAATTATTTCTCCCTCCTTGGACTATTCAATTCAAAAGCACACATGTGGGATACAGGATAAGGAATCATAAAAGGAAATGTAGAAAACAACACTTAAAAATATCCTCAAATAATATAAACTATCTTGGACTAGGGCCTCTGCATAGACAGTTGTGTAGTTTGATCTACTTAAGGGGCCCCCTGGCAGTAGGATCAGGATCCATCCCTGGTGCATGAGCTGGTCTTTTGGAGCCAACTACGTACAGTTGGACACCTTGCACAGCCTTGAGGCAGGGGAAGGAGCTTGGACCTGCCTCTACTGAATGTACCAGACTCTTTTGACTCCCCATAGGAGGCCTTACCTTCATGTAGGATGGAATGGGGGGTTGCGGGGGAGGCTGGTGGGGTGAGAGGAGGGAAGAGGGGGATCTGTGATTGGTATGTAAAATGAATAAAAAAATTTTAATTAAAAAAATTCTTCAGAGTTACCCTAACTAAGTAAAATAAAAGACTTGAGTGGTAAAAATGCCAAGTCTTTGAAGAAAGAAATTGAATAAGTTATCAGAAGATGTAAAGATCTCACATGCTCATTGATTGGGAGAATTAGCATAGTAATAATGGCTGTTCTACCAAAAGCAATCTACATATTTAACACAACCCTCATCAAAATTCCGACACAATTCTTTACAGATCTTGAAAGGACAATGTTCAACTTCATATGGAAAAGCAAAAATCCCAGGATAGTTAAAAGCCTGAACAATAAAAAAAACTTCTGCAAGTATCACGGTCCCTGGTTTCAAGCTGTACTACAGAGCTGTAGTAATAAAAACCGGTGTTATCCCATGTTCAACTGATACTCCTGGGAAGCCTGCTCTTTTCTGAAGGGAAGAGGAGGAAAGATCCAGGGGAAAAGGGGTGGAGGAGTGGAGGAAGGGGAACTGCAGTCTGGATGTCTTAAAAACATAAATAAATGTAATTGGAGTTTTCTTGTGTCCTGCCTGGTCCTGTAGCCACTCAGACACAAGTAAACACATAGAGGCTTATATTACTTATAAACTGTATGGCCATTAGCTCAGGCTTATTACTGACTAGCTCTTACACTTAAATTAACCCGTATTTCTTACTTATGTTTAGCCTTGGTTTAGGCTTGGTAACTTTTCTCAGTTCTGCCTTGTCATGTTGCTTCTTCTCTGTCTGGCTGGTGACTCCTGACTCAGCCCTTCTTCTTCCCAGACTTCTCCTTGTCTTCTTGCTCCACCTATACTTCCTGCATGGCTACTGACCAATCAGTGTTTTATTAAACCAGTGTACAAGGACATTATTCCACAGCAAATAAATAAATAAATAAAACAAAAACCCCAAACAACAACAAAAACCACAAAGTATTGGCATAAAAATAGAAACATTGATCAGCAGACTTGAATCAAAGACCCAGACATAAATCCACACACCTATGGATACCTGGTTTTTTGTAAAAGAAGACAGAAATAAACAATGGAGAAAAGAAAGCATCTTCAACAAATGGTGCTTATTGAACTACATCTGTATGTAGAAGAATGCAAATAGATCCATATTTATCACTCTACAGAAAATTCAAGTTCAAGTGGATCAAAGACCTCAACCTAAAAATTAGATATACTGAACCTAATAGAAGAGAAAGTTTGGAGTAGTCTTGAACACATCAGCACAGGAGACAATTTCCCAAACAGAACACCGATAGCAAAGACTAAGTCAATAATTAATGAATGGGAATTAATGAAACATAAAGCTTCTGTAACGCAAAGGACACCATCAATAGAATAAAATGACAGCCTAAAGAATGGAAAAAGATCATCAACTCCGCATCTGACAGAGGACAAATATTCAAAATATATAAAGAACTTAAGAAAGTAGATATCAACACACCAAACTATACAATTAAAAAATGAGTTATAGATCTAAACAGAGAATTCTCAATAGAGGAATATGAAATGGCTGAGAAAGAGTTAAAGAATTGTTCAATATCCTTAGATATCAGGAAAATGAAAATCAAAACTACTCTCAGATTCCATTTTATACCTGTCAGAATGGCTAAGATCAAAAACACAAGTGACAGCTCATGCTGGTAAGACTGTGGAGCAAGGGGAACACTCCTCCACTGCTGGTGGAAGTGCAAACTTGTACAGCCACTATGCAAATCAATATGGTGGTTAATCAGAAAATTGGGAATTGATCTACCTCAAAAGCCAGCTCTACCATTCTTGAGAATATACCCAAGAGATGCTTTATCCTATCACAAGGACACTTGCTCAACTATGTTCATCATAGCTTTATTTATAATAGCCAGAATGTGGAAACAATCTAGATGTCCCTCAACCAAAGAATGGATAAAGAAATTTGGTACATTTACACAATGGAGTATTACTCAGCTGTTTGAAAAAAAATGACACCATGAAATTTTCAGGCAAATGGATGGAACTGGAAAATAAATCATCCTGAGTGAGGCAACCCAGACCCAGAAAAACAACCATGGCATGTACTTACTTACAAGTGGATATTAGCTATTAGGTCAATGATAATCATGCTACAATACACAGATTCAGAGAGACTAAGTAACAAGGAGGGCTCAAGGGGGGGGCTGTGAATGTATGGATCTCTGTGGAAGGGGAAATAGAATAAATTTTGTGGGTAGACTGGGGGCAAGTGGAGATGGAAACAAGTGGATCAGGTTGGGGAGGGAGGGATAGAGGGAGAGAGTATGGGGAGAAATGAATGGATTTGTGGGCATTTGTGGGATGATGTCAAAACCTAGTGTAGTGGTATCTTCCTAGAGTCTATGAGGATGACCCTAGAGAGAACTCCTAGTAATCCAGAGCCAAAATTGGCCATCTTCTGCAACCAGGGGAGGCTTCCAGTAGTGGGGAACCAACCCAGCTACAAAACCTTTGACCTATGTTGCGGTACCGCCCACGCTACTGCTACTGCTACCCATTTACCATGTCCCAGTGAGGGGCTGTGAATTAAAAAATAAGAGACAAGGGACAGCAAGTCATTCGCCACAGCAGAATGCCGAATGCTGTTTATTAAAAGAGGGAGGAAATCTTAAATACAGGCTTACAGCACAATGGAGGATCCCCGGAGGGCAGAAGTTCACTACCGAATGTTCTACATTCTTGCATCTAAGCTGTTTACACCAAATTCAGGATACACGAACAAAGAACCTCTAGTGATCATTTAATGAGAAGGAAACCGGCAGGGACTCTGCATAGGGAGGACATCTGGTCAAGGTCAGCAAGTAAGGCAGCAGCCACTCACAGTGGGGGGGCCAGGGCCCACAAACCTACAACTTGTTCTGCCTGCAAGATGTACTGGGGCAATGGTGGCTCGAACCTTGTGGGAGTGGCCAACTAATGACTGCTCTAATTTGAGGCCCTTACCACTAGAGCAAGCTCATGCACAACACTGCCTGGATGACCAGGAACCAGAGGCTGGATAGCCCAGAGACCCAGGGTACAACCAAATGTGACTGGCCAATAAAAACGTCTATGAAATTATTCCCATTGATATTCTGCTATATGCGTAGATTGGTGCCTAGTCCATCAACATCAGAAAAGCTCCCTCCAGCAGCTGAAGAGAATAGATGTGTAGTCCCACAGCCAAACATTGAGAGGAGCTCAGGTACCCTGGAGGGAGGAAAAACTATAGGGGTCAGAGGGGTCAAGGATACCAGAGAACATGGCCCACAAGATCAACTAAGCAGGGGTCACAGAAACTCGCAGAGGCTGAAGCAGCTATCACTTAGCCTGCCTGTATCTGTGCTAGATCCTTTGCATATGTTATGGTTGTACAGCTTGGAGTTTTTATGGACTCTTGATAGTGGGTGTGGGGATGTCTCTGACTCTTTTGCTTTCTCTTGGGACCCTTTTCCTCCTACTGGGTTGCCTCAGCCAGCCTTGATATTAGGGTGTGTACCTAGTCTTACTGCATCCTGTTATGCCATGTTCAGTTAATATCCCTGAAAGACCTTCTCTTTTGCGAAGGGAAATGGAAGAATCATGCATCTGGGAGAGAAGGGAGGTAGGGGGAACTAGGAGTGGAGGGAGAGGAAACTGAGGTTGGGATGAATGTACGAGAGAATAAAGAAAAGAAAGTAAATGTGGCAGTTTCATATGGGAGTTCCGAATACTGATGAATAAATGCTAGGAAAGTAAAGGGGAAGAAAATTAAATTATAAAACCATAATAATTAATGAATTAAATATAGAAATGAAACAATCAAGAACACATTAGCCACAGTCAAATGTAACTTGAATTTATCTCTGTTAGGGTTCATCAAAACAACATAAGTGAGGGTACAAATAAAGTTTCTGAGAAATGTGAAATGTATATAATAGAGATGCTGCACAGTCAAACATGATAAAAACCGATTATGCAACTCCATCATTAAAATTAACTAAATAAAAAATATCTGAAATTGATTGAATCAGCAGATTAAAAATCTTCCACAAAGGAAAGCAGATTTACCACTGAGTTTGAAAACACTTTAGAGGATAAATTTAATGGTACTATACAAATTGTGAACAGGAAAGAGAAAAGTAAGCAAGGTCCCATTTGGCCCTTGAGACTTGCCTGGCCTAAATGTGAAAACAGACCCAAGGTACAGAGATAAAGTAGTAGAGATGAAGCCCTGTTAGAAATACAAATGCTGACAAACACAAGAAGTTAAAAATCTCATAGTGTGTATTAAGCATGTTAGATTTAATTGCAGGAGTATACTTATTAAATATTAGAATAGTGAAAAATAAATAAACTATCATACTCACATTTTATAGTAAAAAAATTTAATGAACAAATTATGAACAATTAAATTGTTTCTTGAAGATTTGGAACAAAACATTCAGCAATTTCAGCTACATTTATATTATCCAGAAAGAAAAATGAATATATAACTTTAAAAAATATCAGCATTTATACTCACCATTAAACAATCAAATTGGTTTAGCACTGATGATGAAATCTAACAAAATAAGTATCAAACTTTTATGGATAAGTAATTATAGACAAACTTTAAAAAAGCAAAAGGCAAGTATTTGTTAGTTCCTGTGTTATACACATCAAAGGACAAATATAAAAAGAGAATAGGAACATGAATTGAACAGGAATGTCATCACTAAGGAAAGTTCTCAAACTTGGTATATATTAAGGAAATGGAAATTAAAATGACATTTGTAGTTGGGTAACATTTAGTCATTGTGGTTGCCAAGTTTTCAAGTTCTGGTTCAAAGAAATGCTTGCACTTTCTTTGCAGCTTGTAATATTTATGGAAATACTGTGGAGAATTTATTGATATTGCCTAGTAAAGTTGAAGGAGCTTTATATCTTATAAATCAGTAGTAGGCTATAAACCCAAAGAGATACTTGCCATTGTGCAGAAGACAGACGTCTTCATGATAAATGCTGTGATGTGCATAATGTCAAAACTAGAAGCAACTCACATGTCTACCAAGCACGCCAATGTCACAGTGGGTAAACTATCATACATTCATTATCCCAACACTATGCAGCATATGCTCTGAATAGCCAACAATCAAATTTGTCAACCTCCATGAGCTCATAGAAACATAAAACACAGAAATGAACTACATGTGTCAATTCAACTGAATCATCCTTTAGGGAAGGATCATGCTCTTGATGATCAAATTTTTGTTTGGTCTTTATTTACTTTTACTTCACATATGTAATATCCTCCTTAGGTTAAAAACTAGTTGGCGGATTTAAATTGGAATTTAATTTTAATAAGATTATTGGTATTTACCCATCATACACCAACTCTGTCACATGGTCCACATTAGAATGAAAACTGTCCAGTCACTGGTATGCTCACTATATGCAGCTAATTAAAGTCAGGACTAAGATTAAATTAAGCAACCCTGAGTCCAGGTGTTGTAGTTTGCTTATAGACTCCTGTTCGTACAAATGACTTAATTGAGAAAAAATGCTGTTGGTTTAAAGCTCTTTAAAATTCTTTACTTCGCTCGATGTGTTAATTTCATTTAAATTATTGTTGTTTACAGTAATGATTATAAATCCATGCTGGAGAAGTGTTTGTCATTTTGTTCTGATAATATGTTATTAAAAATATAACAAACACTTGAGTGTTAAAATGTATCTGGTTATTCTCACAATTTTTTCTTTTGTATGTTTTTTTTTTACACATTAGTTCTAAATTATTTATTGGATAATCTCAGCAGCTAAGACATTTTCTGAATAGTTGAAATACATTCAAAATACAAAACAGATTATTACTCCTGCTATCATGGAAATTAGTATTCAACTTATTGGCTAAAATTTGCATTATAAATATCAATTAAAATATGAAAGATAGTTTGTAAAAGGTGCCAGGCATTATTTGTTTCATTCTTCTCTCATATATTCCAGCCTGATCACTGTTTCCCCTCCCTTCACTCCCCCCAGTCCTTCTCTCTAACCTTTCCTCTACCCCAAATCCACTCCTCCTCAGTTTCCCTTCAGGAAAGAGCAGGCCTCCAGGGATATCAACTAAATACAGTATAACAAGTTACAATAAAGCTAGGCACATACCATCTTTTCAAAACTAAAGTAGGCACTCAAGAAGGAGGAAAAGGGTCCCAAGAGTAGGCAAAAGAGTTGGAGGCAAACCCCAAGTCCACTGTTAAGAATCCCACAGGAACAGTAAGCCACACAACCATGACATACATGCAGAGGGTCTAGCCCCTGATTGTTGCTAAAGTTTCTGTGAGGCTCCATGAGCCCAGGTTAGTTGCGTCTGTAGGTCACATTCTTGTGGTGTCCTCCACTCCTCTGGTTCCTACAATCCTTCCTCCTCCTCTTCTGTGGGGTTCATGAGCTCTGCCTAGTGTTTGGGTATGTCTGTGAGTCTCTGCAACTGCTCCCATCAGCTGCTGGATGAAGCCTCTCTGATGACAACTGGTATAGGTTCCAGTCTATGAGTATAGGAGAATATTATCAGGAACCATTTCATTAACTTTTTTTTTTTTCTTGGCCAGTAGAGTTTAGTTCTATCCTAGGTCTCTGGGCTATCCAGCTTCTGGTTCCTGGTCAACCGGGCAGTGTCAGATGGGGGCTCCATCTGTGGAATGGGCCTCAAGTTGAACAAGTCATTGCTTGTTCATTCTCACTAGGTCTATGCCACTGTTACCCCAGCAAATTTTTTAATTGAAAAACAATTATTTCACTTCCCATCCTCCCTCTAGCCCCTCTCAGTTATCCTCTCTCCATCTCCTCCCCTGAGTCCCCCAACTCCCAAACTGATAGCCTCTTTTTCCTTAATTATTGTTGTTACATGCAAATTTGTATGCATATGGATGAACAAATATATAAATACATGGTCACACAGCCAAAACAAACTGATAAGGACACTCTTCCCTGGGAAAGGCGAATTATTCTCCCAGTAGTCATTATTTGCCTGTAGGTCTTTATCTAGGGGTGGGACCCCATATACTTTCCCCCTTCCACATGAATGTTTCCATTTATACTGCCATAGTTCTGGTTTTGTTTATATAATCATTTGTTTCACCACAGACATTATGGTATTCTGACACTTCCGGTCTTTCCACCCCTTCTTCCTCAATGTTCCCTGACTCATAGATGTAGGAAATGTGAAATGGTTTATCAGTTAGGGTTAGGCTCCCCATGATCTGTTGATCTCTGTATTGTGTCCACTTGTATGTTTTTTGTTTGTTGTTGTTTTGTTCTTTTGTTTGTGTGTGTGTGTGTGTGTGTGTGTGTGTGTGTGTGTGTGTGTGTGTGTGTGATGATCTTTATTTGGTTTAAAGAGAGACTTTGATGAGAGGTGGTAGCTACACTTTTCTGTGGCATAAGGATGAAATTTAGAGTGGAGTTAGGAATTATGCTGGTTGAGCAAAGTGGGAGTAGTAGATTCTTTCCTTTTTATTAATTTAATTCATACAGATTGATCATATTTCTCCTCCCTCCAACTTTTTCTAGGTGCTCCCCCCTCCCTACCTACACAACTTCATGCTCTCACCCATCAAAACAAAAACACAAAACTTAAAGTAAAAACTGAAAATCAAAACAAACAACAAAAAAACAGCAAGACAGAAAATGCCAAAACAAAACAAAATGAAATTATAAACCCCAACAAGCCAGAAAATGCCAAAACAAAATAAAATAAAACAATAAACTTACACATAGAAAAATAATCCTAGAGTTCATTTTGTGTTGGCCATCTACTCCTGGGTATGGAACTTGCCCAGCAGTGTGGTTGATACACCCAGTGACATTCCATTGGAGAAAACTGACTTTCCCTTTGCCAGCAGGTATCAATTGCCAATAGTTTCTTGGTCAGGGGTTAGACTCCGTGTCTCTTTCTCTCTCATTTTTGGGTCCTCGTCTGTCTTGAGCATGCACAGACCCTGTGTGAGCTGCCATAGTCTCTGTGAGTAGATTCTTTTCCAATATCCATGACCTCACTAGCCCAAGGAAGATGTCTAGGTTTTCAGTAGCAGATTGAATTTTCCTGTTATTGAGGGAATCTTAAGTCCATTTGGACAACTGTGGTTTTACCAACACATGAGTGTCACTTATTGTACCTTTATGCATCTCTTGCTATGCTGGTCATTGTTGTGGTACATAGGTATTATATCTAAGTGGGATTGTTTAATTGCCTCCCTTTCATGGCAGCAAAGTTGTTTAATAAAGCCTCAAGGAGTCATGTTGTTTTATATTTACCTAACATTATATAAAATATATATAAGTGTATGTTATATATGTATGTGTATATGTAAGGGTGTGTGTGTGTGTGTGTGTGTGTGTGTGTGTGTGTGTGTATGTATGTGTATGCATGTGTGCATACATGTGTGTTAATGGAAATTAAACCACTCAAGGTAACAATGCTCCCTACAAGAATTATAGACTAACAAAAACTCCAGGACCAGGCAGAAAAAACCTCCTTTTGAATGGTTGGTCAGGGCAGTCCAAGTGATTCCAAAAAACCATATATGGACTATTGATGTAGCCCTTATTGCCTCTCTGGGGTTGAGGATGGAACCCTACTGCGGAAGTCATAACACAAGTCTATGATGATTCAAAGCTTCATTTGATCTGAAATATTTTTTTTTCTGAGGTTTATCCTCCATGGTACAATTTTCATATCTATCATATGTATGTGTGTGTGTGTTTGTGTGCATGTTTGTGTTTGTGTGTATTTGAATATGTTTTATGCCTTAATATATTAACTTTATTTTTGTCATTCTTTTTCAATTTCAGGCAGTTTCTTTCCATAGCCTTCTATTTGCTTACTTTTAAGCATGAACTATTATTTCATGTAATAATTTCCTTGTAACAGAAAGTATTTTAACATATTCACTTTTACCTCTGGTAAAGAGTTCAGTTACAATATTTTGGATGCTACTTTATAACTTTTCATTCTAACTGCAATCACTCAGTTTTCCAAGACATTTTGCTCACAGATTTCTAAAAGCTTTTGAATCTTATAAATATGCGTCCCTCTTCATTATTTGTATTAATCTGGAATCAAAAATTTTATCAGTTTTCTGATCCTCGACTTTCATTTTCTTTGGCATCTGACCCAAGTACAATAGCAAGTCTTTTTCTCCGTTCAGGAAAGTCCTGGTCCTGAAAATTTGTCCTCATCTGCAATCATCACTGCATTCTGCTTGCCCCAGCGTCACATCTTCATTATGAGCCTCCAACATCCGAAGACTTCCATTCCCTCTGCTCTATTAAGTTCCTTTTCACACACTTCTTTTTATGCAATCAGACTCTTACAAGGGCTTCCAGCTACCTCTGGAATAAAGTACAGACTTCATCTCGGCAAATTTATGATGCGAACACAAATTACTTTCTCAAGATATATCACCCTACTTCCCTTCAAATGTTTTATATCCAGGTAAAGAAAAATACCCAACACTACGCCTGTCATCCTTAAATTTTCCAGACTAGAGATGTGTCTATGCCCTTTCTGAACTCAACATTATCTCTCTCTTTTCCTTTCTTCCTGTTCAATTTTCACCTTGCTTTCAAAATAAATTCGAGTAATAGCTTCTTCCTAAACTGCAACAAATGAAAGAACAAGAGCTATGAGGAAATACGGAACACCTGTGCAGTTCATCTGCCCTTTCTCAGTTAAGAAGTTACAATATTTTAATAAAATGGGGTAAACATAGATTGTGTGTGTGTGTGTGTGTGTGTGTGTGTGTGTGTGTTGTAAGTAACATTCAAGTGTCCACAGGCTAGAGACTGATATTATGTGTCTTCCTCAATCACTCTGAACCTTCCTGTTTTGAGAAGGGTCTCCACTAAGCCTGAGTTCACTGACTAGACGAGGCTGGCTAGCCAATGAGCTCCAGGGATTCTCCTGTCTCTACCTTTCCATGCCTCTAATTGGAGACATGTGCCACCATGCCTGCTTTCTATTGTTTGTTTGTTTTGTCCATTTGTTTGTTTGCTTGTTTATTTTTATGTGAGCTGTGAGGACCCAAAGTTAAGTATTCATGCTTCCATGCTAGGCACATTCCAATTGAGTCATTTCTCCAGTCCCAATATCTAGCACTTACATAACATATATTGATGTTACAAATCAAATGTACATTTAGTACTTATTTGGAATATCATAGAAATGTGATGTATATATGCCTTCCAATATGTGTGTGTGTTTGGGAAAGTTTTGTGTGAAAGTTTCACAACTTTACACACAATATAGAAAGTTGTAATAATTTAATATTTTAAATTTTGTTCTCCTGTTTTCTTTCCAGCTACTTTCCTGACCTATTCTTTCTGTTTATACTACAGTTTGACATAATTATGTTACTCAAAGTGTACATTAAGGATTTCACTAGCACTTATTTACTTTAAATCTGTTTGAATTGTGCTAGCAGATAATTGTTTTAGGAAAAGAAATCATATTGACCAGAATAATGGCAGCATAACAAGTAACAGTTGGAACAGAACTGTATGTCTAAAAATAATTTTAATGTAAATTAGTGAGAATTATATCCAGTCAGTAGGAACAAGTTACTGTCTTATAAAGGTCATCTACATCTTTAAAAATAAGAGGCATGCACAATAATTTAAGAGCAACAACAACACAAATTCACTGATGAGGAAAGGTCAAAGCTATGTGCTGAAATTTATGAAAGGCTTCTTCAAAGAGCCCTGATGCTAACATCAGACCTGGATAGAACTCCAAAGGATGTGACTGAGGATGAAGCTTCTCATCCTTATACTTTGACTTCATATTATCCTTCCCCTTTCTGTTCACAGACTGGAGGTTTGAGAATTGCCCAAACCCCATGTTTTCTTTCAAATCATGGACATGGTTATACTCACAGAGAAGTAGCTAAGAGAAGAATGGGCATCCACAAAACTTGCAATATTTATGCTGAGCAAACACATTTGGAGTCTTCAAAATGATCAGGTTCCATCCAAATCACTCTATATCTTACTGCAGAGACAACAGGGAAGGGGACCAGGTAGTGGGGACCTGGAGCAGAAGCAACAAAATGGTCTCTGAAAATGACAATATAGAAACTTGTTACACCATTAGTTGCATATATAGAGATATACTGATAGATATAGATACATAGGTCATATATATATATATATATATATATATATATATTTAAAAAGAAAAATTGTAATATATTTTTGAAGCTTCTAGTTTATTTTCTTTCAATTAAAACATATTTATATAATTTCCCCTTCCCCTTTCCTCCCTCCAACCCTTCCCACACATGCCCTTGCTCCTTCATGAATTTATAACCTCTTTGCTTTTATCATTCACACACACACAAAACACACACACACACACACACACACACACACACACACACACACACACACACACACTTCGCACTCCTTTGAAAAGTTTATAACAATTTAATTATTATAAAATAACCCATATAATTATATATTATACATGGTTTAGCTGTATTTTAGGTAAATATAAAATAATTCAATTCCTTGAGGGATTTTTGAAAAAATGTAACTATTATTTATCCTTCCTCCCTCCTCCTTCTGTATTGAACTCCCTCATCTTCCTCCAATTAAAGCTCCTGTTCCCATCTAAATTTTTTCCTCCATTCATATCACTTCTATCCTGTTATTTCCCTCTCTAGCTCTCATCTGAGGTCATCTTTTACCATCCTAGTTTCTGTTCTTTGCATTTAGTCCAAATTATATTTTGACATCTTAAGATTTTGAGCTAGGAACCCCAGATGAGAGAACATGTGGTGTTTGTGTTTCTGGGTATGAAGGTCAGTGATGGTATATTTTTGGACTATTTTTAGCTAAATCAAGAACTGATTATCACCGATTGCAGAGTGTTTTTAAGGAGGATGAATTTTGCTAAGTTTCCCCTATATGGCCACACTCCTGAATGGTATGCATTATACTATTACAACACAAGGGATATACAAAAGAGCTCTCTCGTTGGCATGTTTCCATTTATTTAGACCTCAATACCACAGCCAAATATGTTTCTTCATTTTCCCTAAGCAATGAAATATTAAACGTTTATGATTTGGTTTTATTATTCATACAAATAATCCTAAAATGCATAGCAATATTTTAGGATTTGTATTTGAATAGAAAAGACTACCCTGGCTTCTAAGAGCAAAAATTATCATGTTATTTTATATAGGAAATCAAGGTGTTGGTGCTAAAAATCAGACTTTCTATTTATTCAACTCATGTCTTGTGAGCAAATGACAAATACTGCAGATTTTGTTCTTAGAAATACCTGAAACACTCCCAAACTCTTGCCTTTCAGGCTTACATTCTGCAGATGAAAAGAAAAATGCTAGCATTAATATTTAAAATAAGTTACAAGGGCATGTATGAATTTTCAAAATAAAACAATGATGTGAACAAAAGGTATCTGGATTCCTAGGTTGGGCTTAGGAATTCAAAATAAGATACCAAAGTTAAACCTGAGAGAACTTGACCCATGAACTTGGAATGAGGAAGAGTATAGGTTCATTTATAAGGAACTTTTAGCTTGATATTGTTGTTGTTAGTTAAGTAGAGGGAAGAAAAGGAAAAACAAGAAAAATAACATTTGTAACTATGATCCAGAACAGTGAGAACAACAGTTGACCTAACTGTGACAGGAGACCGTTGACAAATCACTGAGTGCAAGAGACAGGCATAGCTGAGTAAAATAAGATACAAACTAGGAGTTTAGACACTAACCAAGCACACACTGGGCATTTGCTGAAGTTCTCTTCTGGATCCTTTGATTTTCTCTAGAGGTCACTTGTTAAGGAAGGGAATGAGGGCAAGTTTCAGAGTTTGGGGGAACATATATGCAAAAGATGGGGATGTGCTTAGACTATGTAAATGCACTAAGATGGCTGTCCATTATTAAGAAAAGAGTAATACATCATCCCAGACACCAGGAAATTCTCAGACAGGACTTAAGGACAACAAGTGGCAACAACAGATGAATTTATTTTTAATAATTAAAAAATGTATCAGATTTATTTAAGGAAAAAAACATTCTATATCATGATCATGAAGTCACAACGAGACAACTACAGCTGTAGCATTCTTTCAATACATTTGGGTACATCAGAGAGTAGGCAGCAATATGTGCCTTGGCTTGAGGTTCCAAAGAGGAAATATGAGCAGACAAAGACAAGGTCAAGACCATTGAGAATAAATGGAAAATTATAATTAATGGTTGTAGATTTAAGCTAAGTAAACAGGAAAGAAGATGCAAGGTAAGGAAATGATAAAGACAAGTGAATTGATTATTTTGTGTCTAGGTAAAGTCATTATTAAGATTGTTAGCATGCCAGAGAATGTGGGCTGTGTGGCGTGCACTTACAAACTTGAATTATGAAGCAGTACAGACATTGGAAATGATCGTGTCTTGGAAATTCATGGTAGGTAAAATACAATACAAGTGGCAGGAATTTTGGAGTAAAGGAGGCCACTGAACTAAGCAGGCTGTTAAAAATCACCTAGTAGACAATGAAACCCCAAAGAATGTTGGAGGAAAAGACAGTAAGCCTGAAGCTAAAAATTCACCCAAATACAGGAGTCAAACAATGCCTAATGGGTGGCATTAGACTTGAAAGTGAAAGAGGTGTTTTATGATGCAGGAAAATGAATGGCCCTGGGATGATAAAATATAAGCACTTAAGAACATGACAGAAGCATCAACATCTTCAGGGGGACAACAGCATTCTTATTAGGCAATCAAAGTGAGTCACACTCGCAGGACTGTTTGGAAGGGAAAGGATTTTACATATGAAGGAATAAAACTTTCCACAGCATAGTTATTCTCTTACAGTTGGACTCACAGTGCAAAAGATTCACAGGTGATATCCAAGTTCTTAAGAGACTCAGCACAGATGAGGAAGACCTAGGGTCTGAGGGGTTTTTTGAGGTCTTATGTAGCTTGAGAGTTTTCTCTCCGGGCCCCACCAAGCACTGGCAGTCCCTTAGCCCACTTATAAAATAAACATACAGATGCTTATATTATTTAAACTGCTTGGCCATTAGCTCAGGCCTGTCATTGTCTAGCTCTTACTCTCATATTCAGCCCATTTCTATCAATCTATACTTTGCCACGTGGCTTGTGCCTTACTGGTACCTTACATCTTCCTTGTCCTGGTGGTGGCTGCAGTCTCCCCCTCTGCCTTCCTCTTCCCTCAATTCTTCTTTCTGTTAGTCCCGCCTATACTTCCTGCCTGGCTACTGGCCAATCAGTGTTTTATTTATTAACCAATCAGAGCAACACATTTGCCATACAGAACATCCCACAGCAGTCTTATATGAAAAGGTACATTAAGGTCATTACAAAATTTGTCCTATGAACTCAGAGCAGATGGCAGAGCTATGGTGTGTGTGTGTGTGTGTGTGTGTGTGTGTGTGTGTGTGTGTGTGTGTGTGTGTAGAGGTGAGATGATTGGAGGTCTTTAGTACCCAAACCCTTGGTAAAGATGAGTGAGTAGGGGGAATCTCATCTTAGAGCTAGAAGTTGAAACTTTCTCTTGGTCATGATTGGGGAAGAACGGATTCATTCTGTGAGTTTCCCTTGATGGCTGGAGGGATTTAGGGTGTCTAAGTGCTTTTACTCTCTTGTTCTTCCAATTGCATGCTCAACTAGTAATTAGCCTTTGCCATCAACCTCATCTTCCCCACCTCGCCTCTCTCTCTCTCTCTCTCTCTTCCCCTCTCCATATACACAATCAGTCAGTGGTCAGCATGCTACCTTCAGTAGTTTTGACTAAATACATCACTTTTGCCCTTGCCCTGTGGTCATGAAGCACAAAGCAAGTCTTCGTGCATCCAGGGTGGCCTCCTAGGCCCACACATTCAAGGGAGTTTGTATCCATCTTCTAAACACAAAGTCTGCTACTTGGCCTGAATAGTTCTTTGGAATATTTTTTAGGTTATCCTTCGTTCCTTCATTCCTTCCTCCTTCCTCCCTTCCTTCCTTCCTTCCTTCCTTCCTTCCTTCCTTCCTTCCTTCCTTCCTTCCTCCTTCCTTCCTTCCATCCGTCTTTCCTACTTACTTTGTAGGTAACATGGTCTATCCCAGAGAATGAATGATAATATAAATTCAGTAGCTATTGAATAGAATGCTGTAAATAAATGTCTGGAAGGTTCACATTACAAAATAAAATTTATTTGTGATGTTCCTTCAGGTTATCTAAAACAAACAAGCCCCATCCCCTCCTCCTGTTAGTGGCTTCTAATTTTCTGTTTAAAAAAGTCCTTATAAATTGACATTAACTACTGTATTTTTAGTAATATTCTGAAATAAAATCTAAACACATCTTTCATGAATATACACAAAAAATACTACAAATTATCTTTTCCTTACAAAGATAGTATCATTTTAACCTGTGTCTATTTGGCAGTACGTTTTTCTCTTACTGAAACATTTTGAAATCCTTCTACTTTCAACCCTGTGCCCATTTGGGAAGACTAAGGATCGATGCCATCTCCTACAAGATGCTTCATGTGATTATTTTTCATAGCTCATTCCACTTTTTCTCTGTGTATATAACTCATAATACATTACATGCTATGGCATTTTCTACTTCACAGCTCCTGAAGAAAGCAGAAATTAATTGCTGAAATTTTGTTCCGTCAACAAAAAAAAATGAAAATCATATTATGTTTGTACTTAAGAATGTGTTTAAGAAGAAAAATAAGAATGAGAGCAAAGATTGTATTTAAAAATTTATGAATATGAGCTGGGAGGTGGTGGCACACACCTTTAATCCCAGCACTCAGGAGGCAGAGCTAGGAGGATCTCTGTGAGTTCAAGGCCAGCCTGATCTACAGAGTGAGTTCCAGGATAGGCACCAAAACTACAACAGAGAAACCCTGTCTCAAAAACCAAAAAAAAAAAAAAAATTATGAATATAATGTATAACTTCACAAAATCTTGAATAAAAATTTAAGAGCTAAATAAATATAAACACATGTATTCCAATATTTAGAACACAAGGCAAGCCTCAAGTTATCACATTAAATTCCCCAAAGTGTTACCATTTTAAAGGAATTCACTATTTTGATGCATTGGATGAAACTTTTAGAATCAGAGATTGTAAAAATGGGAAGATGCTTTGATTCATCAAATACAAACTAAATGTGCAATAGAATTGATATAAATCACCATATAGCAACATCTATTTTAGGGTCTAGAGAGATGGTGTAGCAGTTAAGAGCATGTACTATTCTTCCAGAAGACTCAGTGTGGTTCTGAGAACTCATATCAGGTATCTTACAACCACTACTCCAGCTCCAGGACTCTCATTCTCTTTTCCGGCCTCTGCAGTCATTGGCACATATGTACTTCCCCTCTCATATACATATTATTAAAAATAAAATAATTTTAGAATGTTATTTTAATCTAAGCATGATGGTGCATGGCTTTAACCCTAGCACTCAAGAAGCAAAGTCAGGTGAAGATCTGTGAGTGGGAGGTCAGCCTTGTAGTGGGTAGCTGTTTGAGCCATGCCCTAAAGCACCACCCCTAGTGAGGCAGCTGTAGCCGGTACATTTGCCTATGACCTTGAGGTATTCCTTAAGACCTGGGATACACCTATGCCCCCTCTCTTGACAGGATGCTGAGATCTTGGACTAAGCGGTACAATGTGGGACATAGCTCAGCTTTCCCAAACCCTGTGATAAATCTCCCGTGGTTGTGTTTACCCCCCAAATAAGTTCCTTTAATCATTAAACTGATTCCATGGATTGCTAGCAATTTAATCACATTACAGACTAGTCTGCATTGTGAGGTAAAGGACAACTAGACAGTAAGACCTTGTCTTAAAATTCGTTGCTATTTTAAGTATTTTCTGGAGAAGAAGGCAAAAAATGTTTAATTTCATTTTCAAGTTCACTAATACTTTATGGAGAGATATGCCACAATGTCTAGAGTAAGCTGACTTATTTAATGTTATTTGATACCTTCAGGCTCTCATTACATTTCCTCGGAATTTAAGCTTAACTTGCTTTCATTAATTGATATTGATATCTTTATCTTTGTGATCATTTCCTGTTATCCTTCCTACTTAGCCCTCCATAGCACACACCTCACAGTTATAAAGCAAGAACAGGTTAGGCTCTGTGGCAAAAACTACTACCTCATTCTTTGCATAGCATTTCAAGTGTGTGTGCGTGTGTGTGTGTGTGTGTGTGTGTGTGTGTGTGTGTGTGTGTGTGTGTGGTGTGTGTGTGTGTGTGTGCACATTCATATCTGTTGGTAAAGTATAATTCTTACTATAAGTGCATACGAGAAGGGAATGGAGGACAGAGACCAGCATGAGGCTCGCACCCAGTGTGAGTTAGATGAGAAGAGATGGGAGAGCTGTGAGTAAAAGTGAAGGGTAGATACAAGGGTGTGAACTGAACATAAGAGGGATATAGATAGACACAGACGGCACAGGTATCTGACACCTCAAAAGGAAAATAGATGGGGAAAGACTTACAACAAAGAAAGAGGAATTATTTTGAACTCTGAGGCCTTGACTCTTACGCTGGGATTTTATTTATATCTTGATCTGGTACAAGAACTTCTAGTGACCTACATTACAGTCCAAGTTGGCCTAGAATTCCTGTTCTCCCCAGAGGGATCCTACACTGCTCCAATTCATTGCTGGTTCAAGTTACAGAATTTTGCCAGAGAAATCATCAAATTTGTTCCAGGAGAATCAAAAGAGATAGTGTGGATAATCTATTGTCTAAATTTGGGGATGATGTCTATAGTTTAAAAACAAATCAGGTTGGTTTTTTTTTAGCTCACCATTTAGACCTATTGATGTTCACATACTTGCCATTTATATTATTTAAACAAATTGCCCTGCTCTCAGTCTCAAAATCCTTATGTTTTTCATTGTTTTTATCTTTTGATTTTTTTTCTCTTGTCACACTCCTATAAGAACATGACAAAAGAGAGGCATTTGAATAATGATTTTAATTGGGAATTGAATCAGATACATACTTTTCTGACTTGCAGAATGAAATGCATTCCACCATCTAAGGCAACATAGAGGGCTATTAAATGGAAGTAAGCTTTATTCTTTTGGAGTCTCTGGAAACAAAGTGTGACTGTTTCTCCTCTGGATATAGAAAAGTACAAAGGGCCTCAGGGATGCGGGACTGTTCAACACAGGAACAAGCATCTCTCATTGAGAACCTTGTAACCATCAGGACTGGATTAGAAAATACCCATTAAATACAAGTTTACACACACTTCCAACTTAGGCCATGGCTGTAAGGCAGAGGTGGGTGATGTCTTTTAAATATAAAACAAATCTCCAAAAGAAAATCAGGTTGCATTTAAAAATGTTCATGTGCAACAAGATCTGCCCAAAACATGAGCTCAGAACTCTGGTCTGTGAGTTTATGTCAACTCTGTATATACAACTTTTCTTGAGTTATTATGATGAAAATTTTTAGTGAACAAAAAAAAACACAAATACTAGTTGTGCTTCTTTTTTACTTTGCTACACACAAGCTAGGTCTGCATTTCTGCTGGCTGACATTTTTCAGGGGCAGGTGTTTTGTTCTCACTAACTACTAACTGACCTATGGGCTTTGAATGGTGGTGTTGAATGTGGCAAGCCTGAGAGGCATTTTAAGACATGTGGGTAGGTAAAATCTCTCCATGTTTAAAGGCTAAAAAGGAAGGAAGGGGCAATTTGCAAATTCACTGTTATTAGAGGATGCTTTCTTTAAATTATTTTTGTTCGAAGACTGAGAGAAAAAAGCTGAATCCACTTTAAGGATTTTTAATTTAAACTCTCCCATCAAACTTGCAATCTTTGGCTCTGTCTATAGGAATTTTATCTCAGTAACCCCTTCCCTGACCTATCCTTGAGGATGGAGATGAAACAAGATTCTACCATTGCACTGTAACTGTGGCTCTGCCCCAAAATAAATCACCAGCAATGATGAAGCATCCTTTGTGCTTAACCTATTCATTCAAAAAGATGAGTGGGTTCATAAGTGTCCCTAAATAAGAAAGCTTGTGACTCAGTGTACTTTAGAAGGTGACTCACTCACACAATGGTGTTCTGAGAAAACAATCCAAGGAGTTTCCCTGGCCTTCTTCATCCTGGTTGCTAACAGACTTGCTTTGTGCATTTTGAGCATAGGAGCTGAAAAAAAGAAGCTGGGAGATGTATTACAGCTATCACAGACAGTAAAGTGTTCTATGTTGAGAAATACCTTCTGTATCTTTGGATTGGAATGACAACGGTTCAGGAACTCACTGCAAAGCAGCCAGTAGATGTTTGTAGCCCAATATACTCAGAGAGGAAGGAAGCTTGACTAATCCCTTTCTGTCTAGGCAGCTTTTGGACCATGGCCTCTCAAACTGCACTAGTCACAGGAGGCACTAGGAGTTTTTCTTTCTTTCTTTCTTTCTTTCTTTCTTTCTTTCTTTCTTTCTTTCTTTCTTTCTTTCTTTCCTCTCTCTCTCTTTCTTTCTTTCTTTATATTACTATGTATGAATTGAACAAAGTGAAAACTTAATTGTGACATTGCCATGAGTGTGTGTGTGTGTGTGTGTGTGTGTGTGTGCGCGCGCGCACGCATGTCTGATGTGATCACAGCACCTCCTCTATTACTGTTCTTTTTTGATCCACCATTTCCCTTTTCACATCAAAATAGCCTCTCTTTCATGTTCCACACACAAGACCAAATCTTTTACAAGGCAGGATTCAAATGTTTAGGGCACCTTGATATGCCTTTCCAAAACGTTTCCAGCATGCCTGTTTAGCAGATCATCATTCATATGACAAGCTTCCCAATGGAGTCAAGTTATTTTCTATTTATTTCTCCAGTAAATTGCCTTCTTTTATTGAGTGACATAGGATAAAATGTATGGTATTTTCCTAAAACATGACGGTGAGCTAATGGAAATGGTGGCAAGTTGTTAAACAGTTGGCAGCTCATCCGCTTTTGCAAATAGCTGTATGTCAAGTACAGTGGCAACAGCACATCATTAATTTGTTGACTAAGCCGACCATTTTAAGAATAGAATGTAGCCGGGAGGTGGTGGCGCACGCCTTTAATCCCAGCACTCGGGAGGCAGAGCCAAGCGGATCTCTGTGAGTTCAAGGCCAGCCTGGGCTACCAAGGGAGTTCCAGGAAAGGCGCAAAGCGACACAGAGAAACCCTGTCTCGAAAAACCAAAAAAAAAAAAAAAAAAGAATAGAATGTGTGCTCAATGATCAGGCCATTGGATAGTAATCCTGGAGCTACATCCACTCTGCTGAGTGACACCATTAGTTCTGGTGAGTGCACTAGAACTCAAGGCCATTTTATCTCTTGTTCCCATGTAAAGGTAGAAAGAGAAAACCAACTCCACAAAGTTGTCCTTTGATTCAAATGCATGCCATGGCACACATGTCCACATACATGCAATACACAAATAATAGTAATATATTCATTTTGCTATTGTTCTTTGTAATAATTAGATGTTTTTTAAAAATTGCTAATTTTTTCTCAGAATCAAAAGAATTATCCTTACAAGTAATTTAAAACAAACACCTTGCACATTAGCAACTTCTTAATTTATATTAACAATTTAGCATAGTCATAGTTTTGATGTTGTTCGGGGGATGAAATTTTAACAATTTTTCTAAGATACTTGATTGTAATGATAATTTCCTTTAAGTTTGGGACTGAAGAAAAATATGGCTGTTAACCCCATGCTTTGGTAGGTGCAGCTCAGCAGCAGTCCTGGGAATACTTGAGATAGTAACTGTGTTAGTCACTTTTCTCACTGCAGCAACAAAATTTCTAACAAAAGAGAGGAAGCAACTTCAGGAAGGATGAGTTTATTTTAGTTGACCGATTTGTGGGCAGACTCCATTAGAATGAAAGTCCAGGAGCAGAAACAGAGATGGCTGTTCACATCGTGTCTGTAGGCAGGAATCAAAGAGATGAACAATGTTGCTCACCTCACTTTTCCTTTGTATTCACTCCAGGACCCTAGACCCTTGAGTGGTGCCACCCACAGTGAGGGTGAGTGAGTCTTCCTACCCAGTTATCTCATCCAGGATCCTCACAGAATTCCTAAGACTGATTTCCTAGGTGATTCTACATTGTCAGGTTAACAATATTAACCACCATAAGCCCTACTCTTGTCAAAATGGCTTCCAGACATTGTCGTAAGCCCTAACTTCTGTTCCTCGCACCCATGAACTCATGGTCATTGCATACTTCAGAATGCATCCAGGCTAACTTTAAAAATGGCTGTAGTGCTACGGTCTTTCACAGTTCCAACATCATTCAATGATGTAAGTGAAGAATCTATTCTGAGATTGAGATAATCTCTTAACAGGAAGCCTCTATACAACCCCCAAACCTGTTTCATACATCCCGCATGAAATGACATGGGTTACCCATTCCCATTCCCAAAAGGAAGAATGGAGACACAGCAGGCAAAGGCTGAACCAAAGCAGTATACAAACCCAACATGGAAAACAAAATCTTACAGCTCCATGTTCATCTTCCTTGGCTCCCGATGAAATCGCTTGGGGAGGCTTATTCTTCTGTCTTCACTGCCATTCTCTTTGGCTAGCTCCTCTCTATACATGCAGTATTCCTCAGCTGACCTCATGTGGTTCTGCCATATCTAACATCCTTGGATCTCCATTGCAACATAGGTTTTCCTTCTTTTTTTTTTTTTTTTTTTGGTTTTTTTTCGAGACAGGGTTTCTCTGTGTAGCTTTGCGCCTTTCCTGGAACTCGCTTTGGAGACCAGGCTGGCCTCGAACTCACAGAGATCCACCTGGCTCTGCCTCCCGAGTGCTGGGATTAAAGGCGTGCGCCACCACCGCCCGGCAGGTTTTCCTTCTTAATCAGTTTCGTAGAATGGCCTATCAGGGCCCCCTTGCCATACATTGCCTGGTATCATAGGCTCTCTAACATCACTGAGTTGACAATTAATACTAAATAGCACAGTAATACATTACTGCTTTTTAAATATGCAGCTTGATGGTGTTTAGTTCATGTATTCAGCATTCCCAAGATGTTTAATGTATTACAGACTGGTATGGGGTCTTTATTGATTGAGGATATACAAATGGAGGCTATCTTTCGATTCTACGATAAATATTAATTCACATTCTGTCAGTTTTAACAGCCTCACCTCATAGATAAATTTTATATGCTCAGAGTTTGTCCTATGATCTTGGATTTTACTGCAAGATCTTGGTTCTTGAAAAGTCAATAAGAATTTTGATTAAAAAAATCACAATTTTATCAAGTGATTTTCTTGTAAATCCCCTGAGTGAGTTTTATGCATGTGGACTTGAATTGCATCAACTTTAATAACACAGTGTATTGCACAGCTTCAGCATCCTTTAAGTCTCAAGAAAAACAGTGGGAGATGAAGGTGACTACCTGCAGGTGGGCTGACAGTAGTTAGATGACAAGTATTTTTGTTTCCTGGCATAATTAACTGCTGAAACCTGGCATCGTATAATTTGTTACCTATGGACAACCATTTATTATTAGTTTGAAAGACAGATTCCACAGGCTTTTACTACCTAAACTATTAACTCAAGTCATATGTGGTGTTTGGAACTCTACATTATTTTCTGAAATTCATATTAAGGATTCATAGGACACAACTCTTCCAGAGAAAAAGTTCTTTTCATATTTGTGGTGTTTCTATTATATGGAAGTAATTAAAACATTTGTTAAACTCCCAAATCACTACAAAAATTATACAAACAAATCAGCAAAATAAAAAGTTATAAAACACAACCCCAAAATGTAATATTTTGGTAAGAATTAAAGACTTTAAACTTCACAACAAAACCACTATGCACTGACATATGTAAATCTTAAATAAACAAATTTTCCAATATTAACATAAAATACCTATACAGTAACAGGTACTCTAAGTTTTTATTAGTTAAATCACCAGTCAAACATCTTGTCCCTACTGGGAATTGATTACCTCAAGATTCAAAAGATGCTTCATCCCACCACAAAGGCAGTTGCTCAAACGTGTTCATTGCTGCTGTATTCATAATTGCCAGAAAATAGAAACAATCTAGATGTCTCTCAACAGAAGGATGGATAAAGAAAAATGGAGTATTACTCAGCTGTTAAAAAAAATGATGTCACAAAATTTGCAGACAAATAGGTGGAATTAGAAAAAATAAATCATCCTTAGTAAGGTAACCCAGACCCAGGAAGACAAATATGGTATGCATTTGTTTATATATAAATATTAGCCATTAAGTAAGTGATAACCAAGGTACAATCCAAATACCCAGAGAGGTTAGGTATAGAAGAAGGGACTAGGAAGTCACACAAGATCTAGGAGGGGTAAATAGAATAGATTGTATGAGTAGGCTGGATTCGGAGGGGAATGAAAAAAGGAAGATCGGGTGGAGAGAGGGAGGAAAGATGGGGTTGAGGGAGGATATTCGGGGAAAAACAGCTACGATTGAGAGGCATTTGAGAGGAACATAGTGCAATGTTAACTTCCTAAAATATGTGAAGGCAATCTTAATGAAGTCTCAAAATAATGAGAGAGACAGAGCCTCAACTAGTCATCTCTTATCACCAAATGAAGTTTCCAGTACTGGGACTGGGTTACATTCAATTGAGTTGTTGGTCAAATGGGTCCTATGGAAATCCTCAAACAACCTAGGCTGTTGTCAAGAGAATAGGTTACTCTCCCCAAACTGACAAAAAGATTCCATTGCTGAAGACAATACCCACACAACTCACTGAACATGGAGAGGTCAAGCTGTTGCCTACATAGAACTTTCACCCCTATGTTCTAGTGTCTTTGTTATAGTAAGGTACTCTTCAGGCTACCAACAGAGAAACCTAAATGCCAACCCCGCCACAAACCTTTGATCTACAGACAGTCTTGCCTGCAAAGTTTGCTAGGGCAATGGTGGACAAAGCTTGTGGAAATAACCATTCAACATTCTATTTGACTTAAGGCCCAATCTATGAGATGAAACCCATACCCAACACTGTTTGGGTAACCAAGAATCAGAAAATAGATAGTCCAGAGTCCTAGGGTAAAAGCAAATACTGCTGGTCTAAAAGAAAAAAAAAAGGAACCGTAAAATGACCCTTAATGATATTCTGCTATACTCAGAGATCAGTGCCTTATTCAGACATCATTAGAGAAGCTTCCTCCTACAGCAGTTAGGAACAAATACAGAGACCCACAGCCAGACATTACACATACAGAAAGAGACCTTGGAACACACAGTTCTAAATGAGATGTCTCTATCAAATCCTTCCCCTTAGAACTCAGGGAACCGTACAGTAGAGGAGGCAGAAAGTGTGTAAGAGCCAGAGGAAATGGAGGACACCAGAACAAGGCCCTCTAAATCAACTAAGTAAAGGTGCTAAGAACTCACAGAGGCAAGCACAGGGCAACATGAGTCTGTACCAGGTCCTCTGCATATATATTATAGCTTTAAGTTTACTATTTTTATGAGATTTCTGAGTGTGTGAATGAGTGGGTCTCTGAGTCTTTCTTGGGCTCTTTTCCTTTTGTTGGTTTGCCTTCCCCAACTCCACTGTGATGGTTTGTGTTTTATCTTACTATATTTCATTTTGTTGTTTTGTGGTTACCTTTTAGAAGCCTGTGTGTTTCTAACGAGAGACATAATGGGAGTGGATCTGGATGGGAAAGAAGGTAGGGATGAACTGGGAGAGAACAGCGAGGGGAATCTGTAATCAGGATATATTGTATGAGAAAAGAATCTATTTTTAATAAGAGGGGGAAATTTTTTAAAGGATATATTTTATCAAGTGTCTTCTTCAGTGGATTTAATTTAATATTAACTCACCAAACAAAATTGAATGTTGAATTACAAATACAATTTATTTGTCTAAACATGTGCACTTATTTTCTCTCTTGGATTATTTCTTTCTTTCATTTATATTTTAGAAATAAAACATTCCTTTGACAAGAACACATTTCTTAGATTATCGTATCAATGATGACATTTGTTGGTTTTCACTTGTGGTGTTAATTGTGATCTTCTGGCGAAAGACCTGTGACACAGAGGTCTCCACTGTGACATTATGCTATTCTTTTGCACTTAAATAGAATTCTTGGGAAGTGTCTGAGGCTTTTTAAGATTCTGTGTTCTTCCCCTTCTACTCACAAAGCTGAATCTCTGGTGAATCTGGCCTGAAACAGGTTACTGTGCTAATGCTAAATTGTGGTTTTTTCTTTATATGCCATTTGAATTATTTGTACAATGTGTTGCAAAGATGTCTCATGACTTTTTAAAAAGTTTTTCCCCCAATGGGTGTTTTCTTTTTGACATTTCTCAATTTTGTGTTTATTTTTGTGATGGTTAATCCTGATTTTCAAACTGGCAGGAACTGGGGTCACCTGGAAGACAAGACTCTGGCAATGTTTGTGAAGGATTACCTATAATAGACTAAACTCTGTGAGAAAGTATCTGAATTATGTTAATTCACAAGGGAAGACCCATAACTAGGTGGTCTGATTCTCTGGAATCACACAAGAGAAATGAAGTTGAGCGTTAGTCTCCCTTAATTTCTGCTTTCTAACTGTGGTTTCAACATGACCGACCAATTGCTTCAGGCTTCTGCTGCCATGCCTTCCACACCATACCAGATTGTACCCTTGAACTATGAACAAATAATTCTTCCTTAAGATGAATTTGTCAGATGTTTCAGTATGCCACTGAGAAAATAACTAACACAGTGCTTTCTCGTTTACTTTTAATCAAGTTTTATGATAATTTGAGTAATTGGTTAAATTTTATCAGATCCAAAGAGGATTTTAATATGTTGATTTGGACTATCATTTTATAGGTAAACTTGACTTTTGTTTGGTTCTGTGGTATTTCAGCTCTGTCCCATTTGCTGACTTCTGCTTCTCTGTCATGTTTCTTGTCCTCATTCTCTGAGAAGACACAGGACAAGAAGGACGTGTGTGAGGTTGCTTAATAAGATTCAGCATGCTGTCTCTTCCTTCCTTCCTTCCTTCCTTCCTTCCTTCCTTCCTTCCTTCCTTCCTTCCTCCCTTCCTCTGTCTATTCCTCCCTTGCTCCCTCCCTCCCTTCTTCCTTCCTTCTGTATCATAACAGTTTTAACGTAACTACATTCCTTGCATGCACTACTTGCTATTTGTTTTAATGTGTCTCATATTTCAGAGAAAGTATTAAGAGAAATGGACTGCGGCAGCTGCCATTGTCCAGCTACCCCAAAGTTCAATATAGCTTTCCTTCTAATTGTAATGTGTCACAGTTGGGAGTATAAAAATAGAATTATAGATTGGTCACAATTCAGTGCTTGGAATGACTATTTCCCCGTGCTATGTAATACTAATACAGTTAACAAGCCAACTTTTGGTCCCTGTTCCATCATCGTAGCAAAATGTCAGCAGTTAACCGTCAACATCTACTTACTGCTGAAGAAATGTGGAATATGCCAAACTCTGGTGTCAGGCTGATGAATTCTCATCAACACAAAGCAGTGGGTTGTGCTGCCTTGGGAAAGTTCTTTACCTTATATCTAGCACATTTATTCATCACATATGATAAGAATAGGAGCTACCCCACTTTAATGAGGATTAAAGAAGATAACGCAAATGAAACAATTAAACAGTTCCTATTACAGAGGCTTCCCTCACTCATAAACTTTAACACCTTTAAGCAAGGCTAGAAGTGTATGAAATGCCCTTTCTTTGTCTCAGTATGATTTTTTTTTCCACTAAAAAGTATTCAAACGTTTTAAATCCTGACACTGGAATTATTTTATTGCCAGTGTCTCTAGCACTGAACCTTATTCTCCTATTTACTCTAATTACCCAGTCTGCTAGCTATCAGTGAATTTCACTAATGCCCAACTCATAAACGTGAAAATCATTATAATTTACGGGAGTAAGTAGGTATCATTGATTCAAACCAAGGGTTTGCTAAAGTTTATGCTAATAGCAAATGCTTCTGTGTGCCTTCAATAGAGTAAATTCCCTTGGAACATTCAGTTCTAAGATAAAGAGTGGATTTTACAGGGGTAATGAATAACAAAAGTCATCCAGACAGAAAGAGTTCCAGGACAGCCAAGGATATACAGTGAAACCCTCAAAAAAGGAAAAAAAAAAAAAAAAAAAAAAAAAACAGCAAACAACAAACAAACAAAAAAACCAAGAATCTATGTTAAAAGTTAAAATTATAAGAATATAAAGCTTCCCAAGGAAATTTATTTGATCAGTCACAGAAAGGATGTTTAGTAGTAGTTTAAAGAAAAAAAAAAGGTTTAAAGTTTTGTGTTATTTTTTCTCAGAAATGCACAAACAAAAGTTAACCAGAAAAGAGATCCCATTTACAATAAGAATTTTAAATAACAACTTAAATTCACCAAATAGTATTTCCTGAATATGAAGTCTATCTTCTGTTCTGAGAATTGCCTTTATTTTTCTTAGTTCCAGTTATAAACAAACCAGGAGAAAATCAAGTCATTTGACTTAACTTGTATGCAACTATTTGAGAAATATATAATAGTTCCACATAATATTTGAAGAATGCTTTCACGTATATGGGGACAAAGCAGGTAAAGAAATATTTAGCATCACTAGAAGAAACAGGAGAAATCCTCACAGCTAGCTGTGACTCACAACACCATCAGCCCTGGCTTTAACAGAAGCCTGAACAAAAAGGAATTCACAAGTACCTGAAGCAAGCTTGGACAACCTGAGCAGTTCAAAGCCTTCAGGAATTCACACCCACTTCGCTACATAATGGGTCACAGGCAATTTTCCCTAAGCATCACACATGTCAGTGTCCTTGTCAATCAGGGGCCAGTGATGTACATGAAAGTTCTCTAACACAAACATGTACTTAATTTTCAACTGAAGAATAAAACATGAAAATCAACTGCCTTAAAACTTATGTTATTAAATCCCAACACAATCACAGCAATAGATTAAGACTTAACCTGATAAAAACATCTTGGACTAGAGACTTTATATAATCCAATTTTTATAGACTTGCCAATGCTGTTAGATCGATTTTGGTTGATTTTATTACACTTTACAACTCTTTAGAGTTCATTTCCTTTCTTACTGTCCACAGTCCAGGCAGGCCAGTTTCCATCGCCAGTCCCATGTCCTTAATTACTAAATGCTGGCCTTCTATGCTGAGAATTGAAACAGGAAGACAGATGAGGAATGTGCATGCTCAGTTTCCAAGGTACAGTGGGTGGGATTGAATTGTCTAAGACCTTGAGCGTCCTCAGGTTCAGGAGCTAACAAATCCAAAATCACAATCAGTTTCAGAAGCCTCTGTAAATGCACAGCATGCAAAGTGAATATGTAAATGCATTTTTTTCTGATTATCATACAGGTGATGTTACCACTCATGTTCATTCATTTAACTGTAATATTAAAGTGAATCACTGAGCTCTCTAACAAAGAATGCTGATTTCCTTAGCACAGGTATTGAGACAATCTGTGAAGAGACAACTAGCATACTCATTGTATTGATAATGAAGCACATACATCAGGCTCAAAATACTCAGTGGATAATTGTTGTAGAGAAGAAAGTATAACCATGAAATATTATCCCATGTTTCATATTTTATATGGCAAGATCAGATTTTAATCTCCTAAATTTCATTCAAGCCACCTTTAATCATGAATATTTCCTGTCCCTTCAGAAGTATTCTATATTTCAATGTGATATTTCATTACTATAATGTTTTAATTTATTACTAGTTGTTTGGAATAATGATTGAGTCGATATTTATTTTGCCTAATTTAACTCCATCTTTATTACAAAACTGTCAAAGTTTAATGAAATGGACCTAATGAAAATTCAAAAATAAAAGAGTAAGAAAGTTTGTTATTCAATTATTAATCAGTTTAGCTTATGTATATTATCCATTGAAATTGCTTTGAGTCTTAACATCCAAATTTTATTATTTCAATGAGAATAGTAATGTTTTTCTCTGGAAACCTGAGTGATTAAAATATAAAATCAAGTATGAGTTCAATCCCTGAGTGTAGTGAGGTGAGTGTGTGACTCCAGTTCTGACAGGCAGAGACAAAGAGATTATTGGGGACAGACAGCAAGCTAGACTAGCTAAAATGTTGATTTCAAGTTCAGTGAGAAATCTGTCTGAAAACATAAGCTGCACATGACAGTTGCTGCCTGCTACAGGAGGGAAAGTCACTTTTCTTTGAAGGGCAGCCACTGACTAACAAGTTACCCATGCCCCAGTAGAATATCCTGCGCATGTGTGTATGGGCAGCACTGATTGTGTTGATTGGATTCAGTGGTGTGTGTGTGTGTGTGTGTGTGTGTGTGTGTGTTATTGAAACGCTCTGGTGTAAAACCAAAGGAAATCATCAATTAGAGTGAAGATAACATCAGCCTAGGCCTCAATTGTTTTTGTTTTTAAGTAATTAATTTAAAATTGAAAGTCTAAAATTAAATTAGCAATCATGTATAAATGTAATGATGCACCTGACATGAAGGAGAACCAGAGCAATAATGGACAGCAGCAATTTACTCTACTACTTCTAGATAATAGGATGACTGTGAATAACTGAAAACTCATGGATAAAAGTGATATTAACCATTCTCTCTCATCAAGGAAATGGAAGATATAATGTATCTTTCAGGTTTAAAATAACCAAACAGAAAAACAACAGAGTGGAAGCACACAAAATGTTATATATGACTTTGATAATTTACAAATCTAATAAAACTTAATAAATGAACCAAACACATGAGTCAAAAGATTCTATGCAAATTTGTAAATGGGAACAAGACACATAAAACATGAATTATTATAAGAATGTAAAGAGGATACCTATGAGAATTTCTCCCAGAAGAAAGGAAGGCCCTGGCAGAAAAAACGAAGTTATAATCTTAAAACAAAATAAGCTAATGTAGCTTGTCAAGCTAAAAACAAGTGAGCTCATAATCCTGAAAGGATAAAGAAATAGAAATTTTTACAGGGATAGACAAAATATGTTGGAGATTAACAAGAATCTAAAGTAGCCAGTGATGATCTAACACTTCGTTTCTGGAAAGTACAGTCAGTCTCTATAGGGTTTGACATTCTTTGGCATGATGTCATTTCCAATTGTCTAAAAGAAAATGAATGTTTAAGACTTCCATTGTCATGAAATATTTTCTCAGACTAAGACCAAATTAAAGATATTTTTCAGACAAGAAGCAAAAACAGAATTCACACTCTAGCGAACCATAGTAGAGGAGAGAAGGTAATTTTATCAGCCATAAGAAAAATTGTTCAAAATGTAAACATAAATAAGGGTAGAGGTTAAAAATTATTGAAAGAAGAAGTAATATGATCTAATATAAATATTAACTATAAAATATCATGTGATATTTCATGATTAAAATATTAAATAAAAATGCCATGAAATAAAATAATAGATATTTACTCTAGATCTCTTGTTGCATGAATGAAAATATCAATTAACATTTACTAAGTACATTAGGATATGTTAGTGAAGACAAGTGAACATTCATCCTTGTAAAATTATAAAGCCATTCAAGATAAAAATTAAAAACAATATAAGAGAAGAATCTAGATGAGTACCTGGAAGTTTTGACTCACGGCCCACAAAAATGGCACTGTCTCGTGTTTTCATTCTTATCTCTTCATGGTTCACTTTCCTGCCAGTGACAATACCTGCTAGGGCCCCTCCACATCTGGAATCCTATGTAGTGGGGCACAGGACCCTTGCAGAAGATCCAATGTTAATATCAGGACAAGGTTATGCTTATATCTTCCCAGAAAATGAACAGAGTCTCTGATGGCTCCTGATTTGATGTATTTATCAAAGACATCCAGAGACCATCGGACAAATGAAACATGTGAATGTAGATGGCAAATCCATCAAAAGGAGACATCCCAAGAGAGAGAGTAAGCTGATAACTTAGGGAGACACAAGCACTTCAACTCATCAAGCTGAGACTTTGGGGAAACAAAGAGAGTATACTAATGACCCGTACCTATATTCATAGGGTTTCCCATGACATTCTTTTTTTTTAAGTGACTTATTTATTTTTATTTCATGTACATTGGTTTGACAGTATGAGGGTGTTGGACACCTTGGAACTGGAGTTAGAAACAGTTGGGAGCTGCCATGTGATGCTGGGAATTGAACCCAGGTCCTCTGGAAGAGCAGTCAGTGCTGTTAACCACTGAGCTGTCTCTCCAGCCCCTTCCCCTGATATTCTTATCAATGGTATTTTTCTGTCACATGGTTTCAGATTTTTCCCACAATTAATGATCTGCATAAAGAGATAGAAAAAAAATCTTTTGAATGACCTTTGAATGATCATCTTGATTATGTTGGCTTTCCCCTTTCTTTGATCCTCTGTTAGATATTCTTATAATTCTCTTATGCTTGCCTGTATTAATTAGATTAGCAATGGAGGCAATGCACTAAACCATTGCCTCTATTACAGCTGCCCTTTTCCCCTCTAAAATAAGAGAAATGCTTACAATAAGCATTGTAGAAACCAGGATTGTCAATCATATGGGCCTATTTTCTTCAATGGAAGGAAATGAATGATACCTAGTCACCAGAAATGCTGGAGTGAAAAGTGGTCAGTCAATCTGCCGATCATTTTGCTGGGGTTGTGAATTGTAGCCTGGTTATCCTTTGCTTTGTGTCTAATATATACATATCAGTGAGTACTAAAAGAGACTTTTTAAAGTGAACCTGAAACCAAGACTACACATGACCTAAGCAATTTAACTGGTCTGTGGAAGAAGATACCTTAACTCAGCATCTCTGTAGCAATGAGCTGTAGTGTTGGTTTAATGTGGAAAAGTTCATAGAACATGGGAAAAAGATCAGAGCTAGCAAAGAATTGAATTAATCACTGGTAGATGATCCAAAAACAACCAAACATTGGATAGCAATAAAGACCAAGTTGATTACCTAAGATATCATTAAAGCATGAAGCTAATTCTATAAAAAAAAAAATACAGCAACATTTTAGGGCTCTATAAAACATCTGGAAATCACACATAATTTGTTTCATAGGTAACTGAAATTACCTAGAACTGAGAATTAATGAACTAGTAGAAAGGTAAACAGGAAAAAAATGTCAAAACTGAAGGGACAGAGTGAGAAAAGAAGAAAGATGAGAAAGATACATGATATTTAGGAAGTGGGCTCCTGTGCTAATGCATTCAAGAGTATTTCCTACTCTCTCTTCTATCAAGTTCAGTGTAACTGGATTTTATGTTGAGGTCTTTGATCCAATGGGACTTGAGTTTTGTGCATGGTGACAGATATGGATCTATTTCAGTCTTTTACATGTTGCCATCCAGTTATGCCAGCACCATTTGTTGAAAACACTTTCTTTTTTCCATTATATAGTTTTGACTTCTTTGTAAAAAAATCAGGTGTTCAAGGTGTGTGGATTAATGTCAGGGTCTTCAATTCTATTCCATTGGTCCACATGTTGGCTTTTATGCCAATACCAAGCTGTTATTATCACTATAGCTCTATAGTAGAGCCTGAGGTCAGGGATGGTGATCTCTCATGCTCATGAATACATAGGATTAACATAGGAAAAAAAAGCAATTTTAACAAAGCAATTTACAACCTTTAATCCCAGCACTCGGGAGGCAGAGCCAGGCGGATCTCTGTGAGTTCGAGGCCAGCCTGGGCTACCAAGTGAGTTCCAGGAAAGGCACAAAGCTACACAGAGAAACCCTGTCTCGAAAAACCAAAAAAATAAAAAATAAAAAAATAAAAGCAATTTACAGATTCAATGCAATCCCCATCAAAATCCCAACACAATTCTTCACAGACTTGGAAAGAATAACACTCAACTTCATATGGAAAAACAAAAAAACCCAGGATAGCTAAAAGAATTCTGTACAATAAAGCAACCTCTGGAGGCATCACCAATGAACATCTGATTTTTCACAAAGAAACCAAAACTGTACAATAGAAAAAAGAAAGCATCTTCAACAAATGGTTCTGGCATAAGTGGATGTTAACATGTAGAAGATTGTAAATCAATCCATATCTATTGCGATGCACAAAACTCAAGTCCAAATGGATCAAAGACTTCAACATAAATCCAGTTACACTAAACCTGATAGAAGAGAAAGTAGTAAGTAGCCTTGAAGCACTGGCAAGGAGGCTACTTCCTAAATATAACACCAGTAGTGCAGACACTGAGAGCAACAATTAATAAATCAGATCTTCTGAAACTGAGAAGCTTCTGAAAGGCAAAGGACATGGTAAATAAGACAAAATGACAACCTACAGAATGGGAAAAGATCTTCACCAACCCCACATCTGACAGAGGGCTGACCTCCAAAATATATAAAGAATTCAATAAACTAGACATCAAAATACTGGACAATCTTATTTAAAAATGGGATATAGAGCTAAACAGAGAATTCTCAACAGAAGAGTCTCAAATGGCTGAAAGACATTTAAGGAATCCTTAGTCATCAGAGAAATGCAAATCAAAATGACTCTGAGATACCATCTTACACCTGTCAAAATGGCTAAGATCAAAAACCCTGATGACAGCTTATGTTGGAGAGGACATGGAGCAAGGGGAACACTTATCCACTGTTGGTGGGAGTACAAACTTGTATAACCACTTTGGAAATCAGTATGGTGTTTTCTCAGAAAATTGGGAATCAATCTACTTCAAGACCCAGCTATACCACTCTTGAACATATAACTAAGCAATGTACAATGATACCACAAGGACTCATGTAATGGGTAGCTGTTTCAGCTTTGACTTGGAAGTACTACCCCCATTGAGGCTTCTGGTAACTGTCACGCCTACAAGATGGGGATGAGAGAGGAGCCCTTAAGACCCAAGACACAGATGTGCCAGTTCTCTTGTTTCCTGGATCCTGGATGCTGGAGGTAGACCAAGCAGAGTTCTCCAGAGAACACCACTGGACTGCACTACACCTTTCTCGGAACCTGTAACCTATCCCTTTACTTGTAAGTTATCCCACAAAATAAACCTCCCTTTTAACTACATAGAGTTGCCTTAATTCTTCCACCAATAGACACATGCTCTACTATGTTCATATCAGCATTGTTTGTAATAGCCAGAACCAGGAAACAACCTAGATGCCCCTCAACTGAAGAATGGATAAAGAAAATGTGGTACATATACACATGGAGTACTACTCAGCAGTAAATATACAATGACATCATAAAATTTACAGGCAAATGGATGGAACTAGAAAATAGCATCCTGATTCAGAAGGACAAACAGGGCATGTACTCGCTCATCAGTGGATACTAGATGTAAAGCAAAGGATAACCAGAGTACAAACCACAGCTCCAGAGAAGTTAACAAAGAGGACCCTAATAGGTACTCACAGATCACCCTGGGAAGGGGAAATAGAGGAGGTTTCCATGAGTAAACTAGGGGTGAGGGAAAACAATGAAGGGTAGAGAATGGGTGTTGAGAACATAAGGGAATGGGATGGTCGAGCTGGAACAGGAACAGAGTAGGAGAGCAATGGAAGAGATATCATGATAGATGGAGACATCGTGGGATCAAGATCCATCCCTGCTGCATGAACTGGCTTTTGGGAGCCCACTACCTATGGTGGGACACCTTGCACAGCTGTGATGCAGGTGGAGGGGCTTGGACCTGCCTCAACTGAGTGTACCAGGCTCTACTGACTCCCCATGGAAGGTCTTACCTTGTCAGGGGAGGGAATGGAGGTGGGTTGTGGAGAAGAAGGCTGGAGGCAGGTGGAGGGAAAAGAAAGGGATCTGTGTTTGGTATGTAAAATGAATAAAAAAAATTCTGAATAAAAAAGGACCATAAAAATATAAAAATAAGTCTCTTTTAGCTTCTGCTTTCCTAAAGTCTCTTCTGGACATTAGCCATGGCTCATCACGAGAAGATTTCTGACAAAATGCAAAATTGTCTTTGACTCTCTGCTTATTTTCCCCCAGCATCTCAGAATCTCACCGTGAATGATTGCATTGAAGAGGTTGGCCATTGAGTTAAGCAGAACTTTTCACAGAGTTTCATTCTTTTCTCCTCATTTCTCACCTACATCATGTCCCCAGGCACCAGGTGACTTCTGTGATTCACACTCTGGAGCATCCATTTTCAACCCTTTGAGATAGATGATCATATTCTCTCTTCTGTGATTTGAAAATCTGTCAGAGAGAACATCTCTTTAAATATGTTTTGTGCTCTTAATTATAATAGGCTTATATTCGCCACCATCTCTAATCTTTTAAATTATCTTTTGGTTATATTCCATTTAAATGAGCTCTTCATAGTGGGAGAAGAAATATACAAGGTATATTTATACTCATGGTCATATTCAATGATCTTTGTTATCCATTTCAATAAACCTGTTCAGTTTTATTTGGACGTTTCATTCAAAAACTATTTGCTCATATGTTGTATATAATTTAGTGGATTTGGCAGTGTATCTTGTAGGTGTATAATACATGGAACATGCAAGAGAGAGGGGGAGAAGTTAGAGAGAAAGAGGACAGAAATATAGTAGAAGGAAAGGTATAAAACTGTCCATACAAACACACTTGTGCATTTTTGTATTTAGCCAACATGATTTAAAAAAAAAACAAGATGGTGCCATAAGAGTATTAGAAGGCATATTAAGATATGTCACTTTGGATTCAGGCACTTTTACATGGGTAATTTGTACCTACACTTTAAAGAAATTCTATAAATCTTCTGCAGGTGACCCTAATGGCCAAGACAAATTTCTAGGAAAACACTAAATGCTTATTTGGAAAGTTTATAATTTTCTAATTTCTTTTCCATGTGTATATATGTTTGTGTTACATGTGTGTTTGTAATGTGTGTGCAATTCTGCTTCCCTGTGTGTGTATGTGTGTGTGTGTGTACAGAAGACAGAAATCTGTTTTAGGAGTCTTACTCTATACGCCCACTGCACTCTCTGAGGCAGGATCTTTCAAGAAACTTGTAGGTCATGGTTTTGGCCAGATTAGTTGGTCACTACAACTCCCAGGTCTGCTGTCTCCCTCCACCCACAAATTGCTGAGATCACGTGCCACCACACCCAGTTTTTTGTTTGTTTGTTTTTGTAATGTTGGAAACCGGAAGTTGGGTCCTCATATTTGTGCAGCAAGCACACCATTCATCGAACCATCCCCAAGCCTCTGAAACTCCTCATTTCTTAACAATACAGATTTAACTGAAACTTAATGAATTTTGAATGTTTTAAGTGATGAATGAATAATTATCATCACCATCAACTTTAATTATCTCTCTTTGAAACCAATTTTGCGTTGACTGATGCCATTATATCAGCTGCCATTGCCAACAATGGAATCCTGTATATCCAAAATAACATCCTTAGACCATTAGACCATCCAGTGCAACTGGATAATCAATTTAGAAAGTGTTAATTAGACCCAAAGGAATAACTTTCTATCTAATCTTAAACCTTATATTTTTCCAGTGACAGAAATAAACTGTTAAGAGTATAATTTCCTCAAAGTCAGCGCCCTTATTTTATTAGTTATGAACACTAATCAGCTGTACTTAATGGCTAGTTTCAATCTCTAAGAAATACATCGGGGGTAAAAAACCTGACAAAGTATACTTTGGGTTTTCTTTCAAGGGGAACATTTAATTAGTTTCTTTTCTGCTCTTTCATATGTCATTTTTACACTATAAAAGTCACAGTTTGGAATGATGGTTCAGACATTCTGCTTAGTAATATTTTCTCACTGCAATGCACCAGATGTCAAAATCCATTAAATTCCCGGTGTCACTTCCATAATTTTAACGAGCGAGCTTCTGTAATGCAAATAAACAGTGTCAGAATTTCCCAGAGATTCAACTCTCTTCCCAACTGTCTTCTTTTAATAGCTAAGCCTTTTGAAAGTGCTAAATTTATCTTTTCTTTATCTGAAAAACTTGACTGAGGCAAGTAACTGACATGAAACCTCATTGTATATCATTATAGAAAGTTCTGCATGTGTGATGTGCTAATTTGACCCACTTGGAGACCACAGCTAATGATTTGCTAGGATTCTGCAACCAAGAGCTTTAGTGTTCCCACATATTTCTGAAAAGGGCAGATTTCTGCATGAATATTTTATAAGAATTAACTGAAGCAAGTTTTGACAGTTTTTCACTCATATTTTGGCACAAAATAACTAATGCATATCCTTGGAGGTAATTATTAGAGTAACAATAAATAACCCGAGCTGGCCATTGGCATTTAATACAACAGCACCAAGGGCAGAAAAGCCTGGGACAGAATGTGAAACACAAAGGGAATTGAGCAATTTTGGTACCTGCTTCCTTCCTTGGGACCGGTTTCGAGAACTTAGAAATAGCAACAAGATGTTTGGTGCACTGCAATAGATCCCCTCAAGTAATCCAATGAGATGAGTCCCCCCAGAGTGAAATCCAGAACTCCGCTCTTCTTCAGGGTGATGGATATTTATCTTAGATTTTCTTTCCTCCAAATGATTGCACATTTATTGATTTTTGAAAAGCCTCTACTTCACTTGAAATCACTGCTATTTTTAAAAAAGTAGCAAATGATGTCATAATTTCAATCACTTAGCACAGCTCATAGGCTACAGGAAGAACTCCACAAAACAATTGTGGCTCTCTCTCTGCCAGTAGTGTTTGAACATCCTTCTCTAACTAGCTCCCATTTGCATTTGCAAAGGGATTGAAAAGGCAAAAAGCAGAAATCAGTAAGGGATTCCAACTGTTCCTTCTGTTGTTTATTTGTAAACTGGTTGGAGAAGCCCTACTGCCTTCTGCCCGTTTGCTTCTGGCCAGTTCCATTTCCTTCAAACATCCACATCTGGATGGATTGAGAGGAAGAATATTAAAAATAGGTAAGCTTAGCTATATGACTTACATAAAGCCTAACATCAGATTCTTCATTAGATAATCCAGGCACTAACTATTTTCCCTAAAAGGGGACTAATGGCAAGGGTCATCCAAAAAAAAAAAAAAAAGAATGACAATTCAGTAAGCATTTACCACAAACAGGATGCTCCGGTTTCTGTTAATCATGAAATAAAATATCTTTGTTATCAAAACCACAGTGAGTTTTAAGCTGGCCTCTGCCTCTGCACAGTGAGGGCATGAGCTCACTGGCTAGGAAGAGAGCCCAGGCTGTCAGAGCTGATGACCTTTCAAAGATTGATCTTAACAGTTCAGAGCTGAAGTTTCCACTCAAGTACAGTCACCCGCTTCACCATGGGAAAGGTGTTTCGAGGTCTCGAAGAACATCAAGGCCATCAACAGTTCCAACTCTTACATTCAGTGTTATCATTCCAGTATGTGCCTATCTATGATGACATTTAGCTTGTGGATGAGTTACATCAAGATGCTAACAGTAATTAATAAAAGAGAACAACTTTGCAACATGCTGTGCTAAGAGTTATGTCAATGTTGTTTCTCATATTTTCCTTCTGTGTGGTACTCACCCTGTAGTCTTAACAAGACAAATACCACAGTGATTACATGATGAGATTAGGAGGGTTCATAAATAGGCATTGCAAGATAACGACATCTACTATGTAAGGATACTTGAAAACAAGATTTATGATATGATAAAAGTTGATCTGATGATCAAGACCAGTGAGGACTGGTCAACAAACAGCTGGCATATGTAGTGTGGATGAACTGGATGAAAGAGAAATCCACATCCCATATGGGATGAAGCAGAATGCTGAAAAATTTTCCCTGTGCCATCTAGAAAAACATACAATCAAAAAGTTATGAGTTACTTACTTCTGAATATTTCCACTTAATATTTTCAAAGCATAACAAAAGTACCTGAAACCATAGGAAGTGGTGTTGTGGTTACAGAAAGATTACTGTGATGAGAAGGACAGACCTGACAAATTCCTACTGCTCATGGCGTTGGGAAATAATCATAACATCAGTTGCAGTGCCCACCCAGACTAGTCCTTCTACACTGTACTTCCAGAGTTGTTGTTGTTGTCAAGGGAAAATAAGAAGCAAACATAGCAAAGTAAAATAAAGAACTGAACCTAAGCACAGGAGTCAAAGTACATGGAGAAATTACTCTATGTATGCTTTCCTCAGCACACTGAATTCTTGTCATTTCTATAGACGGTGAACAAATGAATCAGCTTTTTTTATTGCTTTGAGTTGCCTGGATAGACATGTGAAGCTTAGACTCTCTTGGTAATAGAAACCACTTACATGGAGCTTAGAAATGTAAAAATACTACATGTGGATCTTTCTATGTTAGCATTACTTTAAATGGAAATGTTTACTGGCAAAATTGAAAACAATTCCATTATAATTCCTATAATATATCTAAGTACTTGGTGCTACCTGTAAGCTTTAAAATGCCAAAGCAAATGACAGTGAATATTTAGTAAATAAATAGGTATGCAAACATTTTCACCAAATGTAATGGCTTAGAAAATAGACATGGAAATCTTAAGACCTTTAATATTATAATCCCACTACTTCTCATCACTAGCTTTTTCAAAGCTTGATACTTGAAGAACACCCATAATTTAGAAAGAATTTGCTAAATTAAAACAGAGCCTTCAATGATACTCATTAGTAAGAAATTTTGATTTCCTAAGGAATGTTATGCTGTAAACTTATCTGAATCATTCCTCGTAACTGTAGCAATTCTATCTACACACAGGAGGCTGAAATGACACACATAGTGCATATTTAGATGCCCCCTTTCTGTAGTTAAATATACATGCCTACCCTTTATGTATGCAAAAATTTGAGGGGAAAAAGGGAAAAGTAGGTCTAGGGGTATAGCTACACAACAAGGTGTATGTTTAGCATGTGCAAGACTTTGGGATCAATAATTAGAACCAAAAAGAGGAAAATAAAACAGAAGGAAGGAAAGGAAAGAAAAGAGAGAAAAACAAATTTAATAATTATTTTATATATTGTCCTTTAAAATTCAGAAACCAAGAATGGGTTCTAAATACAATCACAAAATGTGGGATTGAAAGCCTTAGTTACGTGAGGCACATGATGGAGAACTGGAATCAGCCATCTGTCATTTTCCATCCTGGCTTTTTCATTATGCTCAGAGGATCTTGGAAAAATTATAATATTTAAAATTAAAACCCAAGTCCTTCTTCATAAAAGAGTGTGTTTTTCTTTCCCATGCATACTATTGTGAGAACTAAATGAAAATTATCAATACTATTGAAATACAGAATAATAATTTTATGACCTTCAATTAATAAAGTCTTACCAAATGCTAAAATCGTTGATAGTTTTAACTATTATCTTTTAAAGATTATCACACTGATTTTTCATGAAAGGTAATATACATAGATATTTACTATTTTATACTATCTTATTTAGGGTTTCTGTTGTACTAAAACATCATGGCCAATAGCATCTTGGGGAGGAAAGCTCAGCTTACAGTTCCACATCACAGTCAGTTACTGAGGGAAGTCTGGGTGGGAACCACAGACAGGAACAGGGAGGCAGGAACTGAAGTAGAAACCACAGAGGAGTATTGCTTACTCTCTTGCTCCTCCTTAGTCACTCAGCTTGTTTTCTTACATATTCAAAGACCACCTTCCCATGGATGGCACCTCTCCATGGGTTCGGCCTTTTTATTTCAATCTCTAATCAAGAAGACGCCCCTGTAGGCTCACTTACAGAGCCAATCTAATGGAGTCATTTTCCAATTGAAATTCTCTCTTCCCAGATGACTTTGGCTTGTATCAAGGTTACATAAAATCTAACCATCGTCTATACATTAATTGTTAGAGGTAGACCCAATGCAGAAGAATATGTCTGTAAACCCAACCCTTAAGAGCTAACGCAGGAGGGTATGATGTTTGAGACCAGTCTTGGGGTTACATAGCAGGACCTGGCCTCCAAGAAGAACAGAAAAGGAAAAGAGAAGAGAAAAATAAATGTAAATACAGAAAGTTGAAATTTTTAGAAGCTTGGAAATTTTAAGACAACTGGCTAAGTGGACAGTTTGTAAAATATGAAGATAAATCAATGAACACTTCTGCAGATTTTCCTGGTCTCCCAGGGTTAGGAACACATAGGCTTGTGAAGACTGTTACTGCAATTGTGTATTTGTTTATGGAAAATGGGTTATGACAATGCTTATTGAGACAGACCAGAGTTAAGTCCCTAATTTGCCAGTCTCTTTGTGACATAGTCATCAACCCGCTGCTTCCAGCAAAATTAATGTGAAAATGCACATTCAGAAATGAATAACTATAGAGCCCTAAGGAAGTAGTACTGTGGAGACAGCCTGTTCCTTGCCTGATATGAGAGTTTTGATCTTTACTCAAAAGTATAAATAAAAATGATCTGGTTCTTCAGGATGTTGTAATCTCAATCTTATATTGTTATTTGTTGTAGTATATGTGCCTTTTCTTGAGAAGATTGTGAGGTAGTCAGAATATATGTTTAAAAGGTGAAAAGAATAACCTCACACCACTCCCTGTCCACCATCCTTTATTCTGGCGTCTGAGCACACTCTTATTTCTACTGTTACTCAAGGTCAGATTTATAGATTCAATTTTATAAATATTATTTCCCTGCTGATTCCTGGTACAATAATCAAACTTTTTCCAAACATATCCCTTTATATCTAACAAATTCATTAGACTTTTTTCCAATTTTAATCTGGCCTAATAACTAATCATCACTTTAACAATCTATATTCATATAGCAACTAGATAATTCTTCTACATACAGAAGTAATATGATATCAATAAGACAGAGAATAGAAGGGACAGAAGGATGCAACATGCTTAGAAAACAAAAGAATCTGCATATCCAACAATATATCTGATTTGGAAAGATACATGGAAACAATGCTCATAAGGGAATAAACATTATTATAGAGATACTTTTTGAAATCTGCTTCATAGAGTTTTCATTTTTTAAGAAGGAAAACAAATGTGTATGTTAAAAAGAAGTTTGTTATTTAACATTCAGATACAAAGTATATATACTCAGTTTGATTCAGATGACAGTTTTGTAGATAGAAAACCCTTCACACCAATTCTAATAACATTTAAGGAAAAGTAGACTCCAAATATCATGCTGTATTGTGCCTATGTTTTAGTGTTAAAATATCAGAACATTTCAGGACATATATTTTACCACACATATTTTATATAAAATTTCAATTAGAGTGGAGGATTTGAAATCAATTAATTTCATTTCATGTGAATTATATACATGAGCTGACAATCCCATCCTGTATTTCAAATGTCCATTTTATCTAACCACATAGTTTAAATGCTAACTGGGGCTTTTGATTATCAAATGCCATGAAGGTCTGTTGATGTGGTCATGGCCTTAGTTATAATTTCAATTAACTGGAAAAACAGTCATGACCATCAATTAATAAACTACATAGAAATTATTCACCTCTGTTACTTTCAAGAATTTCTTTTTTTTTACTTCATTTTTTCCTTTTATTGAAAATAAATTGTTTTTGTTTTTTTTTGTTTGTTTTTTTTTTATTTTGCAATACAATTCAGTTCTACATATCAGCCACGGATTCCCTTGTTCTCCCCCCTCCCGCCCCCCTCACCTTCCTGCCAGCCCAACCCCCATTCCCACCTCCTCCAGGGCAAAGCCTCCCCCGAGGACTGAGATCAACCTGGTAGACTCAGTCCAGGCAGGTCTAAGGATGCTTTCTTATGGGGTCTCCCCAATGCAGGTGAGAAGCTAGGGCTTTGCATGTTCTGAGATTGTTCAACTTCAATCTGCCCTTCAAGATGAAGAAGTCTCTTTGAAGGTGGCAAACCTTTAAGCATACAGCATTCAAACTTGGCTTGTATTTTTCTATGATACCCTTTCATACAAAAATCACCAAAACATATTCACATATTGTCAAATATTATTATAGTCATAATTAAGAGCCTGGTAACCTTTATGACATTATTCCTCACTGACCATGAGACTGGAAGTAAGAAACCATGCTTTCCCCTGCACTGTCTTTATTTTATTGAAATGATAAACTATAAACACATGTAACATTTGAACAGACTGTGCAAATGAAAATTAAAATTTAAAAAAATCCTAGGGTGATTTTCAGAATCATCAATATGGACATGGGAAATGCCAATTGGAAGCTTCAGCAACTGAGCTTTAACTGAGAAATTCTGATGCAAGCAGAATACTCAGGAAAGTAAAATTTTACATAAAATTTCAAATTCATTATTCACTCAGGGTTGTTTTTAACCATGACCCAAATGGAAGCCAGGGCATCCAAGGACTGACATCCTAACAACCTAATTCTGTAGCTAAATAAAACTCTGCAGGCACAGTTGTGCTTAGCTCATCTAGGTTAAGGATGGAAACAAAAAGTAACTTCTGAGGACTTTTGGGTAATAAAGATACATGAAATTATTGGGAAACTGGTTAATAACCTGAAATACATCAAATGATTTTTAATAGCACAAGGGTTGAGTCGGGACCATGTATAATGTCACACATACTGATGACATACTATCATTGAAGTTTATCTCCAGCCCAGTCAATTAGATACTTATTACTCATTAGACTCTAATAAAACATCATACAAGGCCAGACGGTGGTGGCGCATGCCTTTAATCCCAGCACTCGGGAGGTAGAGGTAGGCGGATCTCTGTGAGTTCGAGGCCAGCCTGGGCTACCAAGCGAGTTCCAGGAAAGGCGCAAAGCTACACAGAGAAACCCTGTCTTGAAAAACCAAAAAAAAAAAAAAAAAAAAAAAAAAAAAAAAAAAAAAAAACAAACAAACAAAAAAAACCCCACCATCATACAAGGGGGGAGATTTGGGTCTAGATGATTTAAAAATAAAAACTCTTCTAAATTGAATGATGAAAATATGTTATTCTGTACCAAGAACCTCGATAAAGATATTTCAACATTGAATCTTTGGAAAGCCTTATGTCTAAGCATCTAATGGTTAAAACATTGACCTCACTTTCTAATGCTCAATCCATCTGGAGAACTGTGGTTCTAGACATAACAGAATATCTGTCTCGAGACCAGTGCAAAGTTTATTTCCAAAGTACTTCTATTGGACAGCAATCCTAACTGCTAAATTACCAAACATCTATTTAACAACAGTAATATTAATTAATGGAAATAGTTTAGGAGAGAAGAAGACTATAACTCAGAGCAATTTCTACATTCAGTCTATGCTGTGGGATGGTCTGTATGTGCTCTGATTGGTCAATAAATAAAACACTGATTGGCCAGTGGCCAGGCAAAAAGTATAGGTGGGACTAACAGAGAAGAGAATTGAGAGAACAGGAAAGCAGAGAGAGACACTGCCAGCCGCCGCCATGACAAGCAGCATGTGAAGACGCCGGTAAGCCACAAGCCACGTGGCAAGGTATAGATTTATAGAAATGGATTAATTTAAGATATAAGAACAGTTAGCAAGAAGCCTGCCACGGCCATACAGTTTGTTAGTAATATAAGTCTCTGTGTTTACTTGGTTGGGTCTGAGCGGCTGTGGGACTGGTGGGTGACAGAGATTTGTCCTGAATGTGGGCCAGGCAGGAAAACTCTAGCTACAAGTCTAGTTTCCAGTCCAAGGGAAGAGCCAGTCTAAGAAAGATGACTTCAACCTAGAGGTAGGAAAAGGGCAAGAAAGTGCAACAGCAGTTCTCAGGATGAGTTCAGTCAAAGGAGGGAATGATGGTGGGAAAAAGAAAACACAGGGCAAAAATGATGAGCAAAGAAATGTGTTAAGAAAGATTATCAGAAAGACTTCATCCAGCAACTGAAGGGAGCAAATGAAGAGACCCACAATCAAACATTAGATGGAGTTCTTGGGGAATCCTGTAGACAATGGGGAGGAATGATTGTAGAAGCCAGATAGGTCAAGGACACCACAAGGAAACCCATATAATCAACTAACCAGGGCTCATTGGGGCTCACAAATACTAAACCAAAAATCTGGGAACCTGTATGGGTCTGACCTAGGTCCTCTGCATATATGTTATATTTGTGTAACTTGGTGTTGTGGTTTGGACTCCTAACAGTGTGATAAGGGGTTTTCTCTGACTGTTTTGCTTGCTTTTGGGACCCTGTTCCTCCCCCCTGGGTGGCCTTATCCAGCCTTAATATGAGGGAATGTATCTAGTCATATTACAACTTGATATGCCATGTTTGATTGATATCCCTGGGTGGCCTCTGCCTTTCTGAAGAGAAAGAGGAGGGGTGAATCTGGAGGAGAGGGAAGGTGCTGGAGGAGAGGAGGGAGGGAAAACTATAGTCAGTATGTAATATATAAGAGAAGAATAAATAAATAATAAAAAAGAAAGATTAGCAGGGTTATGATTGTAGCTGAGCAGTGGAGCTTCTTACCTGGTATGTGTGACAGCCCAGGTTCATTCCCCAGTTCCGCCAAATAACATCACAACATAACAAACAAAAATATCAATGGCCTGTGAGATGGCTACTGAGTAAAGGCACTTGTAGCCAAAACTGATAACCTGATTTTGATCTACAAAACCAAAATTATCAAGAAAGAAAGCTGACTACTTCAAGTTGCCTTCCAGTTTCCACTGCCATAGCATGTATGTGCCCACACATAGTCACACACACACACACACACACACACACACACACACACACACACACACTAAACAAACAAATTTAAACAAATAAAGGATATGAATGGATCACCTTATAACTGTAATATTGTCTCTTGATCAGTGATTTTATGATTGTCTAGCTCAGGAGTTTATGTTGACCCTGGAAGAGGAGGACATCATTTAATGACTTTAAGAATGGAAAGACTATGGAATCATTTGGTTATATCCCCAAATGTGATATAACTAGATCATATGATAAATCTATTTCTAGCTTCATGAGGAACTTCTACACTGATTTTTATTATGACTTTATGACTTTATCAGTTTGCACTCCCATCAATAGTGAATGAGTGTTTTCTCCTGTATCTATGTCAACATTCCCTTTCATTTGGGTTTTTGATCTTATCAATTCATACCGGGGTAAGATGAAATCTTAAAGGAGTTTTAATTCGCATTTTTCTGATGGCAGAGAGTATTGAAAACTTAAAAATTATTTCTCATCCATTTGTTTTTCTTCTTTTGAGAGTTCTTTATCTACTTCCATGCTTAATTCTTTAAGTAAGTTGGTTGCTGTCTTGATATTTAGAGTTTAAAGATCTTGGTATATTTTCAATTCTAACACTCTGCCAGATGTATAGCTGGTAATGATTTTTCCCCATTCTTCATGTTCCTCTTCACTCAAATGGTAGTGCATTACTTTCGTGAAGTCTCATTTGTTAATTTTCGGTATTAATGCCTTCAATACTAGGGTACTGTTCATAAAGTCCTTTCCTAAAAGTTGAAGTGCATCTCCTACTTTCTCTTATGCCACATTCAGGGTATCATGTCTTGTGTTAATGTCCTTGATCCATTTGGAGCTGTGTGTAGAGTGAGAGATATGGATCTAGTTTCATTCTGCTGCATGTAGCTATCCAATCTGAAAACACATTTTGAAGATTCTATTCTCCAATGTGTACCTTTTGTCTCTTTGTCAATAATTCTTGAATATAGTGATTTTATGCTTTATGCTAATTATCAATTTTATCCTATTGATTAATGTGTCTGTTTTTTATGTCAGAATTATGCTATTTTTATTAAGATAACTCCCCAGTATAACGTGAAATCTGAACTGGTGATACCTCAAGCCATTCTATTATTGCTAAGGATGTTTTGGCAATCTTGGGTCATTCATGTTACCATATGGGATTGGAGATTATCTGTTGACTTTCTAAGAAGAATATATTGAAATTTTGTTGAAGGTTGCATTGAATTTGTAGATTGCTTTTGGTAGGATAACATTTTTACAATATGAACCTTACCGGTCCATAAGCATGAGCTGTCTTTTTATCTCCTGTTGTCATCCACAGTTTATTATTTGAATTTCCTAGAGTTTCATTTTACAAGTATTTCACTTTCTTTACAGATTTACTTAAAGTCATTTAATATTTTTCCATTTACTAAAAATATATTTTTTCTATGTAATATATCCTCATTATGGTTTCACCTCTATCTAGTCCTTCTAGTTCAGGATCTCTGACGTTGAAGATATGGTAGAAGAAATAGATTCATCAGTCAAAGAAAACACTAAAGTCAACAAAGTCATGAACCAAAATGTCCAAGAAATTTGGGACACCATGAAAAGACCAAACCTACAAATAATAGGGATAGAAGAAGGAGAAGAATACCAACTCAAAGGCACAGAAAATATATTCAATAAGATCATAGAAGAAAACTTTCCCAATTTAAAGAAGGAAATGCCTATGTAGATACAAGAAGCCTATAGAACACCAAACAGACAAACCCCCCAAAAAAGTCCCCTCGCCACATAATAATTAGACAACTAAATGTACAGAATAAAGAAAGAATATTAAGATCTGCTAAGGAAAAAGGCCAAGTGACTTATAAAGGCAAACCCATCAGAATAACACCCAATTTCTCAATGGAGACTTTGAAAGCCAGAAGGACATGGACAGATGTAATGCAGACACTAAGAGACCATGGATGCCAACCTAGACTAATATACCCAGCAAAACCTTCAATCATCATAGACGGAGTGAACAAGACATTCCAAGACAAAGCCAGATTTAAACAATACTTATCCACAAACCCAGCCCTACAGAAAGCACTAGAAGGAAAATTCCAACCTAAGGAAGTCAGATACACCCTTGAAAACACAGGCAATAGATAAAGTCACAGCAGTAAACCCCAAAGAAGAGAAGTACACACACACTACTACCAAAAAATAACAGGAATGAACAATCACTGGTCATTAATATCCCTTAATATCAATGGACTTAATTCACCTATAAAAAGACATAGGCTTACAGAATGGATACGAAAGCAGGACCCATCTTTCTGCTGCACACAAGAAACACATCTCAAATTCAAAGATAGACACTACCTAAGAATAAAAGGCTGGGAAAAGACTTTCCAATCAAATGGCCTTAAGAAACAAGCAGGTGTAGCTACCCTGATATACAGCAAAATAGACTTAAAACTAAAATCAATCAAAAGAGATCAAGAAGGGCATTACATACTCATCACAGGAAAGATCCACCAAGATGAAGTTTCAATTCTGAACATTTATGCCCAAAACACAAGGGCACCCACATATGTAAAAGAAACATTACTAAAGCTTAAAACACATATAAAACCCCACACATTAATAGTGGGAGACCTCAACACCCCACTTTCACCATTGGACAGATATCCCAAATCAAAACTTAACAGAGAAATAAAGGACTTAACTGATGTCATGACTCAAATGGATTTAATCGATATCTACAGAACATTCCACCCTAACAAAAAAGAATATACCTTCTTCTCAGCACCCCATGGAACCTTCTCTAAAATCGACCACGTACTTGGTCACAAAGCAAATCTCAACAGATACAAAACAATTGAAATAGCCTCCTGTGTTCTATCAGACCACCATGGTTTAAAATTAGATTTCAACAACAACAAAAACTACAGAAAATCTACAATCTCATGGAAATTGAATAATGCTCAACTGAATCACCAATGGGTCAAGGAAGAAATAAAGAAAGAAATTAAAGACTTCCTAGAGATCAATGAAAATGAAGACACCACATACACAAACTTATGTGACACTATGAAAGCAGTGCTAAGAGGGAAATTCATAGCACTAAATGTCCACATAAAGAAGTTGGAGAAATCTCACACTAGTGACTTAATAGCACATCTGAAAGCTCTAGAACAAGAAGAAACAAAGTCTCTCAGGAAGAATAGACTCCAGGAAATTATCAAAGTGAGAGCTGAAATCAATAAAATGGAAACAAAGAGAACTATACAAAAAATTAATGAAACAAAGAGTTGGTTCTTTGAGAAAATCAACAAGATAGACAAGCCCTTATCCAAACTAACCAAAAAGACAGAGAGAGAGCATCCAAATCAACAAAATCAGAAATGAAAAGGGGGACATAACAACAGACATTGAGGAAATCCAGAGAATCATCAGGTCATACTTCAAAAACCTCTACTCCACAAAACTGGAAAATCTAAAAGAAATGGATAATTTTCTGGATAGGTACCACATACCTAAGTTAAATCAAGACCAGATAAACTATTTAAATAGTCCAATAACCCCTAAGGAAATAGAAACAGTTATTAAAAGTCTCCCAAGCAAAAAAAGCCCAGGACCAGATAGTTTCAGCACAGAATTCTACCAGATCTTCGAAGAAGAGTTAATACCAATACACTCTAAATTGTTCCACACAATAGAAACAGAAAGAACATTACCAAATTCCTTCTATGAGGCTACAATTACCTTGATTTCTAAACCAAACAAGGATACAAAGAAAAAGAACTACAGACCGATCTCCCTCATGAACATTGATGCAAAAATACTCAATAAAATACTGGCAAACAGACTCCAAGAACACATCAAACAATTATCCACCATAATCAAGTAGGCTTCATCCCAGGGATGCAAGGGTGGTTCAACATACAAAAGTCCATCAATGTAATACACCATATAAACAAACTCAAAGAAAAAAACCACATGATCATCTCACTAGATGCAGAAAAGGCATTTGACAAAATCCAAACTCCCTTCACGATAAAGGTCTTGGAGCGATCAGGAATACAGGGAACATACCTAAGCATAATAAAGGCAATTTACAGCAAGCCAACAGTCAACATCAAATTAAATGGAGAGAAACTCAAAGCAATTCCACTAAAATCAGGAACAAGGCAAGGCTGTCCACTCTCCCCATACTTATTCAATATAGTACTTGAAGTTCTAGCCAGAACAATAGGACAACATAAGGAGATTAAGGGGATACAAATTGGAAAGGAAGAAGTCAAGCTTTCCCTATTTGCAGATGACATGATAGTATACTTGAGCAACCCCAAAGATTCCACCAAGGAACTGATACAGCTTATAAACACCTTCAACAACATAGCAGGATACAAGATCAACTCAAAAAAATCAGCAGCATTCCTATATACAATTGACAAAGAGGCTGAGAAGGAAATCAGAGATACATCACCCTTTACTATAGCCACAAATGACATAAAATACCTTGGGGTAACACTAACCAAGCAAGTGAAGGACCTATATGACAAGAACTTTAAGTCCCTGAAAAAAGAAATTGAAGATGTCAGAAAATGGAAAGATCTCCCATGCTCATGGATAGGCAGGACTAACATAGTAAAAATGGCGATCTTACCAAAAGCAATCTACAGATTCAATACAATCCCCATCAAAATACCAACACAATTCTTCACAGACCTGGAAAGAATAATACTCAACTTCATATGGAAAAACAAAAAACCCAGGATAGCCAAAAGAATCCTGTACAATAAAACAACCTCTGGAGGCATCACGATCCCTGACTTCAAGCTCTACTATAGAGCTACAGTAATAAAAACAGCTTGGTACTGTCATAAAAACCGACATGTGGACCAATGGAATCGAATTGAAGACCCTGACATTAATCTGCACACCTATGAACATACAATTTTTGACAAAGAAGCCAAAAGTGTACAATAATTTTAAGTAGGTTTGAATTCTTGCTGCCAAGGACTCTAGGTTGAAAGTATTTGGTAAATGAGTAAATGACTGCTGAAGCCAAATCTTTATTTCCTTGAATTGTATTTATCAGAATAATGTTTCATTTATAAATGTCCCTCAATCTACCATGATACATGTTGACGAGAAATATAGCACAAATAAAAACCCTGTGATTGAAAGAAAACTACTCACTGAAAGAGTAATGATACTTCTTCTGTCTGCTCCACTTTTCCTCCAAAAATACTAATTTACTATTTCTTTTATTAAAAGAACATTGCAAGATTTCCTTGTCAAGGAAATCAGAGACTCATAAAATTGTACATGTTACAGTTCATGTCCAAAATCTAAATCAGCAATGTAAAACCGTATAACTTTTAGAAATAGATGGAAAAACTTACCCTGGGTTACTAAGCAGGCAACAATTATTGTTAACTTACTATTTAACCTCGTTTAAACCATTAAAACAACTATTAATATTAACAATAGGTAACAATAGGTTCTTGCCGTAAGCACTCCATTTGATATTTATGTTAGACTTTTTGCGGGAATCCTGACTAACTGGAGCAAAGGACTATCAGTTAATCAAGCCAGACTTCCCTTATGCCCATTATCAGCCATTGAGAACAACTTGTGGATACTTTGAGGAAGGTACATGATAAACCCAGCTGCTTGCCCTTGAAGCACAACTCTGGCTCCTAAAGGTACAACTACAACCATGATCCTTTCAGTTTGTTGTAGATTATTTTTTTAAATCACAAACTTTGGGAAGTCTAGGTATCCCTGCAGTGCTTTCCTCCAAGGCCAGAGAGGCAGCACTTCCCTTGGTGGCCTTGCAGAGGAACTGTTGTAATTGGTATAAATGGGACAATAGCATGATTGGCTTCAACAGACTTCCTTTATGTGACAGTCTGTGTGACTGGTGAAAACATCCCTCTGTAGGAAGTGAAGGAAGCCCTGAGTGATACAGTCCTAAGTGAAAGTGTGCTGTTGACATGGGGATCATAATCATAGATCCTCAGAATATGGAGAAAATGCTAAAGCCTTCTCCCCAGGAGTGAAGAGCCTTCCCTTCTGGTCCATGTATGGCACTGACTATGTGACCAGACTATGTGACTTTCTCCCCCTGGATAATAACTGCCTGAAGACTGCTCCTATTGAAATAAAGTAAATCTGCCTACTTGATGCACTTATATACCATAAACTCTGCCTCCTTGTTTATCTGAATGTAATAAACCCTAGTTTATTACATAAATAAAACCTAGTTCAACTGTATACAATAACCCTGCCTCGCTGTTCAACTCTACATAATAAATGCTGAGCTTCCTGAACACTGATTTCTCCATCCAAGAGCTCAGTCCACCAGACACCAGCTTTCTGTCTGTGTCTCTGTGTGTCTGTCACTTCTTCATTCTCTCCCCATTTCTAGCCAAGTCCAAATTACTGAAAGAGCTTTTCATCTACCCAGAAATGGTATTTCAATCGAACAAAAAGATAACATCTAATTAGTAACACAACTTTACATTGTTTTAAGTATTTGTCCTCCCTCAAACTTGATCATTATTGTTCACAGCTACCTTCTTTTAACCTAGTTAAAATTATTGTGAATTTTGTTCTTTAGTTTGCAATGATATATTTTAGAACTTTAAAACATTACCATCGAGAACAAACAGAACCCACACCCACACACTGGTCTTAATGTATATTTACTCAAATATATGAAAAATGCCTACAGTCAGAACATTAAATTTTGCTTAATAAGGAGTTCTAAATATAAGTAGCATTTTCTAAACAGCAAGATAATACACATTTTCCACGTGTGTAAGAGGATTGTACTCTATGTTATCCTCAGAATTAGTGACATAAGTTCCTTAAATAATTATGGAGCATGGGTAGAGGCTCCTTTGCAATTCTTAAATCAGTTTAATGAATACTGTCATTCTTCCAGAAACAACATATCTTATTTCAAAGGCACACTTATGATTATAATCTATTGTGTATGTTTTTGACCTTTTAAGTTCCTCAGTACTTCTTAGAAAGCTCTTTAATCATTCTGCATCATTACACATTGACCTGAGGCCACTGAGTCACCGTAACAGATTATTATTGAGGTTGTCAACACAAGAGAGCAACAACTGTTATTTATTCCTATGGATTTGATAATTCTGTTCACGGAGGTTAGCAAAATGACCTTGCAAAATCCATTACTCTTTAGAGAGCAAGTTGGCATTTCTCTAATAAAGGAAAGTTATCTTAATGGCAAAGACCAATCTACTGGCGGAAATTCTTGTCCAAATCAGCAGCTGACAGGAGTTCTTGTCCAAAATCATCCTATTTTCATGACAGATGTAACTCTGAATTAAATTTGCATAAAACATGGGACAGGAACTCCTCAGATATTAGCACTAAGAGACCACGCTTGGTAAAGGGTGTTGCATATATAATGTATTTATAGACTATTCAGTGTGCCACTTGCAATTTTCTTATATGTAAACACTACCATCTAGCCATCCAGCACACCAGTGGGGGACAACTTTGCAGAATAGTTTTTTCTGGTCTCTAGGCTTTTGGATATGATGATAGAGGCTTGGATGAGCTGTAGTAGTATATGTTGGCAGAAAATATGATTTAACCAGCCTAACACTTAAATGTGGCATCCTCCACATTGAACCACATGGTTTAATTTAATGCTCCCAGATAACTTCTGTGATAGACTTTAATTGTAAATGCTATATACTACATAATACATAAAATACAATCTATTTTATTGTGTATAATAAAATATAAATGTTAAACAAAAATGCATGTGACTTAAACCTTATGATTAAATATAATTTAGACAGAAAACACATTCATGGCAAAGGCAAAAAAGACTCTAGATGGGATTGAGAAGGAATTAGCTAAAGAGCTGTTCCTGGTGAGATGGTCTGGGAAAGAACTTTAAGGAAATCTTCAGGTTTCAAACTGAGAAAATCCTGGTGGTTCCCAAACTGGTAAAATAGACTCATTGTAGTGAAGAAGATCATTAATCTAACTTGTTTCTCATTTTTTGTTTCTTCTTGGAATTTTTATAGAATGTCTAAAATTGATCCCAATGATATTCATTATTAAAAAAAGTATTAGCTAAGAAAAAGCGTATTTTTAAAATATTGAAAAAGAAGGTTAATAATTGGTTGGCATAATTAATGTGAGCACCTGCAGATATCGATATATTACTTCAACAGACTCTGGACATCTGTAAACACTTCATATGCAGTGAATGAGTGGATAGCTGTGGATAGTTTCTCCATAAGACTGTAGGTAGTTCTCCCATGTTCTTATACAGAATTAAGAATATTTAGCACTCATTAATGAATAGCCAATGACCTGAGAGAAGTAATTAAGGTCAGTTGACAGGAGAATAACTCAGTCCACCCTGTGCTCTAAATGCTGTATAGAAAATATCTTTAATGTCCATGGACAGCATCTGTGTAAACCACATCTCTGAACAATGACAACAAACCAGAAGAAAAATAAAACAAAACTAAGAAAATAAACACCTAAATCAAATATGTAATCTGAGGAGTTTAACAGAGATTTCTCAAAAGAGGATACGAATGGCCAATAAATACTTTTTTAAAATGCTCAACATCCACAGTCATCAGTGAAGTGTAAATTAAAATTCACTCTGAGGTTCCATGACACTTGGATCAGAATTGCTACCATCAATAAAACAAATGGCAACAAACACTGCAGAAAGTATGGGGAAAGAGGAGCCTTTCCTTACCCATTGGTGATGGGAGTAGAAACCTGTGCCTGTGCCGATCCTTTAGAAGCTAAAATGAACCCTTTCGTACATAGCTATACTACCATAGGCATCTACCCTAAAGACTGTATCCTTACAGAGTTACTTGCTCATCCATTTTATTGGTGTACTATTTACAATAGTGAAAAGGAGCATCATCCTAGATGTGTGCAAATGTGGAACATGTAAATGGGAATTTCTTCATCCGAGGAAAAATCAATTAGGAAATTTTCAGGAAAGTAGATAGTTCTGGAAAATATTATATTAAATTCAGTAACAGGCTCCAAAAAACAAACACTGTACTCTCTCATATGGGCATATACCTTGAGTTGGAGAATGTGATCAGGAATTTAAAATTTCTTATATATGGTCAAATGTTGCAATTGATCAAGAATTTTTAGAATTTTTTTTTTTTTTGGTTTTTTTCGAGACAGGGTTTCTCTGTGTAGCTTTGCGCCTCTCCTGGAACTCACTTGGTAGCCCAGGCTGGCCTCGAACTCACAGAGATCCGCCTGGCTCTGCCTCCCGAGTGCTGGGATTAAAGGCGTGCGCCACCACCGCCCGGCAAATTTTTAGAATTTTAAACATATCATAGTTAACACTTTCTGAAATCAAATTATAGGTTTATTTTCTGATCAAAGTATTTTTTCCCAATGTCATGGGCCCCTTTCTAGCTTCTTGGCGTCTCCCTTTCCTTATTCCCATGTAGATCTGCATATAAAAAATAGAAGCTTAAACTTTGTGGTGCTGTGTTTATATACAAAATGCAAACTTACACACATTTATGATTTAAAAAAAAAAGTCCTGAAACTTTAAAGACACTAGAAGATATAGATTAAACACTTCAAGCTGGAGGTATAGATGAGCATGTTCTGAACAGGATTGGAACAGCATGGGAAATACTCATAAAAAGCAGCAAATGAGATTGCCTGAAATTAACAAGCTACTCTACAGAAAAGGAAAACCTCACCAGAGTAAAGAGACAACCTACAGAGTTGAAAGAGTATCATTGCAAATTGTATCTTACAGTACATATGAAGGATTAAGCACCTTAGATCAAATCACCTGGTCAATAAATTGGCTGATGAATTGAAAAGATGGTTCTCAAAAGGAGAAACACAAAGGGCTAATAAATATTTGCAAATGTGTTCAATATCCTTATTTATAAGGGAAATAAAACCTATAATTGCCTTGATATTTCATCTCACCCTAGGTAGAATGTGTATAATTAAAACAAACAATAACAAATGCTGGTTTACTTCTGTGATCTCCATTTGTGCATACCTACGGAAATTTAGTGTGGTGTTTCCTCTTATGACTGAAAATTGAACAACCAGATGACACAGCTCTAGAACTGTTGACTGTGTACTCAAAGGAATCTAAATCAACACACCACAGTGATACATGTAGGTCTACATTTATTTCTATACTAAGTACAAAAGCCATAAAATACCATGAGCCTTGGTGTCCATGAACAGATGAATGGACAGAGAAAATGTGATGCAATCACAGGACTGATTCTTCTCACAGCTTTGGAGAAAATGAAATGCTGGTGTTTGTAGGAAAATAGTTGCCAGCTGATATCATTATCTTAGGGAAATAAGTCAGATTCAGTTAAATACCATAGTTTTCTCATTTGTGGAACCTAGATTTAAAATCATATAGGTGTATATGTTTGTAATGGGATACATGTATTAAACGGTTATAAGAAATGGTAAGGAGATCCATCGATCAATCATTAAATGGGAGGAAATGATCTTAAAGGAAGTCAGAAATGTAGGTGAGAAGAAAGCAGAGGGAGGAGTGACAGGAAGGAAGGGGGAAAAGCTGGACAGGGTACATGAAGATTCAAGAATATTGGGATAAGGGAACCAATGACAACAAAGTGTGAAGACACATGTGTGAGTGCTCATTTCAGCATTTTCATGTGAGCTAACCTCTAAACACTGTCACACAAGTCATCAGGGTTCCATATATGACTTCTGGCCACAAGCATTTAGACTGCAGACTCCCAAACTGGCAAATGTTCTTTGCGGTCACAGGCTGGCTGCCGCTCTGTTTCATGTACTCTTCAACCCAGGGTCTGTGCTAGTGAATCAGGTTCTGTCTGGGACATTGCTGGTTTCAGGAGTGAAAGTAACATATTCACAGGGAATCCATGCTGCCTGTTGAAGTGTTTGTCTGCTGTTTGCACTTACATTTGGTTTGCTCAGAAAATTACTTGCCTAAGGCTGATGTAAATGTAATGGGGAAATAGAATTTTCTTCCAAGTTGAGACTATTGCATATGCAGGTAAAATAGCACTTGCTAGTCTAATGTATTGACATTTTCTATTTTTAAACCAAGCTTTCAAATTCCTAATATTCATTTCATTTTTGTTGTAGGTTAGTAAATTTTCTTGGTGATTTTTTTCATCTATGTCCTTGGTGTTTCTTGGTGAAACTATTATGTGTTTTTCTTTTTCTTTTTAGCAATCAGGAAAGAAACTAGCTTAGAAAAAATGGCCTGAACTATTCTGTTTCTGAAAGGTTTGTCTAAAACTAAGTGATGGCTTCCTTCACAAAATAATTAAGGCCAGTGTCTTCTCTTGTAAGGATTTTTAAAATGTTTTTCATTCCATTCATCCTTATGGGATATTTATATGTTTTGTGTTTTTGAAAAATCACTTTAAGATTATATTTCTCTAGGAATTTATTCTCATGCCAACATACATTCTAATAATTGTACTTCTTATCAATACAATTTCTGTACTTAGGATAATCTCAGTTTTAACTCATACAATCATTGATTTGAGTATTCTATCTTTGATTATTTTCATTAGAAATTTTTTAATTTTACTTGTCTTTAAAAACGTATTATTATCTTATTGGTGGTACATAGTGAGACCACGTCTAAATAGTTAGGTAGATGATGGATAGGTAGATAGATAGATAGATAGTTAGATAGATAGATAGATAGATAGATCCATGTGACAGGGTCCTGTGCTGTTGTTCCCTTTGGAGGAGGGGGCCAAGTAGGCACAGAATCAATGACACAGACTCCAGGAGAATGTTGAAATAACAAGCTTAGTTCATCCAGGAAGAGGCAAGCCTTATATACCCTCCACCCCATCCTGGGGGAAGGTTTGATGAATATACATCTGCTGGTGTGACATGGCTGCTTCTCATTGGTCCAGGTCATCTCAGATCATGTCTCAGCTGCTGTTGCTAGGGCCCTTAGGCAGACCCAAGTTGACTCTCAGGAAGTATCTTATTACTGGTTTGGGCTGGCTGGCCCTCAAGCCTATTAGAGATGAGTCATCCCACAGATCCATATCTTAAAATATTCTGTTGTATTTCACCATATTTTATACTTCTTATGGGAACAACATAATGTCTATGAGGAAATGAGGAATGATGGATGATGAACCTTGTGACATAGCATTAGCTTAATGTAATGATACCACAGCTTATCTGATCCTGAAGAGAGCCACTGAATAACTAATTGAAGCATAGTGTATAAGGAATGGATGTTGTGGAAAACACAATAACTCAAACTGTGAGAGAGAGAGAATAGAGAAGCATGAGATTTGTATATTCAGAAAATATACAATTTAATTTTTTATTTCTCAAATTTCCACTAAACACAATAATGAAAAGTGACATTGTCTAAAGTAGTATTATAGTGCTGTGATTGTAATCCATGGCTTAATACTAATACAAGAGATTAGTCATAACTTCTATACTTTAGTGCATGTCATTTGTCACTTTGAAGAAAAGATTTCTGTGAGCTGAAGTTTTCTTATATATTCTAGTCCTATGCATCTTATATTGTATTCATGTATTTAATATACCATTTAAATAGTGCCTATGATCCTACTAATGTTTAATTAGTTGTACTTATTAGTTTATATATGATTTCACTCTGTCTGGAGTTGAATTTATGTACTAATTTTGTATATGATGTAAAGCATACTAATTTGTGATTCTAGTTATACATTCTGCCAAGTTAATTTTAGCATGTACAAAACCAGACAATTTTCAAGTCCATACCAGCAGAATGCAGTCATGTGTGTATGGTATAAGACATCTGGCAAGCCCTGGGCTACCTTTTCATTTTGATACTTTTGCTTTTTGAGAACTTATTTCAGTTTTTTAAAAGTATTTCCCAAACAGGGCATAAAATTATTTTCACATGAATGTAATGTTACAAAATCACCAGGGAGAACAATGGAAGGATATGGCATGCTTTAGTGAATCTAGAACATACAATTTTCAGGAAAAGCTTATGAGTGGTTAATAAAAATGAACAAGTTTGCAAGCCTACTGGGTCCTTCACTGTTCCAAGTGCTTATGTAGACCATAATAATGTGTTCAGACTTAAAGAAAACTCGATATGTCGGAAGGACTTTCCCATTTTCTCAAGTGAGAAACTAAGAAATGAAGTTAGCCTATCTCAGACCTCTAAGCCTTAGAAGATAGTATGAAAAAAAATCGCCAGAACCCATATTCTTCACCACATTCACAGTTCAATGTAAATTCTAATCCTAATCTCCAGGCCATGGCTCCTATATGTAAATAAGAACTACCCAGATAAGTTGAAGAATGCATAATCTACATGAAAATCTACACAAGAAAATTCAAATTGCCTTTATAAAGTATATTTGACTTTTCTATAAACTTTCTTGTTCAACTTCAAATGCTGTACATAATTCTCTCTCTCTCTCTCTCTCTCTCTCTCTCTCTCTCTCTTTCTGTGTGTGTGTGTGTGTGTGTGTGTGTGTGTGTGTGTGTGTGTGTGCCTGTGTATGTATACCAAAACCTAAGCAAACTGAAGCACAGGTGTTTTACTTGAAAACCAACTATGCACAGCTATAATGATTTTCTTTGTTGTGATTAATCCTCAAACGTGGACACCATCTCACCCAATAAACTGTATGGTCTCCTTTTCCCCTTGCTAAGTATGGGATGGGGTGAGTCGCACACATGTGAGCATGAACATGGAGACTTAAGATCAACATCAGATGTCATTCTCATATGTCCTCTCCAACCTATTGTTTGGAGATTCAGTTCACATATCAGCTAGTTTAAAAGGTCAGTGAGTCCCAGGGACCTTGCTATCACCACCTGCCCAGGGCCATGATTTCAGGCTCATGCTACTGCACCCAGTGTTTGAATTGCTTGTTTGTCATCAAATTCAGGTCCCCATGATTGTAGAGAAAGTTCTTTATCAAACGAACCATCTCCCAAGTCCTCCAAAATGCAGCAATTTTTAATGAGGAAAGAGAAAATCTGATTTATTATAAACTCAATTTTCCATTACTTTCCAACCACAAAGAAAGTCTTGTGCATCTGTCAAATAAAAAGAAAATAAAGATTTGCCAAAAATTAAAAAAAAAATGTGATAATGACAAGAAATAAAGCAGAGGCATATAAAAGTCAACGAACTAGCAGATCTTTAATACTTTACTGTGAACTTGCCCACAAACTGTGCATGACTCTCTACTGACCATATAATGTTTCAGTTATATGGAATTCAAATGTTCCTATTTGAAACACAAGAGAAGTATAATTCATTAATGTTGTTTATTTCCTCAATGACATTTGAATGAGAAAGTCTAGATCAGTGATTGTTGTGCATTCAGAGGAAGCATTTAATGTGCAGGTCAGTGAGGGTCAGGGGTCTGTAAATAAAATCATGCCTGAGTCCTAAGTATGAGGAAAAGTGAGCAGCAGGCATTATCTGCTGATTGTTGCTTGTCTCATGTCTTCCTTCTCTGCACATGAAAACATTTGGGTTTATGTTCATATGAACCTTACTACTGGCTCATTATAGGTATTCTGATGCATCATTTTATGTAGGAGAAAACAGAGGAAGAATAATAAGCAATTTTTCCATACCCTCCCTCACATTCTAGTCAGAAATCTTTCCTTACAGTGAATCACCTGATATTTCTAAATACAAAGTCACATGAGAGGAAAATATCTACTTTCAGAGGCAAATATTATATGCAAGCTGACTTTGGGGAGATCTTCCAATGATAGTGTGTTGTTCTGCCTTGGTGAATAGCATGTTTCCCCAAAGAGTGACTTTTTTTATTCTCAGATCACTTACTATTTACCCTAGAAAAATTCCTTTTGTGGCACAGCCATATCTGAATGGAATGGCAGAAGTCATAAAGCCAGCACAGCTGCTTGACAAAGATCAAGCAGAGCTGAGCCACATGATGGCTGCCATGCCACCTTTGGTTTTCATCTCCACCTGTTACATACTTGGGGCACTTTTAATATTTGTACAATTTGAGGAATTGGATTGATGGAAAATTTTTTATGAATCATTTATGTCTTCTCCTAGGAATGCTGCTTCTAAGCTTCCCCAGGAAAGTCCTGAATATACTATCTTCCCCGCCCCCCACTTTTAAGGAGATATCCTTATCTACTTGAAGGTCTTTCTTATGTCTTGGAGGTTGTGACACACATATAGAAGCCAAAGGTCTCTTCATGAGGCTATGAGACATTCTTGAAATATCTGTCCCTGTACTTACACTGGAACAAGATATTCAACACAAAGTAAATTCAAAAAGGTCAACAAGATCTGGTGGGCTAGAGGAGTTGGCCACAGTTCAAATTACAAGCCTCTTCCCACTGTACACTCAGAGAAGAATGTGGCATACAACTCTGCCCTACATAGACATATTGATGAGTGAAGTATGGAGTGGAAAGATGATAAAAGTATGAAATATCAGGACCTCCATCTCTTAGAACAGTTACCTTATGCAGAGCCAGTATAATGTCATTCGACCAAGGAACAACAGAATGCCAGGATTAGACATACAGAAGAAAATCTATAAAAATATAAATGGGAACATTGATTGTATTATGCCAGAATTTGAATAGTAAGTGCAACAGCTTTGGCCTGAGGATTTTTCCTGGGCACTCTGACCACTAAGAATTAATAATATATTGCTCGAGACATGGCAAAATGCCCAGTGTGGTTGAAGATTTTGTTTTGCTCTAGTGTCCTTGAAGCAACCAAAGCAACCAGCATGAGCACAGGCTGTCATATGCCTCTAGATTCTCAAAACTTGGGGTTAATGAGTAAGAATAATAACTCTGTTTATTAATGATGTCAAAATTTGAAGGAAAATGATTGGAAATGATAACTCTGTTTTGTCATAGTTTATTAATGATGACTAAAAGATGAGCAAAAAGAAGTGAAACACGTGTCCAAAAACAAAAATGATACGATCTGTGTTTGGAACATCATGAATGTATCCTTGTTTACTAAATTCTGTATAAATAAAGAAACACTCTGGCTGCTAGTCAGTCAGGCTGCAAGATTCTGCCAACCATCATGGCCTGGCTCACTTCCTCCTGCCCTCCCCCCACCACAGACCGACTCCTTATATCCTGTACTAAGACCTGTCCCACTGGGGATGACTCCTGTATGCTTCCTCTCATTCATCTCTCCTAAAATGAAACTAAGAAGTATCTGATTCCTCTGTCACTTCTCTAGCATCCACTCATCTTCAGACCCTGCCTTCATCTGGAGCCAGACTCTGGCACTTTTGACTCTTTTCCTCTCCGCTTCTTCAGTCCTGGGGTCTTATATCTGCTTTAAGTCTCTTGATGGCAACCCCAAGGTAACCTACTTTCTTTTATCCATGTTGTTAATTTTCTTTCAGTTGTCTTTCATTTTGCCTAAAACTATTGAAAGATAGTAACATCTAAGCATAATTTTACACAATCGGAACTAATGTCAAATGTGAACATTCAGTTTATAATTACACATAAAGCCCAAACCTATGATCACACTAAAGACAAATAAGCAAGGAGCATCTGACCTGGCTTTAAATTTGGGGGGTCCAATTCTGAGTGATTGTGGTAGTAATCTCAGCATTTGGGGGCCTAGGTTGGGAGAATTAAGAATTGGAGCCAGCCAATAATAAGATTGTCTCAAAAAGTATAGGGCAAGTAGTCAACCACTATCTGATTGGATTTAAGGCCCTCTCGATGAGACAGAAACCATATCCTACTCTGCTTGGGTGGCCAAGAACATGAAACTAGATTGATCATAAGCCTGGGGGAAAACCAAATACTATTGTCTGCTAAAAGAACTTAACAACAAAATGATGCCTAATAACACTTTATTATACTTATAAGTCATTGTCTTACTCAGCCATTATCAGAGAAGCTTCTTCCTGCAGTAGATGGAAACAAGTACAGAGATAAACAACTGGACAATGTTCAGAGAGTGGGAGACCTTGGAACACTCAGTCCTAAATGGGATGTCAACACAAAATCTCTCCCTTCAGGGCTCAGGCAGCTTTACAGAAGAGGAGACAGAAAGATTGTAAGAGCAGGTGGGGATGAAAGACACCAAGGAAACAGTCCCTTCTAGACACAACAGGACTGATGAACTTATGAACTCACAGACTGTAGCAGCATGCACAGGGACTGCACAGGTCTAATCCAGATGAGGTCCCAGCACTGAGAGGGAAGTGGACACATACCTAATTCAGAAGCTATCTCCAATAGACAATCATTATGAAAGCAAATATTAATTCTCTTCAATGGAGTATCACTGAGTATACAAACCTCAGTTCAGGTCATGTCCAATGCCCACTGGTAGATAGCCAACACAAAGCAAACCTAATAGTATTTTTAGAAGGTTTTTTTTTTTTTGCTCTCATAATGTTCTGTCTGGGATTTATTTTTTTAACCTTACAGATCTTTTGCTTATATATTATGCTTTCCAGTTTTGTGATTGTAAAGGATTTCTGTGAGTGTAAATGTGAGTATTTCTGTGTCTACATGTGTTTCTTATGCTTTTTAATTGGCATCTTTTTCTGTTTGTTTTGTTCTATTATGTTTTCTTTGGGTTTTTCTTTATTTTATTTTATTACTTTTTAGATTCCTGTTTGCTTTCTAATGAGAGAGAGAAAGAATCAGTGTGAATTCAGATGGGTGGAGAGGTAAGATGGGTCTGGGAAGAGTTAGGGAAGGGGAAGCCATAGTCAGAATCTATTGTATGAAATATCTATTTTCACTAAGAAAACAAACAAACAAACAAACAAATAAATAGACTTTGGATATCTTAAGGTATAGCCTAATGTAATAAGTGCATACTTATGATAACTTTATAAACTACTTTTAGTGTGTGTGTGTGTGTGTGTGTGTGTGTGTACACATGCATGTGTGTACCCAGGAAATTCAATCTATTCAATCTGATCACTGGTCAAAGTTTTAATTAAAAGGGATTAGCCTTTTTATTTTCTTTATTAGCCCTTTGCCTTTTCCTTTTTTAAAAAAGGATCAAGAGGAGGGGTTGTTCTCTTTCTATGGAACATGTCTTATCTCCAGTAAGCATTTCTATAACGGCACTTTTGTTAGAATGCATAACTTTATTCTCCTTTGGATGGATGGTTTTTCTTTAATTTTTCCCATTAGTACCACACACTGGCTAACAGATGTCTCCCTCATATTCAACATGGCACTCTCATTTCCTTTAATGCTATAATTATTACCTGGGTGACTACAGTACAAATCCACAGTGTAGGCAGAATTCTGTTATCATGAGTTGCCTTAGTTCAATACACCCTTAGCTATTCGATCATTTCTCCTTTAGGGCTTACTGTTCTACAGAGAAGGTGATGATAAAAATGAAAACATTGAAAGGAGTTTACAATCTAGTTATGATTTCCCAGAACATTGGTTTAATATAAGAATTTGGATATATGCTTTCCCATTGCAACTAAGAGATGTTATAAAGAACCACAGTTTTCAAATTGTTATTGCCATTATTACTATTACTGAGTTGAGAAATTTGAAAATATAAGAACTAGTTTAAATAATGCATGCATCTTATAAAATTTTAAATCTACCTACTCGCCACTAAACACTAATTAAAGTCGCATATATACCTGAAGCTCATCAAAAACAAACTGCTGCACAGGATGTGCTGCTGAATGGGACAGCGGAGGCTGCTTAGAGGGTACAGTCCAGGAAGAGAAAGGAATATTACCTCTGATCGTCCTCACAGAGGAGAGTGCTGGCACTGTCGAGGGCTCTGCCTGAGGACCAGTTGCTAGTGAGAAACAAATATGGCCACGGTACCTCATGAATGCTCAGAGACATTGCCTGTCTTTTATTTTTAATGGTAGATTAAACAGTCTTACATCTGTATCATATTTAGTGTTATGTAGTGAATATAATTTCATTTTTGAGGTAAGTAAAAAATACCAATGAAATAAAGGAAGAAGAAATATGAAAGCAGCTGCTGAGGATATCCATGTATGTTTTTTCCTATTCAATTCCCAATATGACATTTTCCTGGTCACAATTCATCTTTGTTTATCTGAACAAAAATGATAATATTTGGATTTTAGATGCACTTGACATTTTTTTCCAACATAGAGCATAGTATAGTGAAACAGATTCAGTAAACTCTTAATTCTATTCACATAATGTATCAACATGGACAGAAATAAGTCAGGACGTCCACTTCTTACTATATTAACTATAAATGGATCAAACAACTAAATACAATAAGCAAACAAGCACAATTTCTAGAAAGACAGAAAAAGAAAAATGACTCACAGTACTGTGTTAGACACACACTTTAAAGATAAGATCCTGAACCTAATTTATTTTTCACTCTCCATGACTATTGTAGATGAATATGGCTTTAAGACAAGCAATTTATGGCCTTCTTGCAGATAACCCTGGGGTTGACAGTTAGGGGTGCATTCCTGAAGATTGGTAGGACAGATGAGCTGCATCTTCGTTCAGGGGTAGGAATATAGGGCAGTTATGTCTCTTTTTATTAAATACAGAGCATACCTGAGAGCATATCTAGTTTCAGAGATGAAAGCAGGATAAGCCCTGATAGTACCATGTTCAGTTTTTGGATTTTGTCCTACTGCTTCTCTCAATCCCATACTTCATCTTTGCCTTATGAAAATTCTACCCTCAGAGTTTTGCTGGGAAAATCAATGTTGCTTTTCCTATGTGGTTGCCTCATTTGCCAGGCATATTTTATGTAACAAGAAATTCCTCTATGAACTTGGGATTAAAAAAATACATAACATTCAATGTAAAGGAAATTCCCTAAATAATTCCAAAATCAAATAGAAATACCTTTAAATTTCTAGTCATTTAACCATCATTCTATATGTCACTATATGGTTGAAATTTTTACCCTTTTAAAATTGGCTATCATAAAATAATGTTTACTGTATTATTTTAAACTGAGAGGAATTTATGACCAAGAAAATATAGAGAACATTATTATTTTCATAAATATTTCAAAAACATTTTTTATCCTAAATGCAGTGCATCTACTATGGGAAATATGTGCCCAGCCATATACCAACAATAACAGCTCAGTTCTTTACTTTCATTAAAACAAAATATCCTCTCAATTTCTAGTGTAGTTGGCACCTTCAGTAAAGAAAAGTTACCTTAAAAATAACAAAGTGAAATCACACTTTCAACATGTGAAGGTTATCTGGTGCCTAATGTAGTCACCACAGTATTCTCAAGTGGCTGATCTAATATAGTACTGAAAAGACAGTTTGCAAAAACTCTTAGTGAGGCTTTGTCTCAACACCACAGGAGACTCATTGCAGTTTAACATGTCTGATTTCAAGAGAATAAACATGTTTCCTTCTGTTGAGGGAGAAAAGGTTCTGTATTTCGTAATTAAAGAAATAGCCCTTAATACTTCAACAAGAATCACTCTCACCTACACACACACACATACACACACACACACACACACACACACACACACACACACACGCACATGCACACAGACACATACATACACACGGACACACATACATGTATACACACAGACACACACATATACATACACACAAAAAAACTTTTAAAAGATTTCAAAATTTTCTGAGTATAATTAATTGAAAAACATTTTCTCATACTTTTGTTCTACTGAGGACTTATATTGAACCATTGCCTTATTCCATACCCACCCAATTTCATGTCCTTCTTTTGAAAACCCACCAAGTCCAATATGTACTGTATAAGTACTCTTGGATGTATTGACCATCCAATGGAGAGTGGTTGATCTAGTAGTGGCCATATTCATAAAAAGGCTGATTTTCCCTCTCCTAGTTATCAGTTGCCAATAGATACTCATCTAGTAGTGAAATTTTGTGTCTACCTGTGCATGTTGGGGGCTTGTCTCTCCTGACGTAGGTCCCATGTGGGCTGTCACAACTGCCCTGAATTAACATGAGTGACTGTTCTGTTGTGTGTGGAAGTCATTCACCACCTCTTCTCTTAGTCATTCTGCCCCTTCTTCCACAATGATCCTGGAGACTTAGGAGAAGGAGCTGTGATGTAGTTGTCTTATTTAGGGCTCAGCATTCCCCAGTCTTGTCCCTGCACCTTGACAGTGGATGTCTATTTTAAGCATCATCTACAGGAAAAAGCAACTTCTCAGATGAGTGTTGAGAGATACACTAATAAGTCATTAGGAACAAGACTAGGTCCAGTTAGCAGAATAAGAGTAGCTGTTTCTCTCCTAGGGTTATAACTTGTTTAGGTCTCGTGCATGCTGTCACATCTGCTTTGATTTCACATGTGCAACTACTCCTGGTATCAGTGCCAGTCACGGGTTACAGCTTCTGCATATGGTCTTAAATGCAATCAGTAAATAGGCAGTAATTCTCACATTCTTAGCATTAATCAAGTAGGTGATATTTCTGGCCACGTTGGTCATTGATGTATCACATGGTGTTCATGAATGGATAAGATTAGTGATTCTTCTGTTCCTCCAGTAGCATGCACAGCACCTTCCAGCACTATGAAATCTAATAGTAGGGATGAAGCTTCCAGGTAAGTATCACCTTGATTTCTTCATATTCTATGGCTGAAGTGTTTAGTGTCTTCTGCAATTGGGACTTACTGTCAAGTTCTAGAGGCTTCTAAGGAGAACACTGGCAACAGACAGTAATGTTTTGAGGTCTGTAGGACATCACTGGCCAACAAATCCAAAAGAGGTAAGCCATTCCTGACACTGACCTTTGTTGTTGTTGTTATTATTCTGAGAAGTTCATGAGTCTACTGAAACTCAAGACTAATTGACATTTTCTGGCAATGGATGGCCTCAAATAGATATCTTTCTGCCTCTGCCTCTGCCTCTGCCTCTCTGACTCTTTAGTGCTGATATTACAGGCATTCCTCAGCAAATCAAGCTAACATATTTTTAGTTCTTCCCAGGTACAGAGAAAGGTAGAGTACTAAAACAAACAATAAATTGACGAAAGGAGAGAAAAATCAAGTCAAGAGTACTTGTCTCATAGCTACCTTTAATAAATATTTATGTATTTGTAATCTACAAAAATTTCAGAGTTTTGTGACTTTTCCTAGGAAATATAAAAAATGCTAATTACTGCAGATATAGGACTGATGGAAGACTGAAGAAATCATTCCACCCATGTGTAGCTTGGTGAAATAAGTTTATTGAAGTCACATATAGGAGTATGAGTGACTCTTGAGAAGCTTCATCATATTAAAGCCCACCCCAGAATGGGTAACAATTCAGTATATATAGTGTTTTCCCATTAATATAAGGCTGACAGTCTAATGTGTGTTTGTTAATAGATTCCACTATACACCACCTCTCAGATTGCTTATTTGAGTTTTACCAATTACTTCCTGATACGCTAACATTCTCTGCAACATTACCCCAATGAGGAGCTTTACCTTGCCAGCCAGAGTAAACTCACAGATGCATAGAGATCCAATATATCTTTGAGGCAATAATTTATCAGAGAAAATGGCAAACTTTGTAAGGATAATGCATATATTTTTCACTATTTTTGCATCTTTCTTCCAGTATATCAATTTAATTTATATTTCACTGAGTTATAAGTTGGCAGTATACTCTTCATAATAACGTTGAATAACAGAAATACAACTTGAGTCATGTTAATGTTTCCAAACTATTTTATATGCATATATATGTGTTCAAATAGATATATGTCCATCTTTACATTTTATATATATTATTGTTATACTAAATATCTTCATATTAACTAATGCACATCTATATGTTACTTCTATAGAACATATATGATATATTTATATTACTATATATAAAGTATTTATATATTCACTTTTAAAGTTGGAATATGTAAAATTGGGGCAAAAGATGACCTTTTCTATATTTGTATTTTCAATTGCAAAAATTTACAACTTAACACATATTTATGAGAATATCAAACTTACTTAAAGATAATAAGATCTAATTAGTTAAGCAGCTGAAATTTATTTAGCTTCAAATTCAGTGCTATATTTTACTATAAAGAAAATTTAATATTATTTACTTGGATTTGTGATCATCCATAAAAATTTCCAACCATCTGTTCTGTGTCTCACAACACCTACATAAAAGGAAAATACAGGCTACATGTGATGAGAAAGGCAAAACCACTAATAGAAGAAATGAGAATGCAGCAGGGAGACTTCCAGACCAGACTCGGTTCTCCCAGATCTTTTAGGACAAGGAATATAACACAGTCAAGACAAATTTTATAATCTTTCTTTTAGATATACACAGAAAAAAATAAAGAAGCAAGATTCTAGTGTTCAAAACTATTGAAATATCATCAGATATATGTGCCTATCATTAATTATGACCATCAAAATGCATTTATAAGATGCATTGGGTTGGAGAGTTGGCAAAACACTTAAAAGCACTTGCTACAATTCTGATGGAATTCAGATTCCAGAACTCATGTCTGGTGGCTCACAACTGCCTATGTCTCCAGCTCCAGAGGACACAGTGCCTCTTCTGGCCTCACGGGCATATGCATGCATGACATACACACACATACACAAAAATAAAAATGAACATGTAGTTTAAAATAGGTAAACACAATTCTACACTAGTATATATTAGTATATTACTATATAAATAACCCAGTTGTATTTTTCAAATTACCTGTTACTGTTATAATACCTATAATGTGTAATATCTTGCTTTATTTACATATGCATATTTCATGATAACTACCATTGAGTTTGAGACTGGCTGGCAAGCAGAGACTAATTGGTGCCTGAGTGATGGAGTTAATATGCAAATGTAAATAGAATGAACTCTGGTTCAGTTAAGATGGTCAAAGTACACTCATTACCAGAAATTTTAAAGGCCTTTAAAATTCCTACATTTCCTACAGATTCAGGCAGCTTTTCCAGCTAACATAATCAAAGAATTGACATTTATTTCTTCCCTCTCTGAACAATAAGTAAAAAATATAATATTTATTTATGCATTTTGGATAGATGGTATGTATACATATTTATGTGTCTATACATAAATATACAAAAAACACATAACGTATTACAGGGGCCATAAGGCAGCTAGCCCCACGTCTCCCTTTTAACCAAACATCTCAGTGTTTGCATCAACTGATAAATTTTATACATGTCTCACTGATGCATGTGACTTCTATATGTAATTCCCTATTTTTGAAACTGATAACTTTGAAAAAAATAAATTCTTTAATTTAAAAGCATACTTTGAAAAGTATATACATCTGGCCTCCTCAAAACCAAAGCTGGTATTGTAACTTAACATGGATAAGAAATAAATTTTTCATGCCATTGTTGAGACAGAGCATGAGGATAGGGGACATTAAAAAGGACACGTGAGGTTCAGGAGCTGCAGCACATTGAGTGTGCCCCTGTCTAACCTACATGATTCTCAACACCCTGTGTACGGCGGGTATCAGATGTCAGCTCCCTGGTAGGGTCACAAATGAGTTCTTTCAGAGCAAGCTGCAAGGAATTTATAGCACAGTTCTTTAATGTGAGAAATTCATGCTCGCTTGAGTTCTCCCCACTTTCCCAGCTTGTGCACTTGGCAGCCTACCACAGCATCTCTCACTGTGCGTCGCTCCTGGGCAGGATACCAGCAAGACAGCTCATGCTCTGCTACTTTTCACTACCACTTAACCCTTGGGGGATTAACAACCTTTCCCGGGCCACAGGCAGGCATAGGATAGCTTCATGCTGCTTTCTTCACCCCATGGCTTTCTCCTGCTCTTTTCACCTTTTACTCAGAATAATGAAAAGCAGTGTGCAGTATAAGCTCATAGCCAAAGAGAAATTAAACGTATGTGCCTCTTGGTTTTAGAAACCCAGTTTCACTGCATGTTATTTATTTTGGGGCACCTTGATTTAGATTTTTTTTAGGGAAGATTAAATATACCTCTTTTAATGTGAGAGAGGATCTTGTAATCATCATCTCCATGTTCTTCAGCTTGTGCTCAGCTGAAAATGGGAGTCTGAAACCTTGGCTGGGTGTTTCTAAATGATTTATCTATTTCTGTGCAATTTTTGAGCTTCATGTGGTTCCTTCCCACTAACTGTGATAGCTTTTGTACTCTGAATTTCATGCTTAAAGATTTAATTCAATGTATTAAGGCAGGGAACTTAGGAAAGCACACTTTCAAATCTTAAAATAAAATAATTTTCCTAACAGCCGATATGCACAGAAATACACATGCTGATTTTCCTGTGGCTTAGCCATCTGAGTGCTTACAAAGGTAGGCAGCAAGTTTTCCAGGAAGGAATTCTTAGTGTGTATGTGTTTATATTTTAAACTGTGTATGTTTATTATGAAACTACTTCTTGATTTGAAGATAAGTCTGGAACTAACATTCATTTGTGAATCTTTATATAAACAGAATGGGGAAAAGCAAAACCATTGATACTGTTTTTATTTTTATCTGCTATTAGTTCTTCGGCTATTCTGTACAATGTGTTTTGATCATATCCACGCCCTCCCAACCTCTTTCAGATGCACCCCCTTCCCTACCCACTCAACTATATGTCATCTTTTTCAAAACTCACGGAGTCCAATTTGTGCTGCCCACATGGTCTCAGACCAACGAAGCATGCTCAACTTACCAGGGGCTACATTCTTAGAGAAACCTGACTCGCCCTCTCCCAGGAGCTATCAACAGCCAACAGTTCCTCAGGTAGGGCAGGACTTTGCATCCACTTGTGTTTTCTTTCATACTCATGCTTGGTTTGTCTTGAGCTTGCATAGATCTTGTGCATACTGTCATAACCACTGTGATTTCACATATGCAGTGGCCTTGCGGTGTATGGAAGATACTATTTTATAACTGCCTTCCATCACATCTATTTCTTACTCTCTTTCTTATCCCTCTTCCTCAATGATCACTGAGCAGAGCACAGGAGGTGTAATGTAGCTGTCCCACAAAGGCATGGGAATGCCACAGTCTTACTCTCTGCACCCTGAGTAGTTTTGAGTTTCTGTGTTTATCAGCATTGAAGGTGGCTTCGTCTCCACAATACATGGGCAAGCCGGATGGTCCATGGTGGGGAGTGATCTGGGATGTGACAAATTAAAAAAATAAAACAAAACAAAACAGTTTTTTGCTCTTCTCAGTAGTTCACACTGTTGGTGGCTCATATTCTTTTCATATAGACACAGAGATGCGTCTTCTCTTTCCATTAAGCATGTGCCTTCATCTATAGATATTCCATCCTGAGTTCATACACCTATACTTTCTTCCGTTTTAACAAACTTTCTTTTTTTTTTTTTTTTTTTTTTATTAATTTATTTTGCAATACAATTCAGTTCTACATATCAGCCACGGATTCCCTTGTTCTCCCCCCTCCCGTCCCCCTCACCTTCCCCCCAACCCCCCCCCCCATTCCCATCTCCTCCAGGGCAAAGCCTTCCCCACAGACTGAGGTCAACCTGGTAGACTCAGTCCAGGTAGGTCTAGTCCCCTCCTCCCAGGCCGAGCCAAACAATCCTGCATAGGCCCCAGGTTTCAAACAGTCAACTCATGCAATGAGCACAAGATCTGGTCCCACTGCCTGGGTGCCTCCCAAACAGATCAAGCCAATCAACTGTCTCATCCATTCAGAGGGCCTGATCCAGTGGGGACCCCTCAGCCATTGGTTCATAGTTCATGTGTTTCCATTCATTTGGCTATTTGTCCCTGTGCTTTATCCAACCTTGGTCTCAACAATTCTCGCTCATATAAACCCTCCTCATTCTCGCTAATTGGACTCCCAGAGATCCACCCTGGGCCTAGTCATGGATCTCTGCATCCAGATCCCTCAGTAGTTGGATGAGGTTTCTAGCACAACAATTAGGGTGTTTGGCCATCCCATCACCAGAGTAGGTCAGTTCGGGCTGTCTCTCGACCTCTGCCAGCAGTCTGTTGTGTGGGTATCTTTGTGGATTTCTGTGGGCCTCTCTAGCACTTTGCTTCTTCCTATTCTCATGTGGTCTTTATTTACCATGGTCTCCTATTCCTTGTTCTCCCTCTCTGTTGTTGATCCAGCTGGGATCTCCCACTCCCTCAAGCTCTCTTTCCCTCAACCCTCGCCTTTCATTACCCCCACTCATGTCCAGGCTGTTCATGTAGATCTCATTCCATTTCTCTGTCATTGGGTGATCCCTGTGTCTTTCTTGGGGTCCTGTTTTCCAGGTAGCCTCCCTGGTGATATGAGTAGCAGACAAGTCATCCTTGTTTCATGTCTAGTATCCTGCTATGAGTGAGTACATACCATGTTTGTCTTTCTGAGTCTGGGTTACCTCACTCAGGATGATTTTTTCTAGATCCATCCATTTGTCTGCAAACCTCATGATGCCATTGTTTTTCTCTGCTGAGTAGTATTCCATTGTGTATATGTACCACATTTTGTTTATCCATTCTTCAGTTGAAGGGCATCTGGGTTGTTTCCATGTTCTGGCTATTACAAACAATGCTGATATGAACATAACTGAACAAGTGCTCTTATGTTGTGGTTGAGCATTTCTTGGGTATATGCCCAAGAGTGGTATAGCTGGATCTTGGGGGAGATTGATTCCCAATTTTCTAAGAAAGCGCCATATTGATTTCCAAAGTGGTTGTACAAGCTTGCATTCCCACCAGCAGTGGAGGAGAGTTCCCCTAGCTCCACATCCTCTCCAGCATAAGGTGTCTTCAGTGTTTTTGATCTTAGCCATTCTGACAGGCGTAAGGTGGTATCTCAGAGTTGCTTTGATTTGCATTTCCCTGATGATTAGGGATGTTGAGCAGTTCCTTAAATGTCTTTCGGCCATTTGAGTCTCCTCTGTTGAGAATTCTCTGTTTAGTTCTATAGCCCATTTCTTAATTGGACTGTTGGGCATTTTGATGTCTAATTTCTTGAATTCCCTATATATTCTGGATATCAGTCCTCTGTCAGATGTGGGGTTGGTGAAGATCTTTTCCCATTCTGTAGGCTGTCGCTTTGCCTTGTTGACCGTATCCTTTGCTTTACAAAAGCTTCTCAGTTTCAAGAGGTCCCATTGATTGATTGTTTGTCTCAGAGTCTGTGCTACTGGTGTTCTATTTAGGAAGTAGTCTCCTATGCCAATGCGTTCAAGACTACTTCCTACTTTCTCTTCTAGCAGGTTCAGAGTAGCTGGATTTATGTTGAGGTCCTTGATCCACTTGGACTTAAGTTTTGTGCACGGTGATAGATATGGATCTATTTGCAGCCTTCTACATGTTGATATCCAGTTTTGCCAGCACCATTTGTTGAAGATGCTTTCTTTTTTCCATTGTGCACTTTTGGCTTCTTTGTCAAAAATTATATGTTCATAGGTGTGCGGATTAATGTCAGGGTCTTCAATTCGATTCCATTGGTCCACATGTCGGTTTTTATGCCAGTACCAAGCTGTTTTTATTACTGTAGCTCTATAGTAGAGCTTGAAGTCAGGGATCGTGATGCCTCCAGAAGTTGTGTTATTGTACAGGATTCCTTTGGCTATCCTGGGTTTTTTGTTTTTCCATATGAAGTTGAGTATTATTTTTTCCAGGTCTGTGAAGAATTGTGTTGGTATTTTGATGGGGATTGCATTGAATCTGTAGATTGCTTTTGGTAAGATTGCCATTTTTACTATGTTAGTCCTGCCTATCCATGAGCATGGGAGATCTTTCCATTTTCTGACATCTTCTTCAATTTCTTTTTTCAGGGACTTAAAGTTCTTGTCATATAGGTCCTTCACTTGCTTGGTTAGTGTTACCCCAAGGTATTTTATGTCGTTTTAACAAACTTTCTTAATTAACAGAGTACAGACATGATATTTTTAATGTCCCAAACCAATAAGGCTAATTATTTACTGGATGGCTACTTGATAGGTCATATTATAAAAATATCTTGTCGTTTTAGTAGATATTATCATACACGTATGTAATATATGTGCCTATCTTTTTTAGTATAATTAAATATCATAGTAAATCATAAGACAAAGAAACATTTTATGAAGAAATTGGCACGTGAAAAAAATGTGACAAGTTGCGCTCGCTTCAACAGCGCATAACCTAAAAAAAAAAAAAAATGTGGCCAGTCACCAAAAAGAATTATTAGTATCAAATAAAGACAAAACAATCTCTGGCAGACTTCAAAGACAAGCTGCCCAACAGGAGAAAACCAGTGCATGTGAAACAGGCATGGAGGCTCAATATCCCCATTTATTTATTTAAGTGTAATTTAAATTCATACCAAAGTGTAATTTGAAAAAAGGAAAACTTAGAGAGACTGGGCCATATTTAGATCTTGTGTAAAATTTATTATGCTTTGCCATATCTTTCCTAACATACATGATAAAATACACTGAGACTGTGTGGTAGAGTATGTAAGGAAAAGGAAAATTCTTGCTGGCATTCCTGTGAAAGGAGGACTTTCCCACAAACAGAGTGTACAGTACCTAACTAGTAATTTTCTATCCCCCGCTTTCTATTTTTGCCAACATCTATGAAGAATAAAAGATCACTCCCCCATAAGCCTCCTTTTCATTTCACATACAGCCAGAAGCAGAGCTCAGTAAAGCATTGCCTACCTGGGGCCTCTGCTGAACTGAAAAACTCAAATGCATAATCAAAGCGTTATTGGAAAACTTCAGGAGTATGTAGACTGCTTAAGATACTGTTCATTCATTTATTTTCATAAGATTATTTCATTTGGCTTAATTGATTTTTAAAAGCTAGGGATTGTTTTTATTGCTAAGATTTTAGTGAACTTGACTTCATTATTTTCTTTATATTTTCACTCTTTGAAATCCGTATGATTGAATATCTATATTTTCCATGATTTCATTTTTTAAAAACGAGGAACAGAATTTTATTACTAATAGATCTTTATCCATGCTTGGATGGTTGTTGTATATTCTATGTGGTAACAAAAACCTGTTTTCAAAGGCCTTATAACACCTGAATTTTCCTCAAATCCATAGAAAAACAATAAAATAAATAAAAAGCAATTTTTATATGTAATTATAGAGATCATACATTTTAATCTCTCTCTCTCTCTCTCTCTCTCTCTCTCTCTCTCTCTCTCTCTCTCTCTCTGTGTGTGTGTGTGTGTGTGTGTGTGTGTGTGTGTGTGTGTGTGTTTTCATGGAGGACAGGAGAGGATATCAAATTATCTGAAGCAAAATTTATAGGCAGTTGTAAGTTACCTGATGTGGGTGCTGGGAACCAAATTCATATCCTCTGTAAGGTAGTAATCACTCTTAAACCCTAAAGCCTTCTCCCCAGCTCTAAGAATATGGATTTGATTGTGAGTATTTTTAGAAACATTACAGTCCCTCATAAGAAGTTTTTGAGAAGCAGAGATTTTGATAAACATATTGGAAGAGGTTTAGAGAGGAAAGGATATCGTATGCACACACAGCAGTCTGTAATGGAGTAGTGCTATATGCAGCAACATTCAATCTAATTTTTTACATGCATATAAAATAGTTGAAGAAAATTTGAAATGGGGATTTTACTGATGATGGAATTTGTCCTTTTTTGGTAGATGTTTAGGAAATCATCAAAATGTTCTAAAAGGGATATCATTAACAACACAATTCTGGGGACTGGAGCCATGGCTCAGTGACAAAGAGCACCCACCCATTGCCTGTTCTACTGCACCCAGATCTGGTGTACTGTGACTCAAAACTCTCTTTACCTCTGTTTTCAGGAGCTCTCTATGTCCTCTTGAATGCTGGGACACCAGGCAAACATGTGGTACACAGATACAAATGATGGTAAAACACATATACACATACAATTTTTTTTATAAAAAGGAGCTTGCTTTCTTTATTTGATATGCTACAAACTAAACAAAGTTCTAAATCATTACAGTAGGCATTTTGAACAAAAGCTGTGAAGTTTCACATTGTATTTTACACTTTTTGTATCAAATATATTTTTTGTGGTTATCCACCACTCAAACCAAAATTTCCATGACAGAATTAGAATGAGAAAAACAATTAGCCTTATGTTCTTTTTCATTATGCATATCCACTACCTGCATTCAGCCCTCCCCGTCCCCTTAAATTACCCCTTTCTTATTCTCATACAATATTTTTTAAAAGAAGAAAACTCTTGGTTAAACACAGTATTCTAAATGTTAAATGCAAATATCATAATTTCATTTTCTTTACATCTTAATAAAATTCCATTGTGTATAAGTACCACATTCTCATTATCCATTCAATAGTTGATGGACATGTATGCCTTTCTATGTCAAAGCTACTGTGAATAGAGTTTCTATGAACATAGATCAGCATGAGTATCTGTAGTAGTGGAGTATTGAGAGAGAGAGAGAGAGAGAGAGAGAGAGAGAGAGAGAGAGAGAGAGAGAGAGTTCAAGGACCATCAAGCAAGAAAAGATTAAAAGATTGTAAAAGCCAAAAATCGAGGAGGAGGAGTGAAACAGTGTCTTTTGGGCATGACAGAATAGCTGTGTTCATGAACTCACAGTGGCTGGGGTTGCCTTCACAAGACCTGCACAAGGTCAAGCCAGTAGACATTCTAGCATGAAGGGTCTCATGAGTCCCAGCCAACACTTGAGGAATTACTCTGGGGGAGAAAATGTCAGTTTTCTTCAAATGTATAGCCCTTTTTTATTTTATTTTATTTTTTATTTTTTTTTAGGATTTATTTATTTATTATGTACACAGAAGAGGGCGCCAGATCTCATTACAGATGGTTGTGAGCCACCATGTGGGTGCTGGGAATTGAACTCAGGACCTCTGGAAGAGCAGTCAGTGCTCTTAACCTCTGAGCCATCTCTCCAGCCCCATAGCCCTTTTGTTTTTTTAATCAACCAATCTATTGTGGATGGCCGAACACCCATGAGTAAATGGAAAGCACAAACTAGACTCAGTGGGTAATTAAAAAAATGAAGAGGACACAAAGTCAGGAATGAGAGAGGTGGAGGTAGATCTGGGAAGAGTTAGGGGAAGGAATGGGTAGTGATGACCGTCAAAACACACTGCCTGAACATTTCCAAAGAATTAATAACAATGTTACACTAAATTTATTTTTAAAAATAAAATAGTTCTGATGTTACTAAAAATATTTGTAAAGGTGTACTAAAATTAAAATATTGGAACATGCCTGTTTATTACAGCTGTGGAAAGGCAAGGTATACTGCCCAATACAAGATAGGAGGGAACTGGGACAACTATGGAACCTTTCAGAAGACTTTAACAGCTGTACCAACCAAAGTGTGGGTGACTGGTGTAAGAAAAGGCTCCATCAATGTCCGAAAGAACATTTTTGTCCCTCATCTCCAAAGCATTTTTTTAAACTGACAAGAAAGAGTAGATATGAGTTGGAGTTAAGTCGGGAAATTTAAAAAGTGTATTTCAAGCTGCAGAGATTTCATACAGGTAATTGGACACTAGTAAATTATTTGAAAATATGCAAGAATCAACTTGGGAAACAACTAGTTTCTAGTTGATCCCTAAGATGCCGAGTTAACAATGTTTCTGCACAAAGTTGCTGTTGATAAAACTTCAGAGCTGAGCATCCATCTGCCCCATGGACTTGGGTCTAGTAAGTACTGTCTGCCTAATCACTGAGCATGCTCTCGCATGCTTGGGATCAGTATGCTATATTCCTTGTCTATAAATAGTGTGTCCCTTGTAGAGCCCAATAGTTCAGAAAAGTCATTGTCAAAGTCATCTGAGAAATGTGGCCTCAGTTTCCAAGCAGTGGGTGCATGGGGAGCAGAATAGCAATGTAGAGGGTAGGAAAATGATGGTAGAATCTGATTTACACTTCAGAGGTTTATTCCAATTGACTCAAGGAGGTTAAGCGGTAGTAAATATTGGGCATGTTTGGGAGACAAGTAAGGTAACATGCATAGGAAAACCGTTAAACCAAGTAGTAGGATTGGAGATGTGTTCTTTAAATTGAAGACTTGGCTATTTAAAATATAAAATAACCCAGTTTAAGGATTAATTGCTCTTTATATTATGATCCCATTGCATATATAACTCTGCTGCTTTTGGTAGATTCTTCTCTAACCTACTTTGTTTTCCAATAAAACATCACTATAGGGAACATTTGAAAGAAAATAAATACCATAAATTGCTGTAGAACACAAATAATTTCTTTTGAAATTTCATTACTTGTATGTTACATTTCATGATTAAAAACCAAATCACAGAGCAACCCACACAATTAAAGATTTTATTAGCTCTGTGGGGTATAAATACTTGCTTTTCACTCCAAAAAAAGTAAGCAAAATCCATTTACCACTTCAGATTTAGATTATGTGACTACTACCCAATTAAAACAGAAGATTGCATCCTTAGGCCTCTATCTTGCAAATAATATGCACATTAGCCCCTAAAGTTTGTCTTTATGGAGTTAAGTAATGAAAGAAGTATAGCTGCATGGTAATTTTGTTATATCATCCAATATACTTTAACATGCATTTATGTTTGAAAAATTCATATAAACAACAGAATTAGCACCCTCCATAAATGGTAGGTTACACCTGAGTGTGTTTAAAAGCTTATATCTTCCTCCAACCCAGAACTTTTATTATCAATATTAATGATTCTTTATTAGGTATGGTAGCATTATAATTGCAGAACTGAAAGACTGAACATGAAACCCTCTTAGTTTTAGAAGAGTAAAATCACCTTCTTCAGCACAGACTGCCCAAGTTGACACTTTCTCTTCACATATTCCACTTTCACCATTTTCTATGGATAGAAGAGAAAAGGAGTAGTTATTGACATTCCTATGCTCTGTGAGATATGGGCAAGGAGGGAGAAAACCAGAAGGGGTATCCTTCAACTGATTACACATTCATAACAGAATGTCAGTCAACACAGTCTTGTTTGTTTACTCAAGCCATTTAAAAAAAACATGAAGTCCCTTGAGCCTTGGAAGAGAGGGGAAAAAAGAATGACATCAGCAAGATGGGAGAACTTCAGCAGCAAAAAATCAGCATGCTCAACTTCACATTATTTAGTAACATAGAGATGTCATAAGGTGGAGTGATATGTCATTGCCTTTCACAATTACTCCAGCAGGAAAGAGTTGAGATATGTCAGTGTGGAAAAGGAAGGCTGGCAGTTATGTGTGAAAAGGCTCTCCAGAGGCTGGATCTACAGATATGTAGGCTGGTTCTGCAGTGAATGAGACAGTGACTTAACATGGCAAAACTCACCTCTCACCCATACAACACAGAAAATTCAGGTCAAGCTCCCTTGGCTCTTCCTAAGCTGAACCTAAGCTGAAGACTTTGTCCAGTCTGTGTTGAATATCTATCCAATGGTTTTCCTCCACAGTGGAAGATGAGAGAAGAGACAAAGTCTCTAAATTCCAGCTAGCACATCACCTTTCCATTTATAGCCATTTGCCAGAGATGTACATCAATCCCAAGTAGCCTCTGAAGAGGCTCCTGAAAACATGAATATTTTCTGTGTTCCTGTGAAAAAGAAAACTAAAATGAGTTTTCCAAATTCTAAACAGAGACAGTCATGTGACTGGAGAAATCAGATGCTTAGTGCAAGATGTACAAAGCATATGATGGCAGAGAATTGTGTGGTATTGTATTCCCCCAAATATTGTGCATGCTAATAAACTTATCTGGGGTCAGAGACAGAGCAGCCACAATATTAAACATAAAGGATAGGCAGTGGTAGCACACGCCTTTAATCCTAGCATTCCAGAAGCAGAAATCCATGTGTTCAAGGATACAGACAGGCATGGTGACTCATCACGCCTTTAACCCCAGAAAGCAAGCCTTTAATCCCAGGGAGTGGTGGTAGAAAGCAGAAAGGTATATAAGGCGTGAGGACCAGAAACTAGAAGCATTTGACTGGTTAAGCATTTGGCTGGTTAAGCATTTGGCTGGTTAAGCATTCAGGCTTTTGAGCAGCAGTTCAGCTGAGACCCATTCTGAATGAGAACTCAGAGGCCTCCAGTCTGAAGAAACAAGACCAGCTGAGGATCCGGCGAGATTCATACTACAGAATCGAGCAATTGTTTTTTTGGTTTTTTTTTTAAGCGTGTCAATACTGAACATGTTCAGATATATATTTTTTATTAAGAAAATCTTTTCATTCATTTTACAGACCAATCAAAGATCCCCTTCTTCCTTCCTCCCATCCCCCAGCCTCCTCCCAACCCACTCTCCACTCTCCCCATAAGAACACAAGGCCTCCTATGGGGAGGCACATCCAGTAGAAGCAAGTCCAAGCCCTTCACCCTGCCTCAAGGCTGCACGAGGTGGCCCATCATAGGTAGTGGGCTCCAAAAAGCCCCTCATGCACCAGGGATAGATTCTGATTCTACTGCCAGGGAGCCCCCGAAGCAGATCAAACTACACAATTGTCTCACCATGCAGAGGGACTAGTCCAGTCCCATGCAGGCTCCACAGCCATTGATCTAACTTTCATGAGTTGACACTAGTTTGGTTAATTCGTCTCTCCAGGTTTCCTCATCATGATCCTGATAAACTTGCTCATAGAATCCCTCCTCTCTCCTACTGGACTCCTGGAGCTCTGCCTGGAATTTGGCTGTAGATCTCTGCATCTGCCTCCAAAAGTCATTGGAGAAAAGCTCTGTGATGATAGTTAGGGGATTCACTGAACTGATCACTGGGGCAAGCCAGTTCAGTTCAGGCAGCCTCTCCACTATTTCCAGTAGTCCAAGCTGGGGTCATCCTTGCAGATTCCTGGCAACTTCCCACAACTCCAGAGAAGCTAGCTAACAAGGAAAATTCAAAGAGGAATGCATGGATCACCCTGGGAAGGGGAAATAGATGAGATCTCCTGAGTTAACTGGGGGTGAGGGGTGAGCAATGGAGGGTAGGGGATTGGGGATGAGAACATAAGGGAATGGGATGGTCGAGCTGGAACAGGGATGGAGTGGGAAAGCAATGAGAGAGATACCATGATGGAGGGAGATATCATGGGAATAGAGAGAATGGGCAATTGTTAGTGCATCTATCAGTGTCAGATCCTCTGTACTGTGATGGCACAATGCCACATGTGAAGACTGAATGGTTCTCAGTGTAAAGGGATACAGATTAGCCCAGTGAGAGGAGCCTCATTTTCAACAAGGGTAATGAAATTATTGAGAACCTAAATCAATCATGGAGAACTGAAACAGAAGAGGCCATACTCAGTCCATTCTTGAAGATCTATTTTACTTTTTAAATTATATTATGTACATGTGAGTGCAGGTGCCAATGGAGGCCTGATGTGGGTGTTGGGTACAAACTCCTGTCTCTGCAAGAGCAATGCATATTCTTAACCGCTGAGCCATCCCTCCAATCTTCAATGAAAAAACCATCAGATAAAAAATTATTTAAATAAGAGTGACATATGAGATAGTGACTCTGTATCAGGTGAAGGGATTGAATTTTGTAACTAGAACACGATGCAGAACTCAAAAAGTTTGATTTATCAATTAGCTTGTTTGTCTATTTTAAAACACACTGGACAGAAATACATGGAAGTCATCTTAAATAAAAAAAAAAACATTTTCACATCTAGGCTGTCTCATTGCTAGGACTGTCCAGAACTAGAATGTGACCCAAGAATGGTGAGCACTACTGCATGTGAGGATCTCCCAATACCTTTGAGGCAAGAGGCCACTTTTGCATATTTCAATGCTATGGCATTCAACAACACAACAGCCCAGCTACTTTCTCTCATTCTGTCTCTGGATTTTCTTTATGCTAAAGGTTAAAAGTCCCATGGGACCAATAATTCCTTTAGTGTCACCAGAGAGGTAAAACAAAATGGTCCTAAGTATAGTAATAGCAAGCTAAGAAACAAGTCCCCACTCACTTCTTCCACTGATAACAGCACATCTAACCCTTTATTATAGCACAGTAGAGAGGTCTCATAGAGATATTAAAATAACTGTTGCAAAGCTTTTGAAAGCAATACACAGGGCAGAGAATTTATACCTAGAATATACAAGGAATTCAAAAAATTAAAAAACTGAGTCATCCAGTTAAAAAATGGGTACAAGTCTAAACACAGTTCTCAACAGAGGAATCTCAAATGGCCAAGAATCACTTTTAAAAAATGTTATCTTCCTTAGGCATCAGGGAAATGAAAATCAAAATGATGCTGAGAGTCCTTAGAAAGACAGAAACCCAAGTAACAGCTCATGCTGGAGAGGATATGGAGCAAGAGGAACACTCCTCCGCTGCTGGTAGGAGTACAAACTTGTACAGCTACTTTGAAAATCAATATGGCAGTTTCTTAGACAATTGTGAATCAATCTACTTCAAGACCCAGCTATACTACTCCCACACATATACCCAAAGGATGTTCTACCATACCACAAGGATACTTTCTCAACTGTGTCCACAGCAGCTTTATTAGTAATAGCCAGAAACTGGAAACAAAACTAGATGACACTCACTTGAAAAATGGGTAATGAAAATGAGATACATCTTCACAATGGAGTATTCCTCAGTTGTTAAAAATAATGACTACATGAAATTTGCTGACAAATTGATAGAACTAGAAAAAATCAACCTGAGTGAGGTAACCCAGACCCAGAAAGGCAAACATGCTATGTGTTTGCTTATAAGTGGAATTAGCTATAAAGTAAAGGATAATCATGCTACAATCCACAGACCTGGAGAGACTAAGTAGCAAAGTGGGGGAGGATAAATCTCACTGTGAAGGGAAAAAAATATACATAAAAAAACTATCAAAAGATAGACTTTGGAACTCACTAGAGAGGTCTTAACAATAAAATGGCTAATGGATACTTAAAAAATACCCAACATGAGCCATTATAAATTAAAATTAAATTTAAAGCTACTTTGAGATTTAAAGTGACCATTATAAAATTATCAAATGGACAACAACAGATGCTGGCAAGGAAAAGGAGAGCCCTTTCTCACTGTTGATGGGGGTATAGAATGGTGAATCCACTCTTCATATGATCCAATTGTAAGATTCCAGAGCATGTATCCAAACGTATATCACTAGAAAGTGGGACTCTGGCTCTCCTGGTATATATTTTGTTATAAAATCCAATTTGATGCCATACAGTGTTTCTTGTGTGTAAACAACTTACTGTTTATACCATGTACTTAAAAAAAACCCACATGATTTAATTTTAAAACACTGCAGAAAGAATCTACAGCCTGGAGCATGCTAGATAAGCTTTGTTTTATTTGCAATTTAACCACTTTTAATTGGAATCCTTAGACAATTTGTCCACTTGAATTGATCTGATTGGATTCAAACCTGAAGCCCTGCTGGGTGTTTTGACTTCACCCTGGTTATCTGCTCTCTTCCCCTTTTATGATTCTTTCATTTATTATCTGTAATATCACATTGTTTTCTTTATTGTTTTATTACTTATAGTTCTTAGTAATTATGGGTGCTTTTTTAAACAAAACTCTGGGCACAGCTACACTTATGTACTTACTTTGCAATTCTCAATAACAGACTCTAGTCCTCTCCTCTGTGCTTGCCTTGACATTTTAATCTTATGTTTATTTTCCCCCAGAAATCTCACAATACAGTTTGCTGTTTTTGTATTAGACAGGGAGAGATTTCTTAGGGAAATCAAAACAAAAATAAGAAAAATATTTCATTTTACCAGCTCTGATCCTCTTTCGTGATTGTATAACATTTCTTCTGCATGGAGAATTTCTTCAAAATTTCTTATAGCTTATATCTACTAATAATCAATTTTCAGTTTTATCTGAAGGAGGCTTTATTTCACCTTATTTTCTGCCTACTATAGAATTATCTTGATTGGCACTTTCTTTTGGTTATTTTTAAAGCTGTCTTACTTGTTACTATTTTTATCTTTAGTTATCAGTAGTTTGAGTACGATGAGTGAAGATATTCTTATTTATTTTCAATTGCAGATGTCTTTTGAGAGTGTCCTATGGCTTTTGGATATGGAACTTGATGTATTTTGTTATTTTTGGAAAATTAAACATTAATATCCCTTTCCACATTTCTTCTCTACATCGTTTCTGTGATGAAATAGATACTCATATGTCAGACGGCTTCACATTTCCCCATATTCGTGGAAGGTGGGTTCTTGCTGTAGCACCATCTATTCTCTGTGTGTTTCAAATTACATCTTTCCCACTTTCTTATCTTCAAGTTGAATCATGTTTCCTGTGCTGAGATCAACAAAAGAATTACTTATCTCTGGATTTTATTTCTGCTATTTCTTTTTGACACTTTCTACTTAAATCTCCCCTCTTGTAGATACAAGCTATCCATTTTCTAGTAGACTCTTGGACATATCAAGTATATATATATATATATATATATATATATATATATATATATTTCTTATAACTTCAGCATATTAGTCATCTATAAGTTGCTTTTTTGATTTTTCCCTTGACAACAGGTTTTTCTTTCTCATGTTGGTTGAATTTTAAATATAATATTCATGACAAGGAGTGTGTGTGTGTGTGTGTGTGTGTGTGTGTGTGTGTGTGTGTGCTTGTGCTTGGAAATGAGCTCTGCACTCCTTCTCCTGTGCTGCTGGTGAGCTGAGTCAGTATCATTAGAGGATGGCCTAGATTATTTGGTGTTAATATCAGTGCCAGGATTCCTTGTGTTAAAGGTTGGACCTGCAGTGCTGGAGTTTGTTACTATAAGTGTTCAGCCATCCTTCAAGCTTGTGCTACAGGGGAAGTTGCTTGGAAGTACCTTGTATTCTTTCCTTTTGTAGGCTGATCTGAGTTTTTTGTTTTAATCTCACCAGTTTAAAAGAAGATGTTTGCCTTTGCTAGTACAGCCCCTGTCTTAGGCATACCCTGTGAACCTGGGCTTTACTGATGAAATTTTCTCAGAGTACCTGTGCTGTGGGATGTTCTGTATGGCAAATGTGTTGCTCTGATTGGTCAATAAATAAATCACTGATTGGCCAGTGGCCAGGCAGGAAGTATAGGCGGGACAAGGAGGAGAATAAAGCTGGGAAGTGGAAGGCTGAGTCAGAGAGACACTGCCAGCCGCCATGATGACAAACAGCATGTGAAGATGCCGGTAAGCCATGAGCCATGTGGCAAGGTGTAGATTAATGGAAATGGATTAATTTAAGCTGTAAGAACAGTTACAAGAAGCCTGCCACGGCCATACAGTTTGTAAGCAATATAAGTCTCTGTGTTTACTTGGTCGGGTCTGAGTGGCTGTGGGACTGGCAGGTGAGAGAGATTTTTCCTGACTGTGGACCAGGCAGGAAAACTCTAGCTACATACCTGTCTCTTCTTATGACAGCCATACTCTGCCTTGCACCTCTGACATCCTTGTCCTTGAGACACCTAATGCTCTTAGTGCAAGGCTCTACTCTGTGCTCACCCTGTCCTTCTCCTACAGGTCCTGTTCCTGTGTTTCTGAAGCCCAAGTGGATCTTGACCTTCACCAACAGGTTGGAGGACTGATGTTGTCATTCAGTGGCTAGAAGCTTCATCTGTTTTTGATCATAGTGCCACCTAGATCACTGTCCTATAATCTCAGATTTCTTTAGGGATCATGTTTTTGTTATAGTTTTATGTCATTTTTTTTTTGTCAGTGGCCAATAAGCCCCACACACTCTTTACAACTCTCTATTCCTCATCAAAAGTGAAATACAGTTATGGAGAGATGGGGGAAGACTGGAACAGGAAGATTAAATGGGGAGAAAGAGAAACAGAGGGGTAAGGAAGTGGAAACTAAGAGAGACACCTAACACTAAGGACCATTCGAGGCTCATATGAGACCCTACTACAGTGGAAGCATCTTAAAATATGTGAAAGAAGTCTAAATGGAACTACCAAATAATGCAGGAGATAAAGCCTCAACTAGACCTCTCTCACACTGAGTGAAACTCCCAGTGTCAGGAGTATGTTACACCTAATTGAGTTGTTGACGAACAGCGTTCCCTGACAATCACCAAACAAATCAGGCTGTTGCCAAGGCTACTGGTTGTTCTCTACAAATGGGTGGTAAGGTCCTATCACTGTCTCATTTTCCACAGAGAAGTCAAGCTGGTGCCTAATTAGACTTCCCACTCCCACTGACTAGTGTTCATAGTTCTGGAAATTACTCTGCATGCTGCCAAAGAAAATCCTAGCTATAAACCCTGCAATTGACAGTGGTAAACTGCCTAAACAACACACTGGTGCAATTGTGGCACAAATGTGGGAGTAACCAACCACTATCTAATTTGATTTAAGGTCCACTACATGAGGTGGAACCCGTGAACAACACTGCTCAGGTGGCCAAGAACCTGAGATGGCATAGGCCATAGGCCTAGGGGAAAACCAAATATTCTTGTTCTGCTAAAGGAACACAGCAGTAATACAACTGACAAAATTCTGCTAAAATGACAGATCAGTATCTACCCAGCCATCATCAACAAAGCTTCCTTTTATGTTAGATGTTCCAGAACTAAGACAGAGACTCACAACTGGACCATGAGCAGAGAGTGAAAGCTTTGGAACAGTTAATTCTAAAAGAGATATCGTCATCAAATCCATCCCCTCAGGGCTCAGGGAGTTATGCAGAAAAGGAGGCAGAAAGATTGTAAGATCCAGAGGGGATTTGTCTCCATACTCGAAAGGACTGATGTACATATTAACTCACAGAGACTATGGCAGCATGCACAGGACCTGAACAGGTTCAAGTGAAACTTGGTCCCAGCCCTGAGAGGGGCGCATGGACATAACCTCCCATCCCTAATCAAGAAGCTGTTTACAATTGACAATTGCTTTGCAAAGGTAAAATGAGTCTTTTCCAATGGAGACCTGCTGGGTATATTAAACCACACTTAGTGTTAGGCCCTTTGTGTAGCTGCATTAAATGGCCAGCAAAAAATAAAGTCAATGGTGTTTTTCTAAAACTTTTTGGCTCATATTGATTTGTTGAGTATTTTGTTGTTGTTGTTTGTTTGTTTTGTTTTTTATCTTACAGGTCTTTTGCTTGAATATTATAATTTCTGATTATGTATTTTTATGGGTTTTATATTTATGTGTGTTTGTGTCTGTGTGTATTTCTTGTGCTTTTTTCTTTGCTGTTTTTTAAAAAAATCTGGTTTATGTTTTATTAAATTTATTTGCCTGTTTGTTTTCTAAAGAGAAGGAAAAAGAAAGCTTGGAGTTGGATGGGTGAGAATGTGGGTAGGATCTGGCAGGATAACAGGGAGGGGAAACTGTGATCATAATATATTGTATAAAATTTCTTTTTAATAAAAAGTGAAATTTCTATCAATATTTAATTCAATTTATGAGTCATTCAAATTCTATGACGCAAATCCCATACAACTTGACATACAAAATCTAATCTAAGTGAATACTCCCAGTCTGAAGGTTACAGTCCGCCTTGGGGTTCGTCGGCAATAGTCTTGTTCACTTATGCTGTCAAGAGTTTTACCACAGCTATCAATGGGAATCCACAGTTGCTGGGATCTCCCTACCTTCTTGTGGAGAATGTCAGTGACTCAGGGCCCTGTGAAAAGAAAATCATTTCTGCTTTCTGAAGCAACCTCTTCCCAGGGTCATGAGGAGTCAGATAACAAACTCCCTTAAGGGATAACAATTTGATCTTCAACGTCATCTATTCCTGCACAGAAAATTACAATACTGTACAAACCCATTTCCTCATGGTGGATCATTTTTAGAACATGGCACATATTCCATGAGGCATATGTGGAGATCAGAAGACAGCACTCAGGGACCCGTTCTCTTCATTCACAATGTGAGTCCTGGGGATCAAACTCCTGTGAAAACCAAGCCCACTTTCTGTTATATTGGGTAAATCCCAAGGGGACAGAGCTGTTACATTTCTTCCTTTGTATCAAGGCAATAAGAAGGCAGACCCAGTGTCTGTCTCTGACAGCAATCTAAGCTAGGCCAGTCATCTGTGTGCTGGTCCCGGGGCAGTAATGCATGTGTGCACGCACACACACACACACACACACACACACACACACACACACACACACAGAGAGAGAGAGAGAGAGAGAGAGAGAGAGAGAGAGAGAGACACGTACGCTTACACATGGACAAACATACACACGTGCATCACACACAAACATCTATACTGCTCTATTAAAGTTTAAAAATGTGATAAATTTTAAGAAAACATAACCTCCAATGACACACATTTACAGTCACCTATTTTACTTTAATAAAAATAGAAAAGATTGGCCAGAAGTATGTAGATTTTATCTTGTTCACAGTTATATAATGAGTCTCATTGAAATCAGAATTTTCCATACCTACTCTGCTCACCTTGAGTTTTTCAAATAAAGCCTTTTTTTTAAAAAAAAAAATCCTACCTTCAGATAGAACAACTAAGTGTCTGCCAAGATCAAAAACTGATATATTTATATCTACTATTTATATAGGAAAAACAGTATTTGAAAAGATGTCCAGACTACAGTGAAAAAAAAATGAGTTCTACAAAGTCTATATTTCTCCAAAATTACATTGTATTTGACACTTCTGTATTGTACCCTATTTGTGCAATTACTGTTTTTATTTTCTCATATTGACACTTCTAAGCATCAAACCACCTCTCTGTGCTCACACCTTGAATCACAAATTAGAGGTAAAGAAGTTCTCTCAGGTGGGAACTCACAGGGCACGGGCCCAAGAGAAGATGCTTTCAAACCTGGTGTCAAGATTTTGTAAAATGTGTTCCTTAGGAGACAGGAAAGAAGCAATGTGCATTGTAGATTTGTAAAATGTGTCCCCTAGGAGACAGGAAAGAGGAGAAATGTGCGCTGTAGGTTTGCAATATTACATGGATATTAACTCCAGACAGTACTTAAGGATGAACTAATTTTAAGAGATTCTTCAAACTATAATGTACCTCAAGATGAGGTTTTAGGGGGAAAACACTATAATGCATAATTTGTTTGGTTAGACTATGGAGTTTTTCAAACATACAGAAATGGTACATCAGACACTTTATATTTGATAGTTTTTCAACATTGCTTCAAATTTCATTTTTTTTTTATAGTTTGAAGAAAATACATTTGGTAGGTATGGTGGGTGATGTATTCCTACAACCCAACAATTCCAATTCCAGGTCAGCCTGGGCTGTGTAGGAAGCTCAAGGCCAGCCTGCTTGCAAAGACTTTGCCTCAGGATAAAAAGGAAAGGAATAAAACCCATGTCCAATATTTGCATGCAGCCAAACTTATAAAATCTAAATAAATGCTATAATAAATTCACCTAAATTTATCGTTTGCAATGGGTAAATGAATTGCACATTTTTGTAAGTAAATATGCATAACAAACACATACAAATGTTTTCAGGAATGAATGTATGTGATTGACCACATCCATTTTCTATCCTTTCACTAATTAATTCAAGAAATCTCACTCTATTTTTATATTTTAAGATGTATCATAAATAATGTTTTAGATGGTGTCTTGCCATTTCATACTAGAGGCCTTTTTGCTTTTTTGATTAATCTTATTTACTCTTTGAAATTTAATTTTTCTTTCTTATAATAGCTATGAATGGGCTCATTTCATGATTTGCCAGCAAGCTTAATTTGGATATATAAAAAGCTTCTTAACTTCTAAAAATTATCTCTTTTGCTTTTTTTAAGAATATAATTATATTATTCCCTCACTCTTTCCTCTTACCAAACTCTCCATAAAGTCCTCCCTGCTTGCTTTTGTGTATTTAATTTGTAACCAAACTTTTTGCTGAGTTTAGTAGTTCTAAAAATCATTGCATGGGGTTTCTCAGCTTTTATAAATATAGAAACATGTTATCTACAAACTGATTATCTCTTGTTTCTTTCATTCTCTTTTGTTCATTTTGGTTTTTGATGCACCATATTTCTTTTCTAGCCTGCTTGTTGCACCTAAACTTCAAATACTATATTGATGAACACAGCAAGAGACGACAGCCTTGTCTTGATTTTGATCTTAGAGGAAATGCTTTCAGTTTCTCCCAGTTCACACCTATTTTACCAGTGGGTTTGTAAAGCACGGCTTTATTAGATTGAAGTATAATCCCTCTGGACTTAGAGTGTTCAGAGTTTATCATGAAGAGATGCTGATCCTACTGCATAGATCCTCCATACCTGTATTTTACCTTTCGGTTGGATCTGTCTTTAATGGAGTGTGGAATCTCAAATCTCCGTTTGTTGGTTTTTAAAGTCTACTTTTTGCACCTGATGGCATATTTATGGCTTTAGAATTAGTCTTTAATGCCTAGGATATAGATCTTTACAAATGTTGTGTTCTTGCTATGAAGAAGAAATTTTTGATTAAAAAAAAAATCTCAATTTATAAAGTGCAATGTTTTTGGTTTCAAATGTACCTGTTTCACATGAGGATCATATGCCCTCCATTATTATGACCATTAACAGGCTTTAGATTTCTAAGTAATGCTGTCTTAGCTCTGTTCTTTATATGCAGTATGTAAACAATTCTTACTTTAGGGAACCAACAAAAAAAACTTTTTTCCTATAATAAACGAGTTGTTGAGCTAAAGGATTTCAATAACTTTAAGCATGTTTGTTGCATTTTCCAATGGAAAGTCCCCCAAATGTTCTCACTGTCTTTAATTCTGTTAGAGCATTTTAGTTTGAGGGGCCAGAGAGATGGCTCCTCAGGTAAAGGCACTTGCCAGTAAGTATGATGACAAGAGTTGGACCCTTGGGACTCACCTGGTGAAAGAAGAGAGCAGGACCCTGAGTGTGGGCTTCTGACCTTCACACATGCCTCGGGGCACGTGTACACACACTTACAACTAAAATATTCATAGACATGTTGAAAAAAATCTTAAAAGTATAGAAAAGATAGTTTGTTTTTTTCTCCTATTAAGTCTATTATCTCAGTTTTTTACATATTATCTCTTAATTCATGTGAAGTAGATCTCAATTATTTTTCCATATCTGGGTGAAGGAACTTCCTCATGCAGTTTTTTAAAGTAATTTCTCTTTTCTCTACATGTTGTTACTCTCTCTTTATGATGCCATCAGATTTGTTATGAGACAGTTGAAATCCTTCACACACAAGAGCACAGTTCGGATTTGATCAGCTCTCTCCTGTTCTTCTGCTCTACCCCATAGCATGCTTCCCTAGTTTATAAGATTCTAACATTTTGAAGGTGACAGTTTTATACTCAAGCTTTTGACAGTTATTTTTAGGTTGCAATTTTATTTTCTCAACAGTTAGAAGTGTTTACACATGCAAAATGTCATATTCTTTTTTACCACTAATTTGCTACATCTAGGCATCTATAGTGTACTATTTATTCTTGCATATAATGATCTTAGAACATATTGAGCTAAACTAGAATAAAGTTCATTCTTTAAAAATTTCATAGCTCCTAGACAAAACCAGCACACCAAAGAACTTATCCTTGGAAGCAGCACTATAGATCAGCTTCACTTATAAATGCATTAAATCCCAAATAAAATATTAGCAAATGGAATCCATGTGTGTTATTAAAGACTAATATTCCATGACCAAATTGGGTTTAGTTTATCATGCAAGGGTGATTTCATATTAGGAAATCTATTTATGTAAATCATTATGCTAATACGTTAAAGAGAAAAAAATGACTACCTCAATGGAATGCACACTGTCTTGTTATACAATTCAACAACTAAACATCAAGGTTATATATACATATATATATACATATATATATATATCACATATAATGCATTATATATAGTGCATATGTATCCAAGTACATATGCATATATATATATATATACTTACATATTTATATATGCATTATTTCCCTCCAAAAAACAAACCACAATTATGACTATATTGTGATATGTAGCAGTCATGATATATAATAAAAATATATCTATTGTTAAAATATTAAGAGTCACACTAATAACTGGGAAATTATATAACCTAATGTGAACCTTATTAAAGAACACTCTAGAAAACACAGATGCAACAGAGTAAGACATGGACTTATTTAGACAATATATAGTTTACAAATAATATTCTTCTCTATGCAGTAAGTCCAGGGATTCAACAACAAACAAACAAAATAAAATTGCAAATATTACAGCAAATATTAGTGCATATTAATATTAAGATTAATATGCATAAATAACATGATGTATGTCAGTATACACTCACTGAAAAATATGTGGGAAAAACTTAAAATGAAAGAATATTATAACCCATTGAAGTGTCAATTAAAATCATTCAGATATCAGAATGGTTTCAAAAAGTAGACAGAAGGACTAATGATTAGAACAAGGCAGAATTTAACATGTTTTAAAGTGAGATACTTTAAACTGGTGTCAGAAAGAAAAACTGAAGGCTTCTGGGGACAAGATGGTGTCTTGGACAAACTATGTATGTGTGACCAATGAGGGATAAAATTGGGATGAAGAAGAAGAAGAAGGAGGAGGAGGAGGAGGAGGAGGAGGAGGAGGAGGAGGAGAACAACAACAACTACAACTACAACAACAACAACAGATTCTATCTCTGTCAGATAGAGAGAAGTGAAGCAAGGTGAGGACTACAAATACTCCCTGGAGAAGGATCCAGGGGCAGATGCATTGCATTGCTTGTGAGCAGCAGCAGGGGGAAGTGGCAGCTGCCAGGGATGTTATGTCCCCTTCTGGCCATACGTGCTGGAAGAACAACAAACAGGTGTGAAATCGACCTAAATGGGGAGATGGAAGCAGGGCCTGGATACAGCTGGAGCTGCTCTGGGTGTGGAGATGGAGGCACAAGCTTGATACAGGAGCCTAAGACAGATTCTCTGCCAGCACCCTGCTATAAACAGCCTAAGCAGGAACAACCTGCTACTGCCTAGTGAATGTGGTAAGTGTAAGTGACCTGCTGAATTTGGCCCACAAATACAGGAATCCTCAGATGGAAAAATCAAACACCAAGAAGGATAAATAAACAAACACAAAGCAAAATAAGTAAGCAGATAGAAGGGTGAAATGAAGCAAGCAGGATGCCACAGAGACAAACCTAGGTAGGCATGTCTTCCGTAGTCATTGAAGACCTTTGCCACAAAAGACCTTCTTGACATGGAAAGCATCACCAACACACCAGAAAGGAAGTTATTAATAAGGGGCAGGGTATTCTCAGGCTGATGAATTCCTGCACAAACAATCTCACATTGAACCCCCTCTCAGCAGGGAGAACCTCAATTAGCAGCATGTGGATTCCTGAGGCTAACAACACTGCCTCTATGTGCAGTTGTGGCTACAAAAGACTATCTGGGTGAAGGGAGAAACTGCATTCATCCCAGATAGAAAGAGATACTGACTGAAATTCTGTCTTCTATTTCACTTTCTTTGTTAATTTTATGTTCTTTGTTTTTATTGTGTGTTTGCAATCCTGTATCTCAAGTGTTTCATTGTTGTAACTCACCAAAATAGGGTTTCATAGCTGTCTTTTCTTTTTCTGCATCTAGTCTATAATGCTTTCTCAAAGATCTTATCTCTGTATTTTCTTCTCATCTGACACCAAATAGGCATTTCTGCCTCTGTGTGACAAGTGATAACAGCGAAACCACAAAGTCCTTAAACAGAAATATGACTAGCTTTAAGTTAGATACTTTGGTGCTCATTTGTTTTACAGCGAGAGGTAACTGATACACTACCTTACAGGGTGTTTGAATGGTTCAGTAGACTTTTGTTTCTCTATTCCTTAAAGGCATTCTAGCATGTTTCAAGCAGTCAATATTTATTCTTCATATTAAGGATTATAAGTATGATTCTAATAGCACATTCATTTCCAGAATTGGGGGGAATAAAATATGAAAAGTAGTGAAAATATTCCTGAAATTTTCTCCATATAAAAAATGAGATTTACTATTTAAAACTACCATTGACACTCATGTCCACAATGATATTGAGGAAATCGGTACCTGACTCTGATTTTGAAATTTTGTAAAGTGGAGTAGTACCAAAGAAGCTAAACTCCTCTCCAGTTACATATTTGTGAGTGTGTCTTTTCAGGTGCTCTAAGGTCAACTTACAAAACATTAAAGCTTTTTTCTGTATTATAAAATTTTGTGAATAATTTATTAAAATGTACTCTATCTCTTCCTTTAAACAAGTGACATTGGGCCAGCGGGATGGCTCAGTGGGTAAAGGTGTTTGCCACAAAAGCCTACAACCTAAGTTTGAGCCCTGAAGCCCATGTAAAGGTGGAGATAGTGAAGCAGAATATGGTAGAACAAACCAATCCAATGATGCTGGTTTGCTGATTTACTCAAACATTGCTTGGACTGTTTGCTGAGCACGACTTTACTTGCTGCCTAGAGAAATAGCTAAAACAATGGGTTGTTGCCTTTAACAACCTGCTGGTGCCAAGCACACCCTTGTAGAATCTCCCTTACTTCTCCCCACCTCCTGGTCTTAGAGTATAAATGAAAACACAAACTGGACTCATGACCAAGACCTTTCAGAGACTGTCCTGGGTTCTTCCCACTAGTGACATCTCTGACCAAGGCCTTTTAGGAACTGTACTGGCTTCTGCCTTCCGGAGACATCTCCTTTCTTCCACTTTCATTGGTGGCAGAGTGCTTAGGCCAGAAAGATTCCCACAATAGAGCGAACTAATGCCACAAAACTGTCCTCTGATCTTACAGGCACCTATACCCCCTCCAGACACACAATAATAAATGCTTCAGAATTTCAAATGACATGATTGATATCGTGGAATCACTCTTAAATGACTTCTGAATGCTAATAATAATTTTCTAAGTATTGAACTTCCTTTTTTGTTTGTTCATTTGTCTTGTTTTGTTTTTGGAACAGATTGCTGAAAATTATAAAACCAGATTTATTCAACATTCCCCCAAACTACCATAATATGCAGATTACCATATTGCATGCTTAAATACTGTGTTTTACCTGTAACTTTTAAAATATTGCCCAAGACTTGTTTTTAATTTTAAATTTTAATTCGTTTCTTATTAAAAAAAAAAAGCATTTTTCCATACAATGTATTTTGATTTTCTTTTCCTCCTTCATTTCCTCCCTATCTTTAGACTGAAGAAAATATTCAAAGGCAAAGTGAAAACATAGAATTTGTGCTTTAAATAGAAGGTAGATATGCACAAAGCTAAAGCCTGGAGGGTTCTTTCTTTTTAAAAGCTAACAAACTGTGGTAAGTGTAGTGGCGCCAACCTGTAATCTCAGCACTGGATGACAGAGGCAGTTGGATCTCTGTGAGTTCAAGGCCATGCTGGACTACATAAAAAAAAGTTCAAAGCCAGCCAGAGCTACATAGAAAAACCCTGTCAAATCATCATCAACAACAACAACTAAATAAATAAATAAATAAGTGCGTCTAATTTAATTATATTTAAATATATATGCAGAAACAAAAATTATGTATAGTTACAATAATGAATAATAGTGTTAGCTTTTATGTATCTACACCAAAGAGCATTAAAACTTTAAAGCCTGTGGGTACTTTTTAAGTATTTTGTGGACTGGGAGCCTGTAGGGACTACTGTCACTGGCTTTTCCTGAGAGCTCTATCCTTCCTCTGGCTATCTCACACCCATCTTATCCACCTTTTTTTTTTTCCTTATCCAGACCTCACTGTCTTTTTCCTTTGAAATTTATTCTTTTCTCCTATATTACATCTGACTGCAGTTTCCCCTCCTTCCTCTCCTCCGAGTCCCTCCCCATCCTGTTCCCCCTCCCTTCTTAGACCCACTCCGCCATTTCCCTTCAGAAAAAGGCAGGCCTCCCAGGGATATCAACCAAACATGGCATCTAAAGTTGCAATAAGACTAGACGCCTCCCCTCATATTAAGCTGGACAAGGCAACCCAGGAGGAGGAAAAAAAAGAGTCAGAGACGGTCCCTTCTAGAACACCAAGCTACACAAATATAACATATATGTAGAGGGCCCAACTCAGACCCATACAGGCTCTCTGATTTTAAGTTCAGTCTCTGTGAGTACCTTCGAGCTCTGGTTAGTTGATTCTGTGGGCCGTGTTCTCCTGGTGTCCTTGACACCTCTGGCTCCTACAGTTCTTCCTCTCCCTCTTCTGCAGGATTCCCCAAGCTCCTTCAAATGTTTGGCGGTGGGTCTCTACATCTGCTCTGGTCAGTTGCTGGGTCAGTTGCTGGAGGAAGCCTCTTGGATGATGACTATGCTAAGCTCCAGTCTACAAGTATAGCAGAGTAGAGGAGTATCATTAGGAATCATTTCTCTGACTTTTTTCCCCAGTCATGTTTGGCTCTATCCTAGGTCTCTGGGCTATCCAGCCTCTGTTTCCTTGCTGTACGGGTAGTGTCAGGCATGGGTTCGTTCCCTCTTGTAGGGTGGATTTCAATTTGGACCAGTCATTAGATGGACACACCTAAAAGTTCTGTGTCATCTTTACCCCAGAACATCTTGCAGGCAGGACAAATGGTAGGTTGAAGATTTTATGACTGGGTTGGTGTCCCAGTCACTCCACTGGAAGACTTACCTGGTTACAGAAGATAACCAATTCAAGTTCCATGTCCCCCATCAATATACGAGTCTTAGCTAGGGTTAATCTCATAAATTCCAGGGTGTTTCAGCTAAACTAGGTTCCTAGAATGGGGGCGGGGGAGAATGGCATGGAGGGAGAGTACTGTAAGAGAAGACTGGAATTGTGGGGCATCTCAGGTCGAGGCAGACCTTGTTGTCCTAATCTTTTTTTTCCAATACTAACACCTGTTTTATCATAACAAAATATGTTAGGAAGCATTCTCCTTTACGTATTTTTAAGTTGGTATACAAATATTAGGTAGCACTTTGTATTTCAAGGAAAATATTGTAGCTTTTCCTCTCTCCATTTCCTCCATCCCCCTGTCCCCTTTACACCTATCTGCTGACCTGTCTCTTTCAATTCTCATGTCACATGTGTCCCTTTGCCTTCCCAATCTCCTTTCCAAAGTACCCTTTTAAATTGTCCCTAGGGTCCTTTCTTGTATGTTAGGCTTTACCACATTTATTTCCATTGAAATACACATTACAAATTAAGGTCTACACATGATAGAAAATGTAATTTTTCTTCTCTGTTGCTTTTGTTTGTTTGTTTGTTGAGTTTGAGCAACCTTGCTTAATAAAATATGTTACAGATACATTGATTTTTCTACCAATTTCAAAATTTCATTTACTCTACAGCTGAGTAAAATTCCATTGTGTATATGTACCACATTTTTAGTATCCATTCATCTGTTGACTGGCATCTAAGCTTGTTCCATTGCTTATTGTTATGCATAGAGCAGTAATAAATATGGATGGACAAGAATTTTTGTGGTAGGATATGGAGTCCTTCAGGAATGTGCATAGAGTGGTAAAGCTGGGCAATTGGGTACTTCTCATTTAAGATTTTTTTTTGAAAAATCACCAAAATCATTTCCATTGTGGCTGCTCTGCTTTGTATTGCCAGCAGGAATGGTTTCCAACATGGCTGTAACGTTTGCACTCCCAGCATCACTGGATAAGGTTCCTGGTTCCTCTCATCCTCTCCTACACAGGTCAGTTTTCTTGAAGACAGCCATTCTGACGGGGGTGAGGTTGGACTCAAAGACATTTTAATTTGTATTTATTGCCCTGATGGCTCTGGCGGTTGAACATTTCACATATATGTATATATATATATATATATATGTGTGTGTGTGTGTGTGTGTGTGTGTGTGTGTGTGTGTGAAATATATATATATATGTGAATTTTATATATATATATATATATATATATAATTGGAAAAAATTATACAATATATTCTGTTCATAGTCCCCTCCAACTCCTCCCAGACTCTACCACACATCCAACTCCATGCCCTTTCTTTCTCTATCTGCTTAGAAAACAAAGAGACAAAAAGAGCCCAAGCAAACCAGAAAAATAAAGAGGACGAAAAACACACACACACAAAACCTGTGAAAAAAAATCAAAGTCATACTATACAAGCAGAAGGCTAGTAAAAAAAAAAAAAGTGCCCAAAGTCATGGAGACAAAAGTCTGCAAAAATACTGTTGAGTTCATTTTGCCCTGGCCATCTTCGGGAGAAGTGGATATGAGTGCCCATCCCTAACCAAAAGCTGTCTCCAATTTCCAATTAACAGCTGCTTGCAAAGGAAAAGTTAGATTTCTCCCATGGAGTCTCACTGGGTGTATAAACACTTCTTGAAATCCTAACTGGTATCTTTTGAGAACGGTCTATTCATTCCATTAATCAATTTGCTGACTGTGTGTTGAGATTGGTGTATAATTTTTGCAGTTCTTTATAAATTTTGGATAGTAGTCCTGTGCTTAAAGTATCATTGGAAAAGATTATCTCTCATTCTGGAAGCTGTCTCTCCACTCTGATAATAGTTTCCTCTGCAAATCAGAAAAATTTAATTTTACATCATCTCATTAGTTAATTCTTAGGACTATTTCCTGTGCTATTAGAGTCCTATTCAGAAAGTTCTTGCCTTTTTCTGTAACCTGAAATGCACTCTCTATGTTTTCTCCCAGTAATTTCAGTACTTGGGGTTTGTATTAAAGTCTTTGATCATTTTCAATTGATTTATGGATAGGGTGAATGATGGGCATCTGTTTCATTCTCCCGCAAGTGAGTATCCACTTTTGCCAGAACCGTTTATTGAATACTCTTTCTTCCACTATGTTTTCTGACACCCTTGTCAAGAGTTAGGTGGCCATAAGTCTGGAGTTCATAGCCAGTCTTGTATTCTCTTCCATTGGTCTGTTTTGGCACCAGTACCAGGCTGTTTAAGTCACTACAGCTCGGGAGAATACTTTGATGCCATTTGCTGTCCATCCCGTTATGTTCACTGTGCTTAGCATGTTTAATGCTTTGGCTATTCTTATAGTCTTTCATGTTTCCATATGGACACTGGGATTTAATTTTCTATTTCTTAGGAAAGAGTTGTTCTTTTGCTGTGTATAACAGTTTTTGCTAACATTAAAATATTTGTTAGAACTCACCACCAAATCTAAAATTTTTTGTACTTCTCATACAAAGATCTCATGGTAAGATTTTTGGCTACTGAATAAATTATTTAGAAATTGTACTTTTTTCCCTGGAGTCATGTTGTATAATTTACTTTTCTGATACTTTGTGTGTTTCAATTAAATATCAAACATAATGTTTACCACATCCTCTTATTAACCCTTTATCTCCAGTTTCCAAAATGTAAGCATATTTTTATTGCCTGACAATAAATATTTGGATTTTTTAGTTTTATTTTCTGATGAATCAGCACTGGCATCCCTAATTGTGGATTTATTTTAATTAATTAAAAAAACATATTGTATGGTTCTCTAATCATGCCTTCTGCTTTTCTGTACTTATAAACCTAAAGTATTTTATAAACTGTTTCTATCATTAAGATAAAAATGTTACTTACAAACATTCACAAACAGCAAGTTGCTCAAATGTGATTATATTTAGTAGGTACCCACTAACTGCTAAAAAAATTCTTGTAATATCATTGTTCAAATTAATATAAATATTTATTCATAAAAACTAGGTAACTTGCTTGCTTTTACAAGTGAGCAATGCAGACAGGGCTCTGAATCAAGTTGTCTGAAGCTCTCCCTGTGCATATCAGCTCCTCCACTGGATTGAGTTTCAAGATTAGCATAATCTTATTCCCTGAGGGTCCAGATGCAGATGTCAAATCAGTCAGTGAGCTGAGCAGATCAAAAATCTGAAAGTAAATTATGAGTCTTGAGGAAGATGAGAAATGTAAATGTTCTTATGTTCATATTTTATGAGCTATGCTTAAGATTTTCTTCCACATTTGTGGAGAATGGCCTTGTACAAATTTGCAAATTCCCAGCATTTAAGAGCATCATATCATTTCAGTAAAAGTCATAATCTGTGACCTATCAGGTTCATCACCATCATAGTATTAAGTAAGAATTATATGTATAATGTGTCCATTTATGGTTTATAAATGTAGACATTTGCAGTGTCATTGACTGGGCTTATTTCTTTCCCTCAAATTTAACGAAGAAGAATCTGTATGATGCTTTATGCAATGTTAGACATGGCTATTAATTCTTGATCCCTATTGCTGTGTAGCCTTCACAATTACTAGACAAGAATCTTAAAAGGAAGAAAGTAAGATTAAAGGGATGAAAGAGTCATTGCTTTTAATGAGCACACATGGTGTTCTGTCAGAACAAATTATCCCATGATGCCTGTGATTAACTAGGCTGCCTCTTTTTCTGTGAGCTTACAGTACTGCAAGCCAAGTAAGCATAATATAAAACTGTCTGCAAAATTAGAAGTCAGTTTTAATTTTGTATTTATCACCATCTTGTCATTTGTGACAAGGCTTTATCATATACGTGATTTTGCCTGGAGAGCTCAAAATTAAAATTTACTGAAATAAGAACGTTGTAGCTCGTGCCAGACCATTGACAAATCCTCCCTGACAAACAATAAGGTGTGCAAATTAAAATGAATTCGTTCCCGTTTGAAAACAGCATTGCACTAATTCCAGAAGTTTTACTTTCTTCAGTGCTATCATATATTTCCATTAAGGGGAAATGCATACCATTAAGCCGATTGGTAGTGATGTCCAAATAAAAACCTTTGGATACACTGTACTTTTTCATCCAGATATTTCATCTAAACTAATTTTAGAAAAGAGCCTTCACGCCTTTAATCCCAGCACTCGGGAGGCAGAGCCAGGCGGATCTCTGTGAGTTCGAGGCCAGCCTGGGCTACCAAGTGAGTTCCAGGAGAGGCGCAAAGCTACACAGAGAAACCCTGTCTCGAAAAACCAAAAAAAAAAAAAAAAAAAAAAAAAAAAAGAAAAGAGCCTTAGGTAAATGTCTTCTTTCAAAGGTGGTAAGGAAAGAATATTTACTGTCAACCAGGTACAATAAGAATGCAAATAAATAATGCAGAAGCAAGATGAATCATGTAACTATGACTTGAATCACAGCCAGGGAGATATCACAACAGGCACAGGAGTCTTTGCTTTCACTTCTTGTCCTAATAAACATATTTCTCTGTTTTGGTAACCATCTGTGACTAAGAATAAGGTTTTATTCCATTGCACTCTGATAGGTCCTGTCTATCTCTCTGGAGTCAACCATTGTTTCCCCTGCTCCTTAACTCTGCTATGGTGATCTCTGACTGGAATCTGCTCATTCACATTTCTGTAAGTTACCCTGAAACTTTTCACAAGTTGTAGGAACAACTTCAGTCAAGTTAGCCTTTCCCATCCCCTCACTGCACTCACAACCCCTCAGTTTCCATTGTTTCCCTCATGCTTTCACTTATTCCTCTAAACTTCAAATTTCTGAAGTTGAGGAACGACGATATATTAATATTTCCCCTTAGTAGGTAGGACAGCACTTAACATATCATAAACCCTTGAATATTTTCACTGAGTTATTTAATTTAATCTTTATTTACAATTTAAGGACCCTCGTACTATCACAGCCTTCCATTCACCCATGCTTTGAACTAATTAAGATATTTTTATAACACACATAAGAACTGTCTTCATTGCCAAAGAAACATGCATTTTTCAGGTGGCCTTAGTATTCGTATAGTATTCAGAAACACATTAATCCTCCAGTGCTGATTAAACGCAGGCATTAGATGACTGGCCAGAAATGCCCTGTCCTTTCCTGTGCTCTTCTCCTTGATAGTAAGCACAAAACAGACATTTCTGTTTTTATAACTGCATCCATATACAGAAAGTATTGTGGTCATCATCATCATCACCATTATCCACCCTCATCCCTCCCTAACTCTTGCTGCCCCCATCCCACCGTGTGCGTGTGTGTGTGTGTGTGTGTGTGTGTGTGTGTGTGTGTGTGTGTGCAGGTGGTCACATCAACTGTGTGGTAGACTGTGATGTCCATGACGTATCCTGAAGACAGTGTTTTGTAACACTCATTTCCATGTCCCAGCTCTTACAATTTTTCCTCCACCTCTTCTGTGATATTCCACTGGACTTAAAGAAGCTGATATAGATATCTCATTTAGGACTGAGCACTTACTAGTCACTTATTCTTAGCAATTTGACAATGTATGAGTCCCTGCATTATCAATCTCTGTAAAAATAAATAGAAATTATAAAAAAACCTCTCTGGCCCACCTGAGAACAGCATTAGTCATAGATATGAACATGAATAGTTAAGAGACAGTTTGTCTGCATATCCATTTAGAAAAGTATCAGTTCCTCCTACACACACCCAGGGCCTGTGGCCTCTTTATTCATAGACCCTGGACAAAGTTTATATTACCAAGTATGTGTTCATTCTCAAGAAATGACCTCCTTATCATCTAGCCTGGTGTGTAACCAAAATCAATGACAACAGCCTGTTTTGGTTTGGGATCCTTAGGGCTCTCTTGCCAAGAATTCATACAGAGATACCCTATACCTGACACTGGGATTTTCATTTAAAAACCAAAGACTTATAGGGTCCCTGTTAACAACTTAAGCAGAGTATCTCTGATTAAACTATTGGTTTTAGGGTTTAGTATTAGTTAGTTTGCTAGTAGTAGACTTCCATGTAGGTTTTGCCTATACCCTTGGTTTTGTTGATTCTTCCCAAAATTAACCTTCCCCCTACTCCTCTGCTTAATCCACATTCAAACTTCTCTACCATTAATATTGCCAATTTACTCTTTTGTCTTTTTTCCCCTCCACACACCTATGATCCTTCCACCTCTCTTGGATCATTTCTCTATTTTTTGCTTTTATTAAGAAATTTTTTATTCATTTTACATACCAATCACAGATCCCCCTCTTCTCTCCCCCGACCCCTCCAGCCTCCCCCTCCAGAAACTACCCCCCATTCCCTCCTACAAGAAGGTAAAGCCTCCTGTGGAGAGTCAGTAGAGCCTGGTACATTCAGTAGACACAGGTCCAAGCCCCTCCCCCTGCCTCAAGGCTATGAGAGCTGTCCCACCATAGGCCCTGGGCTCCAAAACACCAGCTCATACACCAGGGATGGATCCTGATCCTACTGTCATGGGGACCCTTAAGCAGATCAAGCTACACAACTGTCTCACTTATGCAGAGGTCCTAGTCCTGTCCCGTGGAGGCTCCACAGTTGTTGGTCTCAAATTCATGAGTTCCAACTAGTTTGGTTTAGTTGTCTCTGTAGGTTTCCCCATCATGATCTTGATGCCCTTGCTCATAGAATCCCTCTTCCCTCTCTTCGATTGGACTCTTGGAGCTCAGTCTGGTGTTTGACTGTGGATCTCTGCATCTGCTTCCACCAGTTACTGGAGAAAGGCTCTATGCTGAATAGTACAGAGTATTCACCAATCAGATTACTAGAGTTAGCCAGTTCAGGCACCCTCTCCACTATTGCTAGTAGTCTAAGCTGGGGTCTATCCTTATGGATTCCTGAGGACTTCCCTAGCACCCAGTTTCTCCCTCTATCATGTTTTCTCTTTTATTGCTCTCTGACCCATCCCTGTCCAGCTTGAGTGTCCCGTTCCCTTATGTTGAGGGTAATGGAGGGTAGGGGATGGGGTATGAGAAAACTTGGATCATTTCTTGTTGCCTTGTCTGTATGATTACTCTTTCCAACTTAAACACATCCAAAAATGTAAAGACTTAAAATTTAGCATCTTCTATGAGAAAACATACAGCATTTACCATTCTTGGACTCAGTTACTCCACATTATATTTTCCTGTTCTATCCATTTTCCTATAAATTTCAGAAACTCATTTTTCTTTAGTACTAAAAGCCATTCCATTGTGTTCATGTACATTTTCATTATTAATTCATCAGTTAAGGTTTCATTACCTACCTACTGTAAAAAGGACAGCAGTGAACATGAATTTGAAGGTATTTGGATCATGTAGTATGGAATCCTTGGGTAAGTAGTCAGGAGCTTCATAACTCGGGTTATATGGCAGTTGAATCATCAGCTTTTTGAGGTACTCCATACTGATTGTTGTGGTGGCTGTACTAGACTATATACTCACCAACGATAAGTAAGGGTTCTCCTTTCTCACATCCTCAATAGCATGTGTTGCCTTCCACTTTCTGATAACAGTCATTCTGACTAGGGTGAGATGGCATCTCAAAGCTGTTTAAATTGACATTTTCCTGATGGCTAGTGATGTTGAACAGGTTTTGTTTTTTGGTTTTTTATATTTCTTGGTCATTTGTATGTCTATGGTTGAGAACTTTTTATTCAGATTCATGGCCAAGTTTTTGATTGGAAATTAGTGTCTCTTTTCATTGTTCAGCTGTGTCATCTGTTCCCATTTCCCTTACTCTTGGGGAACTGGCACACAATATTCATTTTCCTGCTTAAATCTACCTTCTCTTCTGACCTTATATTTCTAGCACTTAACTATGACTGGGGCCTTATATTAGATAGCAATTTCTCAGAAAATCCATTCCTAAGTCCTGACTTTCTCATGTATTTACCACTGACTATATTACACACAACTGTACTTTCTTGTCTCTTTTTTATACTACCAGTTGGATGCTAAAATTCCTGGGTACTAGAACATACATGCAAGGTTGGCTTTCATGTTCTCAGTGATAGACTAATGATCATGAATTAGACTGCTAAAGACAGCATTGGAATGAAAGAATTTATCACTTTCCCAAACATTGTACCTTCAAAGAAGGAGCCATTAGAAAATAACAACACAACACAGTTTGACTAGAGGTTTTAGGATATTCATGCATCCTAAGTCCCTTCCTTAGAATGTGGTAGAAGCTCCTTTCTAACACACATACAAAAATTGAAAACTCAGTAAGTCTTGAAACTGAAATGGAAAATAAATGGAATTGAAGTGAGTAAAGTTTGTATGCATTTCCACTATTTCACTGATTACTGCAGTCTTTTATTAGTTTAGCTAACAACTGAATAATAAAGATCATTGCATGGAATGCTCCTGTATTCAGTGTAGCCTCTTCACTAAATATTAAATATTTCACAAACTCATAGAACAAAGTACAAAATAAATGTAGACACACAGCAGGAATTGTCCCCATTAGAGACTCACAATTTAAATGAGTTTACTAATAAACAGATGTCTTCAATGTATTCTACTAAAGAAACACTTCCGGTGTCAGAATTTCCCTGAAACACCTTCTAGAACTTTGACCCAGTCAATAGTTGGCATTGTTTTAAACTTTTCCTGAGGAAGGAAAATAAGAAAACTTCTAAAGTAAGTCTATGGAAAGCTCAGGCTCTGTCTTTGAAAAGCAAGTAAGACAAAAATTACCTACTGAAGTTGTTCATTAGACTTGGAATCTGAGTAAGTAAATATAAAAGCAGATCTGGATGTATAAGATGAATAGAAGGGATCAACATGAGCCTTAGATTAGTTGCTTCTCAAGGAAATGATTTGGAAATAAAGTGAAATGGAGGTGAGTTGAAAAAGAACAGAGATAAAAAGCAAATTCAGGTTAAATTGAAATATACCTCTTCTTCCAGGTGAAAGCACCAGAGGATGTGCACCCCCATTCATCATCGGCCTCACCTAGTTTTCTATCTAAAACACCCAGATTCCTTTCCCCTTTGTTTAGCTTTTGTAGGACTAGCAGTTTAACCTACTTTGTTGTGCATTCTCTTTGGCACTGAGCTATCGACCTGCCTATTGTACTTTTTATTTTGAGACATGGCCACGCTGAAATGTGGCTTTGAACTCATTATGCAGTCCAGTTTTGAACTTACAATCTTTCTGCCTCACCCTCCTACCAGCTGCAGGCCAATGCCAGAAGACCCAGCACTCATTTCTTAACCCTTCCATTCTACATGATGGGAAGCCTTAGAAGCATGTTAGATGTCCACAAAGGAATGGAGTTCTCACAAGGTTTGAATCTAAACACACAGACATTTTTGAGAACAGACCTAAGATCTTTGTTTGGTAAACCTGTTAGGTGTAAGTTACATACACTGGTGTTTCTGGTTTTGGGGAAGATGCTATGAACTGTGATTTAATAAGTTTTTTAGAATCCCTGCAATTTCAGTGTGCAGCATTCTAAAGCCATATCTTGTGACTGTCAGATTGTACATCACACAATAATCTTCCCTTAAGCCCATATGAAAATATATTTCATTTTCCAAAAATATTATGGGATCATTTTTGCTTTTTAGATACTAGAATTCATTGCTATAAGACAGATCAGAATATTTATAAAAGTGAATCACAATCTAATAACAGAACTGATAAACAACATCAGATAGTGTCATAGCCAATTGTTATAGGATTCTGTTGTTTTACCATGCTGCAGTGCTCCAATAAATGAATGATCCCCAAAAAGATCCCTGCCAAACAGAAACAAAAACAAACAAACAATCTAAGTTTATGTCTTATGTAACTGTTCCGCAAAGACCTGACTCTTGGTCTTCGTCTGGAGTAACGCTGGAAGGTTATGGAAAAGTTAAGAGTTGGAACCTAGTTCCAAGTCTTCATGTTTTGAATACTTGTCCTCCAGGTGGTGGCACTACTTTGAGAGACTACAGAATCTTCAGGAGGTGGGGCCTAGCTGGAGGAAGCAAAGGCCTCTGAAGACTACCCCTACCCTAGTTCCTGTCATGCTCTCTGCTTCCTGTTCTACTGAGACATGAACAGTTTTCATTGTACAATCGCACCATGGTAGACTGAGCTGCTTATTGTACCTTCCCCATGAGGAGTGACTGAGCCCCTCTGAGATCATGAGTCAGACTGAACCTTTCCTGCATGACATTGTTTCCATTAAGTATTTTGGTCAAACCAATAAGAACATAATTAACACAGATCTTCAAAGCTGTGTTTCAGAATGAGTCTTTTATCTTTTAAGTTAATTATCTCAAGAATTTGTCTACAGTAATGGAAAGATGAAGAACACAAACTCAAAACCTATTTTTTTTTTATACTGGCCGATACTTAACAGCCTTCAAGGAAAATGGAAAGAAGTCCACATTTATAATGTTGATTCAGCCCATTCAGTGACATGGCTACACTGCAAAGTCTTCAGTTGAGGCTCTAAGTGTGATGATGCAACAGCAGCAATTATTCTCAAGGAACTTTAAGACAGGAAGAGATCATCAGGGACTCACAGTGACACTGTGACATTGCTACAGTGAAGGTTAGCACTGGGGCTGAGAAGGATCATGGCTGTCCTCAGATTGCCAGGAAGCCTTCTTGACAAAGTTAGTTTCTTAGCTAACTCTTAAAGACCAGAGCAGGGCAGGGAATCCCAGAAGGTCTGTTTTTCAGAAAAAGCACTGTGTAAGGAGAGGGAGCCCGTCTCCTGAGCCTCCTTAAAGAATAGACCCTGGTGCATGTGGTTACTTTAGTCTCTTTGAAAAATACCATCTTAATTCCATCTTCCAGATTTGTGATTTCCCCTTCACAGAAGCTGTTGCCTATACTTCTTAATCTGCATTCTTCAGTACCACCTTGACTTTCTAATAGGAAGATCATCGCTAATGAATGTACTCAAAGTATGATAGGGAAGAGTTACGTGTAAGGGTGAGTGGCATTTTTATTATCTTGATATTAAATGTAAAAAATAAATAAGAAAAGTGGGAAGGGACCAAGTGAAAGGTGATGGGAAGGAGAAGTAGAAAGTTTCTAGAGGTTAAATCACATCTCCATTAAAAACAGAGAGAACATAATCTCTAATATTCACTAAGTGTTTGCAAACAGTGAGAAACGTGTGCACATATAACTTGACCAGGTGCTAAGTAGCACCAACAAAAAGAATAATAGATCTTTTAATGAAATTATTGTCTGACACATGCCTTTAAATGTAAAAAATGAGCCAACATTCGGCTGAAGTACCACCCGAACTTGTAGAACAATTTAATAATCTCCTCATGTAGAAATATTCCTTGTTTCCTCTTGGTTTCCCTTACCTAAGATTTTCTCTTTGCTCAAACACAAGAATGCGCCACTGAAGTTTTCCCTAAACGCAGAAAGATGAAGGAATAAGAAAACCAATTTTCTAATCAAGTAGCCATGTTTTCCCTAAAAGTGGAATCATCAAAATAAAAGGGAAGTTGAGACTTGTCAAAGAGAAAAGAAATGACCTCCAAGAGTTGCTTTTATGAAGGGCACCATGGCTGTGGCTGGATTCAGAAAACATTGTTCCCATCTCCATAGCTGTTTAGGTGAGTCAAATCTCTTTCTCAGCTGTGCCGCTGTTTGCTACTTCTGTCCTTTCAGCAATACAGAGAGGTAGATTTGTCACTGTAGCTTTAAGAATTAAAAATCAAACAAACAGAACTGAGCATGGTAGCAAAGAGCTTTCTTTAATCCTAGTTCAGTATGTGGGAGGCAGAGGAAAGAGCAGCATTGGAAGTCAGCGTGGAACAGACAATGAGGTCTCATCTCAGAAAAAAAGGAAAAGAATAAATGTTCAACAGAGCTTAGTCTTCCAGACGACATGATGAGCAGGAGATAGAAAATAATTCAAATCCATGGATTTAGTGTCATCATCTACAATCCTAATATTTCTACTAAATATATTATAAGCACAAAATGATAATATCTTTGTATGCCAGAGACATTTTTATAAAATCTAACATTTACTATTCTTTTAAGGTTGTATCTTGTTGTATAAAGACATGTTTTCCGGTAAAACACTTAGACATCATTAGTCTTCTATTGTAATTATTAAACTTACTAATTTAAACATTTCCTATTCACAGCAATTTGCCACTATGACAATATATGGATTTAGTTATCACAGTCATCATTCAAACAATTCTCCTAACAAAACAGTGAACTTGAGCAAATGAATGAAATATGAATGAATGAACAAATGAATAAATATGAAGTGGGTAATTAATAATGACAATTTAGAGAAGTGTGTACAGATCTTGTTCTGAGAATCCTCTCTGTATAAACATGAAGAAGGTTAGTAACTTATGAGAGGACCCCCAACAGCTCCTGGGGTAAAGACATAAATGTCTCCTATGGGTTTTTAGAAGTGGATTCCTAGGCAAATGTGAATCCCTTCATTGCCATATTAATTCCAGATTTGTTTGTCAACATATACATCTAGCACTTTCAGAGTGAATGAGATCATAATAGTGTTTATTGGTGTTTGTGGAGGGGAAAGATGAAATGGTGGAGACAACAGTCATGGAATTTTTCTGTTACACAGAACAAAACTTGCTGACTCTGATGGTTTGACCCACCTCTCTAAGCTCAAGATAAAAGTGAATTCACAAGAGGACAAACACAGAAGGCAATTTCAACAAAAGACTCAATATTTTGTTTGCTCATTTCTGTAAAGATTTTATCTAAGGCCATTTGTATTTGATGAAGTTATATAACAATTTTAGCACTTACAAATTATTAATGTTTTGACTACCAGAAAAGCATGCAAATAGAGATTTTTTTAAAAGACAGAAAAACATGTTAATACAGATTTCCTTCTGTAAATGTTATCTTTTCATGATAACATAATTTTTATATACACTCACATAAAGTCAGAGCTTTTTATCTGAAATATTAGCTGTCTTCAGTGTTAAGAGGCATGAGCATTGTGTTTACCCTGACCCTGTGGTGAGGCAGCAGGATTTCCAAGCTGAGATTCAGACTGTTCCTTTGTCCCACATGACTGGGATTTGAGCAGAACAGCAGGATTCTTCTCAGCTTTTGGAACCTACATAAGGTAACAGCTTTTCTTTAGAACACCTACTTTTTCTAAACTCTGAAAGTGTTTGTCTCTAATCATCAAATGCAGCACTATGTTTCAGCTGCTATTTCAGAAAATAACAATGTCCTTCAAATTTTATTATAGGGAACAAGGACTGTGATATTCAAATTCCTCAAATTTTAAATATTCATTTCATAGGTCACAACCAATTTATGGGACAAGAAATCAATTTAGTCACTTCCTAGTTAGCTATTAAAAATTGAATAATACTAGAAGAGAATGTCAGAATACATTTCATACAGGAGAGAATAAGTTTTGATTGTATACATATGTATTTTAGTGTGATAATACATATTTTGTTAACATAAAGTTGTTTGTATGTTAATCTTGATTATCTTTGAATGGTGTCCCTGTGATCTATAATTCTGTCAATATAAAAATCGCTTTTACTGAATTCTGTTTTAGAATACTGTCATAATTGCATAAAAAGGAAAATTGTAAAGCATCGCCAGCTCTGTAAAACACATTTTAGTAAGATGTGGCCCAGGCTGTTCCTCGTGTAACCATAGTCACTACTGACTCAAGTAATTAAGCTCCTTGAATCACACAAACTCTGTCCTAGGAAATGCTGATAAATGCCTTTAGAGTCTGCATGACTTACCTTCTCCCTTTACAAATCAATAGGATAAGCCAGATTGATCATTGAAATTATCTGCTTTGAAATGTTAGACACTCATGATAACAAATTAATGTAAATAAATTAATACAAAATGTTCAGGTCATAGTTCAACTTGTGATCAGAAACAGAATTTGATAGTGTCAGGAAATAATATTTTTCCTGAGAGCAATTTAATTTACACTCATTTCTTTTAAAGATCGAAACAATTGCACTTGATATTAATATGAGATAAGATTACATTATTTATAGAAAGGAACACAGTAGTAAATACATTCCTTTTTATCATAGTGAAACTACAGAATTAATGAAAGGTGTTTATCACTTTCTCAGGCATAAATAGGAAGTGAATATCTGAAAGGATTTATAAGAGCAGCATTTTAAATTATATTATCAATTCTGAAATTCTTTCAATGATGCTATAAAATACAGATTGATAAGGTCACTTATTTTTGTACTTATAACTTGTTTGTTCATGCATCTATAATATTTTGCATATCATATTTGCCAAAAAAGATATCCCTCAACTACTTCAAACTGAAATAGTATAATGTTCTTTTCTTCTTTATATTTTAATTGACTTATTTATATATTTATAATGACCAAAGCAAATATATGTATACACTGTCACTTGGCCAATTGAGCAAATGATATATGTTCTACCATACATACTTACAACTTTTTTGTGGTGAAAACACCAAAATATCTACAAGCTTTCTTATTTTGAAAACATACTTAAATATTTTTTAAAGTTTACAACATGAATTTCTATCATTTATTAACAAATTATTAGCTGCTTTTTTTTTAACTTTGAATTTTCTTTCTTTTTTTTTTTTAATTTATTTTGCAATACAATTCAGTTCTACATATCAGCCACGGATTCCCTTGTTCTCCCCCCTCCCGTCCCCCTCAACTTCCCCCCAACCCTCCCCCCCATTCCCATCTCCTCCAGGGCAAAGCCTTCCCCACAGACTGAGGTCAACCTGGTAGACTCAGTCCAGGTAGGTCTAGTCCCCTCCTCCCAGGCCGAGCCAAACAATCCTGCATAAGCCCCAGGTTTCAAACAGCCAACTCATGCAATGAGCACAAGATCTGGTCCCACTGCCTGGATGCCTCCCAAACAGATCAAGCCAATCAACTGTCTCACCCATTCAGAGGGCCTGATCCAGTGGGGACCCCTCAGCCATTGGTTCATAGTTCATGTGTTTCCATTCATTTGGCTATTTGTCCCTGTGCTTTATCCAACCTTGGTCTCAACAATTCTCGCTCATATAAACCCTCCTCATTCTCGCTAATTGGACTCCCAGAGATCCACCCGGGGCCTAGTCATGGATCTCTGCATCCAGATCCCTCAGTAGTTGGATGAGGTTTCTAGCACAACAATTAGGGTGTTTGGCCATCCCATCACCAGAGTAGGTCAGTTCGGGCTGTCTCTCGACCATTGCCAGCAGTCTGTTGTGTGGGTATCTTTGTGGATTTCTGTGGGCCTCTCTAGCACTTTGCTTCTTCCTATTCTCATGTGGTCTTCATTTACCATGGTCTCCTATTCCTTGTTCTCCCTCTCTGTTGTTGATCCAGCTGGGATCTCCCGCTCCCCCAAGCTCTCTTTCCCTCAACCCTCGCCTTTCATTACCCCCACTCATGTCCAGGCTGTTCATGTAGGTCTCATTCCATTTCTCTGTCATTGGGCGATCCCTGTGTCTTTCTTGGGGTCCTGTTTTCCAGGTAGCCTCCCTGGTGATGTGAGTAGCAGACAAGTCATCCTTGTTTCATGTCTAGTATCCTGCTATGAGTGAGTACATACCATGTTTGTCTTTCTGAGTCTGGGTTACCTTACTCAGGATGATTTTTTCTAGATCCATCCATTTGTCTGCAAACCGCATGATGCCATTGTTTTTCTCTGCTGAGTAGTATTCCATTGTGTATATGTACCACATTTTGTTTATCCATTCTTCAGTTGAAGGGCATCTGGGTTGTTTCCATGTTCTGGCTATTACAAACAATGCTGATATGAACATAGCTGAACAAGTGCTCTTATGGTGTGGTTGAGCATTTCTTGGGTATATGCCCAAGAGTGGTATAGCTGGATCTTGGGGGAGATTGATTCCCAATTTTCTAAGAAAGCGCCATATTGATTTCCAAAGTGGTTGTACAAGCTTGCATTCCCACCAGCAGTGGAGGAGAGTTCCCCTAGCTCCACATCCTCTCCAGCATAAGGTGTCTTCAGTGTTTTTGATCTTAGCCATTCTGACAGGCGTAAGGTGGTATCTCAGAGTTGTTTTGACTTGCATTTCCCTGATGATTAGGGATGTTGAGCAGTTCCTTAAATGTCTTTCGGCCATTTGAGTTTCCTCTGTTGAGAATTCTCTGTTTAGTTCTATAGCCCATTTCTTAATTGGACTGTTGGGCATTTTGATGTCTAATTTCTTGAATTCCTTATATATTCTGGATATCAGTCCTCTGTCAGATGTGGGGTTGGTGAAGATCTTTTCCCATTCTGTAGGCTGTCGCTTTGCCTTGTTGACCGTATCCTTTGCTCTACAAAAGCTTCTCAGTTTCAAGAGGTCCCATTGATTAATTGTTTCTCTCAGAGTCTGTGCTACTGGTGTTCTATTTAGGAAGTAGTCTCCTATGCCAATGCGTTCAAGACTACTTCCTACTTTCTCTTCTAGCAGGTTCAGAGTAGCTGGATTTATGTTGAGGTCCTTGATCCACTTGGACTTAAGTTTTGTGCACGGTGATAGATATGGATCTATTTGCAGCCTTCTACATGTTGTTATCCAGTTTTGCCAGCACCATTTGTTGAAGATGCTTTCTTTTTTCCATTGTGCACTTTTGGCTTCTTTGTCAAAAATTATATGTTCATAGGTGTGCGGATTAATGTCAGGGTCTTCAATTCGATTCCATTGGTCCACGTGTCGGTTTTTATGCCAGTACCAAGCTGTTTTTATTACTGTAGCTCTATAGTAGAGCTTGAAGTCAGGGATCGTGATGCCTCCAGAAGTTGTGTTATTGTACAGGATTCCTTTGGCTATCCTGGGTTTTTTGTTTTTCCATATGAAGTTGAGTATTATTTTTTCCAGGTCTGTGAAGAATTGTGTTGGTATTTTGATGGGGATTGCATTGAATCTGTAGATTGCTTTTGGTAAGATTGCCATTTTTACTATGTTAGTCCTGCCTATCCATGAGCATGGGAGATCTTTCCATTTTCTGACATCTTCTTCAATTTCTTTTTTCAGGGACTTAAAGTTCTTGTCATATAGGTCCTTCACTTGCTTGGTTAGTGTTACCCCAAGGTATTTTATGTCATTTGTGGCTATAGTAAAGGGTGATGTATCTCTGATTTCCTTCTCTGCTTCTTTTTCCATTGTATATAGGAGGGCTACTGATTTTTTTGAGTTGATCTTGTATCCTGCTATGTTGCTGAAGGTGTTTATAAGCTGTATCAGTTCCTTGGTGGAATCTTTGGGGTCGCTCAAGTATACTATCATGTCATCTGCAAATAGGGAAAGCTTGACTTCTTCCTTTCCAATTTGTATCCCCTTAATCTCCTTATGTTGTCTTATTGCTCTGGCTAGAACTTCAAGTACTATATTGAATAAGTATGGGGAGAGTGGACAGCCTTGCCTCGTTCCTGATTTTAGTGGAATTGCTTTGAGTTTCTCTCCATTTAATTTGATGTTGGCTGTTGGCTTGCTGTAAATTGCCTTTATTATGTTTAGGTATGTTCCCTGTATTCCTGATCGCTCCAATATGTTTATCATGAAGGGGTGTTGGATTTTGTCAAATGCCTTTTCTGCATCCAGTGAGATGATCATATGGTTTTTTTCTTTGAGTTTGTTTATATGGTGTATTACATTGACGGACTTTCGTATGTTGAACCACCCTTGCATCCCTGGAATGAATCCTACTTGATCATGGTGGATAATTGTTTTGATGTGTTCTTGGAGTCTGTTTGCCAGTATTGTATTGAGTATTTTTGCATCAATGTTCATGAGGGAGATCGGTCTGTAGTTCTCTTTCTTTGTTGTATCCTTGTTTGGTTTAGGAATTAGGGAAATTGTAGCCTCGTAGAAGGAGTTTGGTAATGTTCCTTCTGTTTCTATTGTGTGGAACAATTTAGAGAGTATTGGTATTAACTCTTCTTTGAAGATCTGGTAGAATTCTGCGCTGAAACCATCTGGTCCTGGGCTTTTTTTGGTTGGGAGACTTTTAATGACTGTTTCTATTTCGTTAGGGGTTATTGGACTATTTAAATAGTTTATCTGGTCTTGATTTAACTTAGGTATGTGGTACCTATCCAGAAAGTTATCCATTTCTTTTAGGTTTTCCAGTTTTGTCGAATAGAGGTTTTTGAAGTATGACCTGATGATTCTCTGGATTTCCTCAATGTCTGTTGTTATGTCCCCCTTTTCATTTCTGATTTTGTTGATTTGGATGCTCTCTCTCTGTCTTTTGGTTAGTTTGGATAAGGGCTTGTCTATCTTGTTGATTTTCTCAAAGAACCAACTCTTTGTTTCATTAATTTTTTGTATTGTTCTCTTTGTTTCTATTTTATTGATTTCAGCTCTCACTTTGATAATTTCCTGGCGTCTATTTTTCCTGGGAGACTGTGCTTCTTCTTGTTCTAGAGCTTTCAGGTATGCTGTTAAGTCTCTAGTGTGAGATTTCTCCAACTTATTTATGTGGGCATTTAGTGCTATGAATTTCCCTCTTAGTACTGCTTTCATAGTGTCCCATAAATTTGGATATGTGGTGTCTTCATTTTCATTGATCTCTAGGAAGTCTTTAATTTCTTTCTTTATTTCTTCCTTAACCCATTGGTGATTCAGTTGGGTATTATTCAGTTTCCATGAGATTGCAGGTTTTCTGTAGTTTTTGTTGTTGTTGAAATCCAACTTTAGACCATGGTGGTCTGATAGAACACAGGAGGTTATTCCAATTCTTTTGTATCTGTTTAGATTTGTTTTGTGGCCAAGTATGTGGTCAATTTTAGAGAAGGTTCCATGGGGTGCTGAGAAGAAGGTATATTCTTTTTTGTTAGGATGGAATGTTCTGTAGATATCGATTAAGTCCATTTGAGTCATGACATCAGTTAAGTCCTTTATTTCTCTGTTAAGTTTCAATTTGGGAGATCTGTCCAGTGGTGAAAGTGGGGTGTTGAGGTCTCCCACTATTAATGTGTGGGGTTTTATATGTGATTTAAGTTTTAGTAATGTTTCTTTTACATATGTGGGTGCCCTTGTGTTTGGGGCATAAATATTCAGAATTGAGACTTCATCTTGGTGGATCTTTCCTGTGATGAGTATGTAATGCCCTTCTTGATCTCTTTTTTTTTTTATTTTTTTTATTTTTTTTTTATTAATTTATTTTGCAATACAATTCAGTTCTACATATCAGCCACGGATTCCCTTGTTCTCCCCCCTCCTGTCCCCCTCACCTTCCCCCCAACCCCCCCCCCCCATTCCCATCTCCTCCAGGGCAAAGCCTTCCCCACAGACTAAGGTCAACCTGGTAGACTCAGTCCAGGTAGGTCTAGTCCCCTCCTCCCAGGCCGAGCCAAACAATCCTGCATAGGCCCCAGGTTTCAAACAGCCAACTCATGCAATGAGCACAAGATCTGGTCCCACTGATTGATTTTAGTTTGAAGTCTATTTTGCTGGATATCAGGATGGCTACACCCGCTTGTTTCTTAAGACCATTTGATTGGAAAGTCTTTTCCCAGCCTTTTATTTTTAGGTAGTGTCTATCTTTGAATTTGAGATGTGTTTCTTGTATGCAGCAGAAAGATGGGTCCTGCTTTCGTATCCATTCTGTAAGCCTATGTCTTTTTATAGGTGAATTAAGTCCATTGATATTGAGGGAAATTAATGACCAGTGATTGTTCATTCCTGTTATTTTTTGGTGGTGATGTGTGGGTACTTCTATACGTTGGGGTTTACTGCTGTGGCTTTATCTGTTGCCTGTGTTTTCGAGGGTGTATCTGACTTCCTTAGGTTGGAATTTTCCTTCTAGTGCTTTCTGTAGGGCTGGGTTTGTGGATAAGTATTGTTTAAATCTGGCTTTGTCATGGAATGTCTTGTTCACTCCATCTATGGTGATTGAAAGTTTTGCTGGGTATATTAGTCTAGGCTGACATCCATGGTCTCTTAGTGTCTGCATTACATCTGTCCATGTCCTTCTGGCTTTCAAAGTCTCCATTGAGAAATCGGGTGTTATTCTGATGGGTTTGCCTTTATATGTCATTTGGCCTTTTTCCTTTGCTGCTCTTAATATTCTTTCTTTATTCTGTCCGTTTAGTTGTTTAACTATTATGTGGCGAGGGGACTTTTTTTGGGGGTCTAGTCTGTTTGGAGTTCTATAAGCTTCTTGTATCTTCATAGGCATTTCCTTCTTTAAGTTGGGAAAGTTTTCTTCTATGATCTTGTTGAATATATTTTCTGTGCCCTTGAGTTGGTATTCTTCTCCTTCTTCGACCCCTATTATTCTTAGGTTTGGTCTTTTCATGGTGTCCCAAATTTCTTGGACATTTTGGTTCATGACTTTGTTGGCTTTAGTGTTTTCTTTGACTGATGAATGTATTTCTTCTACTGTATCTTCAACGCTAGAGATCCTCTCTTCCATCTCTTGCATTCTGTTGATTATACTTGCATCTGAAGTTCCCAATCGTTTTCTCAGATTTTCTATTTCCAGCATTCCCTCTGTTTGTGTCTTCTTCATTTTTTCTATTTCCCTTTTCAGGTCTTGGACTGTTTCCTTCATTTGTTTCATTGATTTTTCTTGATTTTCTCTCAGTATTTTATTGTTTTCTTCCAGGACTTTATTGATTTCTTCTAATTTGTTTGCCCTTTCCTCTAGTTGTTTACAGCGTTCTTCACATTTTTTTGTCTTTTCCTCTATGCAAGCCTCTAGCTTCTTCATGATGTCATTCATAAGGCTGTTTTCTTCTGCTTCTTCTAATTTCTGATGTTCAGGTCTAGGTGTTGGAGGAGGGCTAGGGCCTGGTGATGCTGTATTGCTATTCATTTTGTTGTATATGTTTCTGCCTTGACGTCTGCCCATCTCCTTGTGGTTCGTTCTTGGCCTTATCCGCACACTTGGTTCAGACAGACCAGTGTTCCAAAAGGGAAGTCAGTGTTCCAAAAGGGAAGTCCGGAGCAAGATGGGAGCTGGGGGCCGGCCTCTAAGTCTCAGGAAGAGGCTTGGGGCTCAGGCGGATGGGCGTGGGGGCAGGGCGTGGAGACTGCAGGGTCTGCCAGGGGTCTTGGAGAAGGGGATCCTTCCCGGTGGGGGTAGCAGGGAACCTGCCCGGTGGCCAGAACCTGAGGCCGAGTTGGGCAGGTCTTCCCTGGAGTGGCTGGTGCCCAGGGATGGGGTCTGGGGCAAGGACGGGCACTCACCAGTGTTGTAAAAGGGAAGTCTGGAGCAAAATGGGACTATTAGCTGCTTTTTATTCCAGTTAATCAATTTGCTTTCCCTAATTCTAATTTGTTACTTATTTACTTAAATTTTAAGGAGAGGATCTTACTGTGTAGCTCAGGCTTCCTCAAATTCATTGTCCTCCTGCCTCAGGGGCCTGAATTCTAGGATTATAGATACATGCCACCAGATAGGTCTATTGTCCATATCTCAAATTATAGTTACATCAAACTATGTTTTCTTCCATGACAGAAAAGATAAAATGCTCTTTATAAATAAGAATGTAATGGTTTTATGCCCATGCGCATTCACTGACCTGTAAATTATGTAAATTCTATAATAGTTGTCCTGAGTTAGAGAGGAAGTACATGCTATAAATGTTCCTCTACTTCTCCTAAGAGGAAATCACCCTGTCCTTTCACATTTGTCTAAGGAGTTTTCAGAAGTCCAGGGTGTTAATAAAGCAGAATTTGCTGCTGAAAATCAATTATCACCAGAACTGAGGAAGTCAGACCTTTCCTAAGTGCCAGATGAAAGGTGTGAGGATCCTCATAAACACCTTTGAGAAATTAACAGAATGGTCATTTTCACAGGGCTCCATGCTTGCATCTGCTGCATGCCTCCCAGGGCCCTCCATATTACAGACCATGTGTGGTACAGCTTTGCACAAGTCGAACAGGTTGTGATTTTTCTTACTTCAGGAATAAAAAAGGACCATGCAGACCTTGCACATGGCCCCAGGCCGAAGTAATGACCATAATTTGTTGTAAAATCTACAAAGCCTCTGAAGTGCACCATCAGCTAGTCATCCCCATTGCTATTTTTCTCCTCCTTATAACTATGTAAATGTTAATCTACCATCAAACGCATCCTTCCAGACAGCTGCCTAAAGCGTGGGGGGAAGCGAGTCTCCCATTGTTCTCTACTTCAGCCACAAGACTTTGTACACAAGACTTAACATACATTGGAACACCACTTACCACACACCAGGAGATGGAACTAAGAACGTCAAGAGGAAGCTTCGGAGACTCTCCTGAGCTGGAAAGACAGACTGAAACCTACCTCATGCTACTCATGCTCTTCTAAATCCTCCAGAGAACCAAAGCAGGATGTGGAACAGACCATTAGACAGGGACACACCAAAAAAGGAAGACGGTCCCTGATCTGATTGGGGGTCAGGGACAGGTGAAATATGTGATTTTTTTCCCTCCATTTTTCCATTTTATGTCACAGAACAAAATTTAATTAAAGAAGAAAATTTAACTCAATGTAAAGCAATAAGCACCCAGGGATGTTTGGAGTCTGCAATAGAAATACCCTCCACAGGCGTGTATGTCAAAAGCTCAGTTCCCAGGGTAGTACCGTTTGAAACAGTAGACACCTTTAAGAAGTTGCCATATGTTGTTGAGACTTTATGGGTATATCTTCTCTGAAACTTCTAGAAGACACAATCTCACAGCAGACTCACTGTTCCTCTGGCTCTTACGCTCATTCTGGCCTCTCTTCTGCAATGTTCCTTGAGCACTGGGTGCTAGAGCTGCATTGTACATGACTTAGCTGGTACTGGATACCACTCAGTCACTTGTTCTCTACAATTTGATCTGTTGTAGCTTTCTATATAACGATTAGAAAAAGAAATGTCCTTGTTGAGGGATGAGAGCTAGACTTATATATGTGTATAAAGATAAATATTTAGAATGTAGTTAGGAATTGCACTGGTTTAATAAAGCGGTAATTGGAGGTTCTCCTCTAAGATTTATGCACTTACTAGCCCTCGGTAGTTCGCTAAGTTTCTAACAACATGGCTGCCTAACTAGACCTGAACAAGGATGGTACCAATAGACATGCTAACATAGAAGGGAAATATCTCAAAGGCCCAAACCCTTGGCAAAGAACTACAAGTGACTAAAGAATGCAGAGAGCCTGAGAAATACCTTCCCCAGGGAAGAGTCCCCAGTTGGTTATCCAGTGTCAAGTGGTCAACCCTGAAATCACATACATGCAAGTAGCATTGTACAGACTCAACCGATTTAGGAACAAGGGAAAGGGGAAAATCACATGATTATATTTTAACTTAAAAAAATAAATAAAACGAGGTGAGCTCAGTGGGTAATTTTTAATTATTGGGGCATGTCTTTAAAGGGGACTATGAAATTCCAGTCTTCAACTTCTCTTTCTCCAGGCCCTTAAGGAGATGGGTGTCCTCCACTCCATGATACTGCCATGATGTGCTGTCATGAGGTCAATTAGTCATAAGCACAAACATTATACAGTAAGTCAAAATAAATCTTTTCTCTCTATAAACAAATAATCTCAGGTATCTTGTTATTGCAACAGAAAGCCTAACACAAGCATTAAGCCATGTCATTTCAATATGTGTCTAAAGATATAAAATACTTATATAATCAAATGTTGCATGTCTAGCTTTGTCTGACTTTTAGATGATGCTTGATGGTATCTTCCTGAAAGATCACTTAATTATATAATGAAATAAGAAAAGGATTTCTAAAAACTTCTGCCTTTACTTAAGACAAACTGCTTTGTGACCTGGAAATGTTCATAAAGAGAGTAGGAAGAAGGAAGATGCAGACAAGGGGACCAGAGGGATGAATGGCTGAGAGTAACAGTGAACTCTGGGATCTAACTCTTCAGAGCCCGAGATAAGGACACACCCAAACCCATCAGGGAGAAAGACTGAGCACAGGCTCCTTTCTAAAGAAAACAAACCGACAACACATTCTTACCTGTACACCTCATTGTATTTTCATTATTTCAATTCTTTTTTTTTCTATGATACCTTTTATAGCTCTGAGTACACACCTGTTCTATTTAAAACTCCAGACAGTCTGAATTATCTTTCAGATATCTTTCTGACATTTGAAAGTTGAAAGCTTTACTCTTCCAAAGAACAAAGGAAGACATGATGAGTCCTGTATGTTTTCTTTGAAGTCTATTTGCCTAGATCCTGTCACTTTTTTCTACTGCCACTTGTCCTATATTCAACCTTTCCAAGCCTGCATTGCAGAAATACTCAAATTTACTCAAATTCCTCACTTCTCAAAAGTATCTCTGTTCTTACTCTGAACTCGGCTGCCTGTCAGAAGTAATACAGCTGTGGTCCCCAAGCATCAGTCCTTAGGGAGGGCTAATTTCTAAGCACATTAAAAACTTTGCTTTTTTTTTTCGTGGCTTCATTTAAATTAGGCAAATGTTGAGCTCATTATTGAGCACAGACACTGAGCTGACAACCAAACAGATGCACGGAGTCCTAGTTAATTCTTCCATTGCACCTCTCTGCACTGGGATGGCAGCCAGTGTCCTGAGTACACAACGGAAATTCAATGCACTGTTCAATCTCATTTTAAAATTAATTATGTTAAATTAGAGTATAAGACAATTGGTTTCACTGTGACATTTTCATGCGTATATGTCATTTCACTTTCCTCTTATTTGTGTCCCTCCCCATTGTCCTCTCTATCTCTCTGTCTCCCATCTTGCAGGTCCCTTTCCTCCCCCTAGTTTCCTCTTATCTGCTCCCATGGTATAGTATTCCACCGTACACACACACACACACACACACACACACACACACACACACACACACATACACATGAGCAAACATGTCTATGTAAATTTAAATTGCTCTGCATGTAAGAATGGGGATGTTATTTTTGTCTTTCTGAGACCAACTTGCTTCACTTAACATTAAAATCTCCAGCTGCACCCGTCCATTCTGATTCATTTCTCGAGTATCAAACCTGGAATTCAAGCATGGGACTTTGGTTTTCCACTATAGCAGAATCAAGACACAACTCACAGCTGACTATAAGCCTTCAGGAAAGTAGTGAAGTAAAGCTTTTTATCCTTAACAATCGAAAGGCTGAACACTCACACATTTCTATAGTAATAAAAGAACAGATGGGTTAGAAATAACAGCAAGCATTTTGAAATATTTAGTGTTAATTTCCAGTGGTTAAATCCATTAATATTCATGGGAAAATTTTGAGGATTTAAGAATAAATAGTAAAATTCATTGATCCTAAACTTCTTCAGATACCACAATTCTGTCAAGTGTGTTCACACATGAACTTGGGAGACTGAGAAAAGAGGATTGCAAGTTTCAAGTCACCCTGTTTCAAAACAAACTGAAAAAAAAAAAACAGATACAAAAGAAATGCTAACTATAGAAGGCTTAGACTAAATGAGAACTATGAAACCATCAGAAATTAAATGGTATGAATTTTAGACAATATCAGGAATAGAACTAGCCTATTCTTATCTAAGGAGGTTGATAAAAAAATAAATCTGAATTTACTTCTAAACTCCTTTATTTTTCACTCCAGATTGATATGTGTTTGAAAATCTGAAAATGGGCAAGATAGGAACCAAGGAATTACATCACATAGAGTAGACACTGTATCCAGGGCCACTGGATTCATAGAGAGCTTTTCAACTAGTGTGGATACTTGACTGTGGATTTACAAAATGACTACAATTTACAGTCCCTAGGGATAGGATCCACAGCATATGATCTTTGTGTGTTATACAACATCATCTGGACATCCTGGAGGATGAGGATGACATCTCGGTTAAAGATCAAGCAAATACTGTCAAATAGTTCTGATTGCAGTCTGATTTGGTGCAGAGATATAGCACAATAATGACACAAATGAGTATCATATGACATCAAAAATAAAAGATAAAGGGAAAATATTTGAAGTTGTAGACCAAACTATATGCAGACGGAGTGACTAATAATAACCAATAGCTGTAAAGAAGAGGGACAGATGCTGTGTGCTGTAAATACATTGTACAAACATTAGCCTCTAAATCATTCATGTACAACCCTTGACATTTACTTAACAAAAAGTTTGAACTGATGTGTTAAGTGGTAGAACTAAAGTAAAGAATATACTTCCTGGCATATTGAAAAGACATTGTCATTTCCAAAAGAGAAATGAGAACCAATTTGAATTAACTCCCAGACTAATGGTGAGCATCCTATTTCGGAAGGAGCCTAGCAAGTTTACAAAGGATGTATCTTCCCTTCTTAATGTATAACACCGGGTTGTCTTTTACTCTTACTTGCAGAAAGGCCAAGGAAGCGAGGAAAGTGGTCTCTCAGAAAGTTAAAAAAATTGAACTCATGACTTGAGCTGTTTTACTAGAATGTCTCAGTCGCTTTACTTGACTATACCATTTAAAGTTTTCTTGGGAAATATCCATTCACCAATCTCATATTCTATTCTCTGTGTCTGGCTTCAGTGATCAGAAGATGAAAGATGGGGCTTTCATCTAGCTAACTCAATAAAAAGAAATATTTAATTCATACTTACCAGAAGGACTTGTAAGACACACAAATGACTTGGAAAGAAAGTCTGGCTTTGTTGTGAAGATTTTTGATGTTGTTTGTTTGTTGGTTGGTTGGTTGATTTTTCAAGTTTCAAGTTTATTATTACTATTAGATTTTATTGTACTCATCTTGACAGTAGTGATGGGGTAATGAGAGTACTTTTGCAAATAGTCCTGATATTTCAGACCAGTTAGGACAAAAGATCAAACTTATGAGAGTATTTAATTTGTTTGTTTGTTATTTTGTTTTGACATTTTTCTGAAAACCAAGTTTCTCTCCAAGATTCTGGTGAACATTACAAGTTTGCTGTAAAAGGCAATTTTCATTCTCCTATCTTATATCAGGATATTTTTAGTGTTATGTATAGAATGCACTGAAGAATTTCAGATTTACATCATAATCCACTCCTAACTTTATAGGGTGAGGAATGGCAAAAGAAAACAGTAGCATCATCCTTCTCTCTCACTGTGCTGAAATCTTAAAGTCATATGTGAAAAGACTGCAGGATCTATTTTTTTGATTACTGGATTGGTGAACTATTTCAGGAAATAAATTTCCTTCTTGTTGAGTAATGTATACAATATATGAATGCTCTCATATCCATGCCTACACACATCATTCTTCCTTTCATTAAAAGTCACTGCCTCTTGTATAAACACCAATGAACCTGGAAGATTCTGTACTAAGAAAGAAAATAGGTCAAATACAGAAAACAAAGGATGCATATGTATAATTCAATGGCAACAACTATAACAAACCAAGAGCAATAAAAAAGAAAAATATATAGAAACAAAGAGAACAGTGGTTAGAAGGACAGAGATGGTGGTGACTAGAAGCTATAAGTTGCCATTCTATCGGGTAAGAAAATACAGAGATACTTACAAAGCATGAGAAGTACAATTAATAATTCTGTATTCTGTACATTTACTCAAAGTAGATTTTAGATGTTATTGCACACACAATAAAGAGAACTATAGGATGGAGGGCATGTTCATTTGCTTGACTGTTTCACTAAGGTATGTAAATTACAATATCATACTGAGAAAGATGTGGTGATATAAAGCCTTTGGTGACAGCATCAGGCTCATAAATAAAATGGTAATGGATCGCCAAACACTTGATGGAACTCATTCTTATAGGATGAGATGGTGGCAGCATTGTACTTCTGTGATATTGTTACCCAAATATATTACCCCTGTATGGTGTGAGACAATATTAGATATAATTTTACATGAGATAATTTTAGAACTCAAAAAACAATGAGGTATTTATAAAGAAATATATGGTTTTGATGTGTGCATACATATGTAGTATAAAATAGCCAGGGGATTCATAAACACAAAATTGAGAATGACTCTCACCTAGGGATCAAATGGGGAACAATGGATACAGAGTATACCTCTTGAGTGTAACATATATGTACATAAGTATTTTTCTTTTAAAAAGCATATTCCTATTTTTGTTCTTGTTTGAATATTTGCAATTTTCAAAAAATATGATGAATAAAATCCAAGGAAATACAAAAATTATTTTTTTTATTCATCAGAAGAAAGTTTAGTTATCTTGATTTATTTTATAATCAATTAGGCACTCATGTTGTTTTTGATATTTGGAATGGAATTAAAAATTATTTATTTATCATTCAAGTAAAAATATTTGTTGCTAAAGGCTTATAAGGATATATATCTTGAAACTTAAGAGATGACTTGGTGGTCTACAGCACTTTCTGCTCTTGCAAAGGACCTAGATTTTTTCCCCAGCACCCACATGGCATCTCAGTCATCTGTAACTACAGTTCCAGGAGATGCAATGCCCCCTTCTGGCCTCTGTAGACACTAGGCATTTACATAGTGCATATATATGCATGAAGGAAATATCTATTTTATATATATATATATATATATATATATATATATATATATATATCATATACATAAAAATAAAAATAAGTAAATCTTTAAAAAAATATGAATCTCGTGCTTCTTACATTGATTCAAATAGGAAAAACTGATACCATCCAACCCAAAACCATAATTGGCCTATGGCCTTAAATACAACCACTGGTAATACTGGGATATATGCATCTAGTCAGTGATCTGTTTGGAGAGAGAAGTGTCCTAATATTTTCCTATTTGTGGGACTTTAGGTAGTGTTGAGTGGGTTGGTTGCTTTGTTGGTTAGTAACTCAGTTGTTAGAAAGGAACATAATGAAAAGATAGGAAAGTCTGGCATATATATATATATATATATATATATATATATATATATATATATCCAGATGAGTATGCAGAATGGCATTGATTGTGAAGATTAATGTTTCTTACACAAATTCCAGCAGAAAACATCCAAAATATCGGGAAATGAACAGTCTAGTGAATGGGAGAATGTAGGCAAGATGGATCAGTCTCCTCTCAGCAATCTCAAGACATGAAAGAATATTCCACCGGGGGAAAAAATGGATATTATAGAGCTGAGCATGGTGCTTCATGCTTTTAATCCTAGCACTCAAAAGGCAGAGGTAGGCAGATCTCTGTGAGTTCAAGGTCAGCCTGGTCTACAAAAGGAATTCCAAGACAGCTAGGGCTGTTACAGAGAGAAACCCTGTCTTGAAAACCCAAAAAAAGAAAATGAATGTTATAAATTGGTCAGAGATATTGTTAGGTATAGCTACACTTCCTAGCAGTTTAGACTTAGACACTGAGTCTCCTACATGAAAAGGTCTCCTGTATCTCAAACCAACATCTTAGGAACAGGTAGATTATATTGAGACTCTTGAATCCTGCAAAAAGCAGTATTTTATTGTCACTGAAACTGACAGCTTAGAGTTTAGATATATGTCATACCTGGCTGAAGAAAATGACTCTAAATCCAGCATTATAAAAGCATTGATCTGTGAACATGTTCCTTATGACCATTACCTCAGAAAGGGAATTGTTTTTATGATAAGGCAAGAGTTTCATGGGTTCCACATTGTAATGCATGCTACACTATCCCCACAGAGCCAGCTATCTGTAATGTGGTTGGTTACACCTATGTATTCCAGAGCAACAGCCAGAACAATAGAGAAGAGGTAGTTAACCCTGTTACCATGGAGAGCTGGGGGTGGTCTTAAAAGTAGGTTAAGGATTAATGTGTCAGGAATCTAGGGGAAACACTAGCACATTTTTGAAGCTCACATGCTCCATTAAGAGACTGGAGGGCAAGAAGCAAGTAGGCCAGCAAAGTGGGAAGCTAAGATTCCTATCTTCACTCTCTCTCCTTTCTGCCTTTCTCTCTCTGCCATAGTCAATCCCTCAGTCTTATCGACAGTTCTGTAGCAAATTTTCTGTTGTTGATTCACCTCATTATCTGTTCCAATTCCCAAGGGACTAGTAGATCCTGGTAGAACACCCTCCATTCCTTCCTCCTGTAAATTCACACAGTCCCTGTTACCAGCCCATCCCTATACTTATGTGTCTGCTCCCAATACCCAGAAACACATTTTACCTGGAACCCCAATGACTATGCCTATCAGGATCCCAGAAAAATTTCCTACCAGGCAACACACAGCCACCACACTCTGCTAAGAACCAGAGAGGACAATGGAAGCCAAGGAAAAAAACACCTACCTAACAAAGACAAGACCAGATAGTAGCACCTAAAATTACAACCTTCCCAAACCCAGAGGCCAAGATGCCAGCCTAAAAATATAATCACTAGCAACCAGGACAATGTCTCCATTAGAAGCCAGTAACCATATTACAATAGGCCCTGAGACAGCAACATAGCTGAAGCACAAGAAAAAGTCCTTGGTAAACATGATAGAAGTCCTTAAAGAGGAAATGAATAACCCCCTTAAATAAATTGATGAAAACACAAACAAACAGTGAAAAGAAATAAATAAAGCAGTTCAAGACCAGAAAATGGAAATAGAATCAATAAAGAAAACCAAAACAGGGGGAAATCTGGAAATGAAAATTTTAGGAACAAACCATGCTTTTAATCCCAGAATGCAGGAGGCAGAGGCAGGTGAATCTCTGTGAGTTCAAGGCCAGTCTGGTCTACAGAGAAAGTTCCAAGACACCCAGGACTACCAGGACTACACAGAGAAGTCCTGTCTTGAAACAAAAAGAAAGAAAAAGAAAGAAAGTTTTAGGAACTCAGACAGGAAACTGAGATATAAACCTCACTAACAGAATACAAGAAATCAAGAAGTAGAAGAGAGAACCTCAGGCGCTGATGACACAGTCGAAGAAATGGGAACCTCAGTCAATGAAAATGTTAAATCTAGAAATTTTCAATCAGAAAAATGCAGGATATCTGGAACACTATGGAAAGACCAAATCTAAAAATAATATGAAAAGAGAAAAGAAAAGAAACCCAGCTCAAAGACCCAGAAAATATTTTCATCAAAATCATAGAAGAAAATGTCTTTAAACTAAAGAGAGAGATGCTTATCAAGGTACAAGAAGCATGCATAACACCAAATAAATTATACCAGAATATAAAGCCCTCTTGGCATATAATAATCAAGACTCTAAACATACAGAACAACAAAGAAAGAATATTTGCTGTGTGATGTTCTGCATGCTGTGAATATGTGTTGCTCTGATTGATTGATAAATAAAATGCTGACTGTCCAGTAGCAAGACAAAAAGTATAGGCAGGATAAGCAGACAAGGAGAATTCTGGGAAGAGGAAGGGATGAGTCAGGAGTTGCCAGTTAGACAGAGAGGAAGCCAGACGACAAGGCAGAACTGAGAAAAGATTCCAAGCCATGTGGCTAAACATAGATAAGAATTATGGGTTAATTTAAGTGTAAGAGCTAGTCAGTAATAAGCCTGAGTTAATGGCCGAGCAGTTATAATTAATATAAGCCTCTGTGTGTTTACTTTGGGGATACAAGTGGGAGAGATTTGTCCCAATGGTTGGCCAGCCAGGACACAGGAAAACTTCCACCTACAAATATTAACTGCTGCAAAACAAAGTTGCCCACTCTATTCAGTATGGTACTTGACTTCTTAGCTAAAGCAATAAGACAACTGGAGGAGATCAAGGGGATACACTTTAGGAAGGAGGAAATCAAACTATCCTTATCTGTAGATGATATGATAATATCATCAGTGATGCTAAATAATCCACTGGAAAATTCCTCCAACTAATAAACATTTTCAACATCATATTGGGATAGAAAATTAATTCACAGAGGGCAGTATCCTTCCTATATGCAAATGACAAAGGAACTGAGAGAGAAATCAGGGGAAAATAGCTTTCACAATAGACTCAAATAATAGAAAATATCTTGGGATACCTCTAATCAACAAGTGAAATATTTACATGATAAAAACTTTAAGACATTGAAGAGGATATCAAAAGCTGGAAAGATTGGTAGGGTGAATACAGTGGAAAAATGGCCAGCTTACCAAAAGCCACTACAAATTCAATACAATTCCCATCGAAATTCCAACACAATTCCTCAGAGAATTTGAAAGGATAATCTTCAGCTTCATATGTAAATGCATAATACCCAGGATAGCTAAAACCCTTCCTGAATGATGAAAGAACTGCTAGAGTTCTCACCATCCTCATATGTCAAATTTTAATACAGACCTATAACTATAAAAAAATAGCATAGTACTGGGCACAAAAACAGACATGTTGATCAATGGACTAGAATTAAGGGCCAGAAATAATTTCACACACCTATATACCTATATGCACCTGTTTTTTTGTTTTTCATAAGAAGCCAGAAATATACACTGTAAAAACAGACAGCATCTTTGGCAAATGGTGCTGGTCAAATTGAATGACCTGTAGAAGAATGCAAATAGACCCATATTTATCACCCCCTGCATAAAACTCAACTACAAATGGATCAAAGACCTCAAATAAAACCAGATACACTGAACCTGAAAGAAGAGAAAGCAGGAAATATTATTGAACTCATTGGCACAGGAAAATACTTTCTGAATAGAACACTGTTATCATAGGCTCTAAGATCAATAATTAATATATGGAACCTCATGAAACTGAAAGCTTCTGCATGGAAAAGGACACCATCATTTGAACAAAGTGCCAGCCTACAGAATGTGCTAAGATTTTTACCAACTACTTACCTGATTAGAGTGCTATGTTCTGAAATATATAAAGAACTCAACAAACAGATAACAGGAAAACAAATGACCCATTTTTAAAAAGTGGGTTCAGATCTAAACAGAATTCACAAAAGAGGAAATTCAAATGTCTGAGAAACACTTAAAGTAATGTGCAACATCCTTAGCCATCAAGGAAATGCAAATCAAAACGACTTTGAGATTTCATCTTACACTTGTCAGAATGTCTAAGATCAACAAAACTAATGACAGCTCATACCTGTGAGGATGTAGAGTAAGAAAAACAACCATTTATTGCTAGTGAGAGCACAAACTCATACAGGTTCTGTGAAAATCAGTGTGTTGGTTCTTCAGGAAGATGGGGATCAATCTGCCTCAAGATCCAGCTATGCCACTCTTAGTCATATAACCAAAGTATACCCCATCCTCGCAAAGAAACACTTGCTCAACCATGTTCACTGTTGCTGTATTCATAATAGCCAGAAATTGGAAACAACCCAGATGTCCCTCAACAGAAGAATGGATAAAGAAAATATGGTACCTTTACATAATGGACTATTCATTGCTCCACCATTTAAAAGAATGAAAACATGAACGTATCTAGTTAAGTGGACAGCATTAGAACAAACATCATCCTGACTGAGGAAACTCAAACATAGAAAGAACAAATATGTTATCTATTCACTAATATGTGGATATTAGCAAATAAATTAGTGATAACCAAGCCAAAGTTCATAAAATCACGAAGGTTAAGTTATAGAGTAAGCACCTGAGTGTGAGATGGCTAGATCTCCCCAGAAAAGGAAATAGAATAGTTATGGAAGGGTGGGGAGTAGAAAAGGAGGATCAAGTGGGGAGTGGTAGAGAAGAGGGAGACGAGGGAAGAAATATTAGAACAGACAGCTAAAATTAAGGGCCATTGAGTAGTATTAAAACCTAATACAGTAGAAGCTTCATAAAATATATACCTATAAAAGATGATCTACATAAAATTGCCAAATAGCATGGGAAACAACAAAGCCTCAACTAACCATCTTTTTTTTTTTTTTTTTTTTTTTACCAAATGAAGCTTACAATATGGGGACTGGGTTGTTGGCCAAAGGGGTCCTGCGGCAGTCCCTAAACAACCCAAATGTTTTCAAGACTGTAGGTTGCTTTCCACAAAGTGGCAGCAAGTCCCCATTGCTGAAGACAACATCTACACCGCTCATTGACCCTGGAGAAGTTGTACTGGTGCCTATATAGAGCCTTCACCCCTATGTCCTAGAATCTTTGAAACAGGGAGGTACTCTGCATGCTACCAAAGTGGAAATGTGTACTTAGTGTTTGTGTGTGTGTGTGTGTGTGTGTGTGTGTGTGTGTGTTTAACCCTTTGGTTCTTTGAGGGGCCCACCACCCAGCTCAGAGACTTCTTTCTTATAAAATGCCTGGCCTCAGCTTGGCTTATTTCTAGTCAGCTTTTTGTAACTTAAATTATCTCATCTACCTTTTGCCTCTGGGATTTTATCTTTCTCTATTCTATATACCTTTCTTTACTTCTTACTCCATGACTTGCTGTGTGGCTGGGTAGCTGGTCTTTGATGTCCTCTCTCCTCCTTTTCTCACTCCCTCTTTTTTTCTTGTCATTCTTCACTTTTTCTCTTTTAATTTATTCTCTCTACATGGAAGTCTTGCCTATCCCTCTCCTGCCTAGCTATTAGCCATTCAGATCTTTATTGGGTCAATCAGGTGTTTTAGACAGACAAATAACACAGATTCACAGAGTTGCACAAATGCAACATAAAACAATGCAACATATTTTTTCATCATTCAACAAATATTTTGTGGCATAAATTAATGTAACACATCTTCAACTAATATTCCACGATATTTCCCCCTTATGTCTAATTAAAAATGAAAGGTTTTAACTTTAACATAGTAAAACTTTATTAAATAAGAACAATTATCAAGTAAGGATTACATTCACAATGTCCAGTTCATTTGTGTCTGGCAAATTTAGAATAAATACTAATTATCTATCCTCTCTTAGTGAGTCCAAAGTCTTATGCCTACTTTACTTTCTATCATAGTGTGGAGGTATGTGTCTACCAATCAGGCAAACACCAGCCCAACTGAAGTTACAACCATTAGAAAATGTAGACTGAATAGTGGTAGAATGATGGTATGGCAAAAAATGAAAATGACCTTGTAACTTGGTCAAAAGCAAAGATTATACCTTCCTAGTCCACTCTTTCATTAAGTGTGAAGGTTCTTTAAGGATTTTGTTGTGCATTGTGAGGAAACACAAAGAAAAACAAGAATGAACTGTATGAGTATCAAGTCCTGTATGAGATTAAAGCCATGGCTGTGGTAAGCACTTCTGCGCATATTTCATGCTCACAGCAACTAAGGTTATTTGGATTTCTTTAGTACTTCAGACACTTTAAAAGAGAACTGGCATGTAAACACTTATGAATACACTGAGTTCATACTCTGTACAATATCCTCAGGGATAGGAAAATGAACTAACAGTGAATCTTTCTTCACTTTAACCTCAGAGAGACAACACTGAGAATACAGCTTCTCAGAACAGATAAGTGAAGCAAGGGTTCTGAAGCCATGGGTCACACTGGTGATTTCTGAGTTTGAGTCCTTGGAAAGTATGTGCCTACCAGCCTGTGTCACAGGCTTTGCTTTCCAGAGGTCTCAGATCAAAAAAAAAAAAAAAAAAACCTATCTGATTTCTCTGTTCATAATGCCCTCTCTACTGTGAGCTCATAAGAAATTATAAGAATGAAATGAATCTCCAACTCTAGACTGCTCAAAGAAGGCTTGATTCATTGTAAGCATTGTATAAGCCACTGAAAATAAGAATAATGTTCATTTGAAATGTTAAATGATGTCCTCAGATATGTGGCAAAGTTGCTACCCAAAATTACTGTGTTAGAGATGGTGTGCAAGAAACCAAAATTGAATTATGTGACTGAATTGTGTGAACTAAGTTCTAGATCTGAACTTAAGTCTCACCCATTAACATTTTGGATTTTGCCTAGGCATTCTCCGGTTTCAGCATCCTCCCTGTAAACTGCAGTGATGGCTGTCTTGCCTGGTTGTGTTTAGGAGTAGCAATGAATGAGTCAAACTCTACTATGCATACAATCATTGAACTTTTATAACTAACAAATACTGGTATTTTTCATTGTTTACATTACAAATACTCATGCTTGAAATACTTGGAGAATTATATAAAACATACCGTATTATTTATTGAATAGTACAAATCAAAAAGTAAAGTGTTCCAGGACTTCCAAGTAAGGTGTCTGAATAGAAGCTACTTCTGTGTGATGTGGTGAAAGACAATAGTCAGGAAAATAAAACACAGACTCAGATCTGAAGACCGAAAAGTGAAGGAGCATGAGACAGCACAAAGGGAAAGGAAGTAAGCAGCAAAGCACAGAGAAAGGAAACACATGAAAGGAAATAGTCAGCACATTATTCCAGCCACAAGACTTCCAGGCAGGAATCAAGGAAGCAGAAACCTCACCTAAACATTAAGTCTCACAAGTCCTAGACATAGTTATGGGTGTTGGTCAGAGAGTGACTCTCTCAGTGTGATAGGTTAATAGCAGAGTTCAGCTTCACTGTGTATTTGTATTATGTTCCTCCCTACTCAGAGATATGTGGGGTGGCCACCATCGTGAAGAGAATCTGCTGCTTACAACTGAGCTGTTCTGGGAGCCTGAGAGAAAGGAACAATTGTAAGTCAGAGAGGCTGAAGTCAAGTGGCCATGATTCAGGATGAAAGACAGCCCCCAAAGTGACCCTTCCAAAGTGGGAGGACATAATGGTGACAATCTGAAAAGAATAGGCGGCAGGAAGATCAGAGCGGGGACTGGCAATACACTAGAAGTGGAAGCCCTGCAGCCAGTAAAGACATGACCTCTCCTGAGGATAGCTGTGGAGTTGGATAGCCTTGAGTCTCAGAAGAACAGATGGACTAAATTCTGGATCTGCCTATATGATGATAGGTTTGCTACTGCAAAACCTGAGAATGTCAGAGTTCTAACACACTGTCTAACATCAACAGTCATACCTCCCCAGCAGAGTGAATAATGTTTAATACATTTTGAAATTACAAACATTGCAGTACGTCTTTAAGTTGTTTATTTGAGATCACTCTGAATTTTAATAGAGACACCCACAGGAATAAATTTCACTCTTTTTTTTTTTTTTTTTTTTTTTTTTTTTGGTTTTTCGAGACAGGGTTTCTCTGTGTAGCTTTGCGCCTTTCCAGGAACTCACTTGGTAGTCCAGGCTGGCCTCGAACTCACAGGCATCCGCCTGGCTCTGCCTCCCGAGTGCTGGGATTAAAGGCGTGCGCCACCACCACCCGGCTAAATTTCACTCTTAATATTGCCTTTGATATATCCTGCAATGTCTTAGAAAAACAAGAATAATCCAAACCCTGAATCATGCACAAATCAATGAACATAATACATATAATACATAACACAAATAGGTTCAGGAATAGAAGTCACATCATGATCTTAAAGGATTCAGAATAGACCTTTAGCAAAGTCCAACATCTTTTCATGATAAAAGCCTTGAAGCAATAAGATACAGTAGAAGCATGCCTTAAGGTCATAAAGGCTATAAACAAAACACCTACTTCCAACTTCGTACTATATAAGGAAAACATGAAGCTTCTTATTTGAAATCTCGAATGAAATAAGAGTCTCCATTGTCTTCTGTCTTATTCAGTATAGTGATTGAAGTTTTAGCTACATAAATAAAGCTAGGAAAAGAATTACAATATATACAAATAGAAAGGAAAATGTCAAATAATCCCTACTCATATATGACATGATCCTATAATTAAAAGACTCTAAAGTCTTCAGTAGGATATTCTGACATCTGATGAAAGCAACATTCAGCAATATAGCAGGATACAAAATTAAATTATAAAGATCAGGACTTTCCTGTAAAACAATAATGAACATGCTGAGAAAGAAATCAAAAACCAGTGCCATTCAGAATCCTTTTTTTTTTAGAAAACCATTAGAGTTAAACCTAACAAAGTAAATAGAAGACCTCTACAATGAAAATTTTAAAATACCAACAAAAGATATTGAAGACGACAGATTAAAAGGCCTCTGAGGTTCACTGGCAGAATTCATACTGTAAAAAATGACTGCATGACCCAAAGTAATCTACACATTTAATACAATTCCCATCAAAATCCTGAAGACATTCTTCAGAGAACTGAAAAAAAAAGTCCTAACATTTATACGAAACCACAAAAGGCCCTGAATGGACAAAAATAATCCTAAGGGGAAAAAAATCAATGCTGTAAGTATCACAATAGCAGATGTCAAATCACTCTTTAGAACCACTGTAACAAAAATAGCACAGGCTGGGAAAAGAGATAGGAAGACCAATAGAATACAGTGGAGGGCCCCAAAGTGATCCCACACAGCTACAGTCACTAAGGTTTGACAATGGTGTTGGATACATGTATCCAAGAAAAGACAGCCTCTTCAGCTAATGGTATTGTGAAAACTGAGTCCACATGTGCAAGAATAAAACCAGATCCATATCTCTGGCCCTGAATAAAAAGCAATTCAGAATGGATCGAAGATCTGAATGTAGGGCTTGAAACTTCAAAAATGATAGGGAAAACTATAAATAAAAAAATTCAAGATGTAGGTATAAGCAAGAACTTCCTGATAAGGTTCTAATATCTCAATAAGCAAAAGCAAGAGTTAAAAAATGAGATTTGTGAAATTCAAAGGCCCAGCACAGAGAAAGAAACAACCAGGAAAGTTAAGACAGTACAGAGAGTGAAATTCATATCCAGAAAATATAATAGACTCACAAATTAAAGGAAAAAATCATCCAAACTACATCCTACACACACAGGAGAGTTGTATTCAATCATGAAGAGTAATGAAATCATGTCATTTGCAAAAAAATATGTATGGGACTGGAGATGATTACTTCAAAAGCAATTAAGTCCAACTCAGAAAGATAAATATGGCATTTTTCTCTCAATGAAGAAAATATATCTGATCTGAATGTAGAAAGTGGATTAATTTCATAAGGAAAAGCTTGAAAAGAAAGAAGCAAAGAACCAGAGGAATGGGGAAGAAAACTAGACCAAGTGTCATGTTTCCTGTCACATGTAAAATCTAGATTCTCTCTTTCTTCTGTCTCTGTCTGTCTGTCTCTGTGTGTGTGTGTGTGTGACTGTATCTGTGTGCCTGTGTCTGTGTTTCTGTCTCTGTCTCTGTGTGTGTGTCTGTGTGAGTCTGTGTGACTGTGTCTGTGTCTGTGTGTCTGTGTGTGTGTGTGTGTGTGTGTGTGTGTGTGTGTGTGTGTGTGTGTGTGTTGAAAGCAGAATGGGGCCTATTTGTAGAGGAAATGGCCCAGTGAAGGGGGGAAGAGATAAGTTAGTAAAGGCAAATGTGAGCAAAGTGCAATGATGCAAATGTATAAAAAAATTCCATAATGAAACTCATTACTTTGTATTGTTACTAAAACATTAACATAAAAAAGACAAGTTAAATAAAAATTCAAAACACTATATGGTTTTCTTATTTATTGTGCATTGAACTTCTAAACTTTCTCAATTTCCTTGTCATCAGAATTAATTTGTAATGATGGTATCATGAGATCCTCAGATTATTGAGCATGATCACTTTTATGAATTATAATAGAACAAAATATAATGTGTTAGATATGTTAACAGCCATTGAAAATGAGAATCTTTAATATTCTGTAGGATACTTTAGCATAATATTAAGAGGGTAGCTTAGAATGGCAGAACCCATATACTTGAAGGTGATGCTGAAAAAGTCTTCTTAAATAATCATCTCCTAAGGAGAATCAAGACAGAGACCTTTAAAAAGAGTCATTCACGATATAAGTTAATAGATGATACATGTTAAAGGGAGAGATAATTGGTAGATACTAGGTAATAAGTGGGAAAGGAGAGGAAGGAAAATGGAGGGAAGGGATGGAGAAAATAAAGTTAAAGAGAAGAGGATTCCTCTTTTCTTGGTTAAAGAAAAGTTGAGGAAAGACAGATAGATACCATAATCTCTGAATCCCATTCTGATGGCTCATTCCCTAAGAGACCAGAAAGAGAGAAGCACCCTTGGACATTTCCCCAAGGCTAGTTACAAGCTCCTTGAACTGATCTTCCTCCTATGGAAGGGCATATTACACCTGAATAGACAGGGCATCCTTTCCCAGAGCCTTTGACCTTGCACAGCAACGATGTACACAAGAATTATTGAGTTTATCGTCATAATGTACCCTTTTATCAATTATCCCATTCAGTTTATTTTACAAATAAGTAAAAATTGTGATTGTGCCCCCCTTTTTACACTGGATTGGTTCTAGAACTGCCATCCTCTCCTGCATCAAACCCCACAGAGGCTAAATACCTTTATGTAGGAAGGTGTAGTGTTGGCAGTTACCTACCTGCACCTTACTATCTGCTATAAATCACATGCAACATATTTATAAGTCTGAAACAATGAGAGTACTAGTGGTCAGAAAATAATGATGAGAAAAACCAGTACAAATACCTACTAAAATAACTTTCAGGTTCTCCTGGCTGAATTGGAAACCAAAGGATCTAGAGTGCCAATTTTTTTAATGCAACACATTACTTTTATTGTCCAGAAAATACTTTTATGGATTAATACAGTCAAAGCATACAGACAAGCTTGTCTCAAAATAAGAAAAAAAATGAGTCCTGGAAACATGATTCAGTGAGAGAGGGTTTGCATAGCATGTATGAGGCCCTGGATGGACTCCCAGAAAAGACTTCCTTTTTCTTAAATACTGTGCTTCATTTGACTTTATCTTAATTTTTGAATCAGCATTTCTTAGTAATCCTAAAAACATTCATTGCAAAGAAGGCATCTGGTTCTGTGTTTAGGCTCACACAAGCTTCATAGGCAGGTGCTATATCCTGGTGGGATATTGATCATTTTTCCTTTACTTTCGGCTTTAAATGTTAAAAACCTTGGATCACTTCACCATAAGTGATAATGCAGATAAAATATGGAAGACAAAAGATTATAAATGTCAAAATATCCTTCCTTTCCAAACGTCCTGTTTTGTTTATGCATATTCATGGAATATGTTGTTTCTAGAGAAGTCAGAATAATAAATGAAAGAAAATGGTAGATGTGTTATCAAATTTAAATCCTTCTGTCTCAGATAATCTTAATAATCAAGCTTTTCTAATTGTAAAGAACTGATACTCATGTTAGTCTCTAAATTTGCATTCAGATTCTCATTCCACCAATATTCCAGATTCTCTCATAGAACCTTACCAAGCCACCATCACCATCTGGGCCTCAGCCTTCATGGATTATATCAGAATGTACCCAATACAAAGAAAACAAAGTGTATGAATACATCAGAGAAGGAAGGTGTGGGTGTAATGCTAATGTTCGTGAGACCTTCAGCTAGAAAGTGCTTAAGAACCGGAGAAAGCAATAGGCTTCTTCCAGAGAAGTTATGGAAGGAGTACACAACTCCAGTCTTGCTACTAGTAAGTCTATACAAACAAGAGGGGCAAATACACTAGAGAGTGGAAAAGGAGCTCAGAGCATGGAATTATACTCACAGTGTATAATAGCATGAGAATAGAGAAGCAGTAATAAAAGGAGCAGAATTCTTAGTGGTACACAATCAAACCAAGAAAGAAAAAAGATGGGTAAGTTCCTATATTGAACAAGTATGGTAATCATGATTATTGTGCTAACATTTGAAGACATATACCATAGGAGAGTCAGAGGAATTGTAAAGAAGACTCAAAAAAATTCATTCAAGTTGTATCTTTTACAGATGGCGCAGGACTTCAAAAATGTGAGAAAACGGTCAAATTGGGACATTTTCTGATATCCTTTATCAGATAAATAAATAAATACAATAAAGTTGTGCAGGGGAGATGGCTTAGTGGGTAAGAATGTTTGCTGTACAAGTAATAAGACCTCAGTTTTAATGCCCAGTATCCTTGTAAAATCCAGACATGGTCCTGTGTACCTGAAATCCCAGTATGGAAGAAAGAGAAAGGCAGACCCCTGGAATTTGCTGGCCAGCCAGCCTAGTCACAATGGCAAGCTTCCTGTTCAGTGAGAAACCCTGGATCATAAGATAAGGTGAACAGGAATCCAGGAAGATATCTGAAGTGTTGTATTTTTTTTTTGCTCTGACTATTTTTGGTCAAACTTGTATATGCATACATATGCACACACACATACACACACACACACACACACACACACACACAGAGAGAGAGAGAGAAAGAGAGAGAGAGAGAGAAAGAGAGAGAGAGAGAGAAAATTCTCCCTTTTGTAGAAGTGGTTATCTTAATTCTAATACAGGAGATCTGCCATAATCTTAGGAAAAAAAGATAATTGAGATGATTTCACACACTCCTAACACGTGATCACAGTAACACACCACTTCCACTGAGAGCTGGGAGAGAAGACGAACAATTCTAAACAGACTGGAAGTTATTTAATGTAAAAGAATATCTGTTTCAAAGGTACAATAAGTATATGATTGACCACCTTGAATATAAGCCAATGAAAGAAGACAGCAGGGAGAGATGTCATCTATAGTGAATACCGCAGCTCATGAGACAGGAAAGGACAAAAAAAAAAGAAATACATGAAGAAGAAGAAAAAAAGGAATGGAATAGTCATAAACAGGGAAACAAAATACAGACCTCATGGGAGAGGAAAACACAGTAGGAGAATCCAAAGAGTCCTAAGAGCCGAGAACACAGGTCGAACACAGATTGAAAGTTATCAGCCTGCAACAGTGAAATTAAAGACTAGCCCATGAAAATGAAAAGGCCAGGAAATAAAATGAGAGTCAAAAGAGCTGGATGCTATCACTGCATCACATCACAAAGTAGAACAAAAGTAGATAAAAATCTTGTTCATTCAGGAAGGGCTTAGACTAATCCAACTGACTGGAGATGATGAAGTCTGAAGTAATCAGCATCCACAGGTTTTATCTCATCAAGTGCCTCAGTATCCTGGGATCTGTGAGAATGGATCCTGCTTGGCTTTCAAAACATTCTTCTCCATCCCTTTCCAGGTGCACATTTTGGTTCACCCCACATCGGTGCACCCCCACAACAGTTATCCGTGGTTGGAAAGCCTGTGGATTTTCCCTATTTAGTAAATCACTGAAGCTCCCAGAGATTGACTTGTCCAAGATCAAATATTGAGGAAGCTGAGATGACAGGTTGTAGCTAGATATTTTTGTCTTGGCTGGCTGTGCTGCCTCTTTGCTCAGAGAAATCGACCTGTTGTGGTCAGTTGACACCAAGAGCACCAGTGTGGGAGATGGTAACTGACAGGTGGAAGACAGGCTTGAAATGTGGCCATCTGACTGCAAATCTACCTTATATTACATGAAGCATCTTTCCGCAGGGTCTGTAATATAAAATGTCAAGTGACATTTCAAGCAAATGACTGGAAATAGCTCAGATTGGATGCAGTGTTGCAGCAGATTCCCTATAGGGACCAATTACAGATAAACAACCTCATTAGAGCTCTAAATACTCCTGGAGCACGTCAGGCAAGAACAGCCCACAGGGAAGCACAGGTGTACACCGTTTCCACCAATATTTAGCATAATTCAGATCTGGAACATAATTTAAAGTAATTTGTGGGGGCAATACAAGCATAGGAGGATCTCCAACCAGAGAGTGGTAGATGATTCGGCAGGGCACAGTGGCTATGTCTATTCTGTGAGCTTCATATTTCTCCATTCCTCTGGGTGGTGCCTTCGTTTATCCATTCCATCGTTCTCCATGTTGGTTGGGTGTTTTGACTGCATGGATGTCTGTGTGCACATGGTGTCCATGGCAACCAGAAGATGGCATCGTATCCCTTAGAACTGGAGTTACAGACAGTTGTGAGCTGCCATCTGGTTTCTGGGAATTGAGCCCTAGTCCCCTAAGAGAGCAGTCACTGCTCTGAACTTCTGAGCCATCTCCCCAGCTCAATTGTAAAGAAATGTCAGCATCTATAGCTCTATGTTGTGCTTTCTAATCCAAGAAAGCTGAATTTATTATGTATAAATTATGTACCTTATTCAAAACCTACAAAATAAATATGAAATAAAATTATCATCAACAGGAGTCAATGAAATTTTTATTAAGGCTAAACTACAATGTATCAAAGTACTGTTACAATGTATCAAGAATTTGATTTCAGTCAGTAATCATATATACACAAATAAAAATGATGTATAAAGGGAAAAGTTAAGTAATTCTCTTATTGAATTCACAAACTGAATTTACTGCTTTGATTTCTCTGTATTACAAAAAAGGGGGTTTATCTTTAAGTTATTTGAAAACCTTTTCTCTTGTTTACCCAGACACTGGCTGTTTTTCTTAAATAGCTGAAAAAAGAAAACATGCATAGTCTATATACACAGTGTGTGATCTTTATCAGCTATCATAAAGGATGAATCTAGACAGTGTGTGATCTTTATCAACTATCATAAAGGATGAATTTAGACAGACTCAAGTGTTCTTACTGTGGAGACCACCAAGCTTTTGCTAAGGAGCGTGTAGTCCAGTCTTGAGAAAATCATAATGCCTCAGTGTTTTACATTAATTATGTGCAAGTTCTCCTGTGCTGTGTTCCGGAGAGGGGCTGACCATATTTCATCAGATTCCTGGCAAGGCAGCCTCTGTGCTTCCTTGCCTCTCAAATGTTCTATTGTTACCATGGTGATCTAGCAGTGAATTGCTAAGTTAAGCACTGTGATGGCTAATCTTGTCAATTAGATGGAGTTTAGAATACCCTCAGAGACAAACCTCTTGGTGTGTCTGCAAAGGCATTTTCAGAGAGGTCAAGTTGAAGGGGGAGGGCCCATCCTGAATGCAGGCAGCATAGTTCTACAACTGAACTGAAGAGCCAGTTGCAGATGCAATGATAGCAACTACTACACACTTCTAAATCCACAGTTAGTGCTGTCCCGGCTTTAATGATTTCTTCTACCAGGATTAACTACACCATCAAAGTGCACACCAAAATAAAGTCTTCTTCAAGTTGCTCTTGTCAAGAATTGTGTTACATTCACAGGAAAACTACCATAAGCTCTATGAGCATAGTCTACGATGGTTCTTGAAGTTCAGGTCTTGCTTTCCTTTTGTCAAAACAGGACCGCATATCAGAAACCAACAGAATTGTAGATATAAGCTGCCCAAATATTTGTGTACATGTTCATGCATGCATACTGTGTATATGTGGATATGTAAGTTGTGGGTGGGTGTAATATGCGTATGGACACGTGCATATGAATGTACTCATTCATGCCTGTGCTTGTGGTAGCCAGGGACTGATGTCAGCCTCAATCACTTTGCTTTGCCTTTTTGAGATAGGTTCTGTCACCAAGCCTCTCTGTTTACTAGACTGGATGCCAGTGAGCCTTTGGGATCTTTGCCTCTGCCCCCAGAGCTATGATTACTATCCTGTGCAGCTGTACTCAGCTTTTACTTGGTTCTGAAGATCTGAACTCAGGTCCCTCTGCTTGCACAGCAAACACTGCCCATGGAGCCACATCCCTAGCTCCACACAAATGTTTTTAAAATGTTACTATATATGCATCCTGGTAGATAAAATCCTACTATGAGCATCCTTCTTGATTTTACTTCTAGCAGGACTCATGTATTTAGGAAATTGAAAAACAATCATGTCACCATGGAATCAAAGCCATGGCTTTAAAACGTCTTCACTCTTCACATGTACAAATTCATTTCCTTCAAGAAATAACCTGGAAAACTTTCAGAAAGTTATGTGACAACACTAATCATGTTCCTAATTATTACTGATAGGAAATGAAAGTATCTACTATACCAATGTGGTTATTAACTAAAAGCTAAGGAAAATTACTTCAATATGATAGAATATTCTTCTAATTACCCTTTAAAAAATACTGTCATTCTGAAAATGAGAAATCTTATAATTGATGACCTCAGAAAGACTATCCTATTAAATAGTGGTGGATGAAGACTTTCTCTTTAAAAAAATATATGCAAGCATCTGACCTCTTATTACAGTCTGAGTAACTATTCATGTGTTAAATAGCAAAAAACAAATTCAAATTTATTAAGGAAAGATTTTACTCAAAAGTATTATTTAAAGGCAAAAAAAAATACTACTGGAATGGGATTGGGATTTATTTCGCTGAAGGACTGATTATAAGTCAACAGGACAGCTTATTTTATAGTGGGCAGTGAACAACACTGGGAAGATCAGGGCATGGGGCAATGCAGGAGATACTGGTAGATGAGACACACTGTTCCACCTTCAAGCTATTCCAAGATAGAACTCTTATCAGGGTTCCTATACTGGCTCATGATGAGAGTGAGCCCAAGTTTCCCTTTCTGTGACAAGATTTCCTAATCTCAAATGTCTCTGCAGTCAATTTTTATCTTATAAAAATATTGATGGAAATACAGAAATAATAATCTAGGGCACTGTCTGGGGTTTCATTGCTGTAAAGAGACATCATGACCATGGCAACTTTTACAAGAAAACATTTAATTGGGGTGGCTCGCTTACAGTTTCAGAAGTTTAGTCCATTATCATCATGGTCGGGAGCACGGCAGCATGCAGGCAGAGTGGTACTGTAGCTGTAGCTGAGAGTCCTACCTCTTGCAGGCAACAGGGAGTCGACTGAGATACAGGGCAGTGTCCTGAGCACAGGAAACCTCAAAGCCCACCATCACAGTGACACACTTCTGCCAATAAGACCATACCCACTCCAACAAAGCCACACCTCCTAGTAGTGCCACTCATTATAAGATTATGGGGGCCAATTGCATTCAAACTACCACATTCCAGCTCAAGAGAAAGTAATGTGTTGCAGTCAACAAAACAGAACAGAGTTGGGCATCTGAAGAGTGCTTTGACATCAGACATGGAAATGCAGAGTTTAGTTTTCCCAGCTGTTTTTCTGCCTTGCTTTGGTCCACTATTTCCTCCCTATGTTCCTTTCTCTGTATTTTGGAACAGTAATGTACATCCTGTGCCATAATATGTTGGAAGTATGTGATCTGATTTTTATTTTGATTTTATAGGGGATTACAACTAAGAGATTGCATGAATCTCCAAAGAGACTTTGAACTTTGGACTTTTAAACATTGTTGAAACTGTGATAGACTATGGGGACTTTTGAAGTTGGACTAAATGTGTTTTGCATTAAAATATCCTTACAAGCGGGAAGAAAAAAAATATCCTTACAAGCTAATGGGGGCAAGGAGTGGAATGTGGTAGTTTGAATGTAATTGGCCCCCATGATCTCCTAGAGAGTGGCACTATTAGGAAGTATAGTCTTGTTGGAAGAAATGTGTCACTGTAGTGGTAGGCTTTGAGGTTTCTTGCCCTCAGGATACTGCTCTGTGTCTCAGTCAACTTCCTGTTGCCTGCAAGATGTAGGACTCTCAGCTACAGTTGTAGCTACAGCATTACATCTGCCTGCATAGTGCCATACTCCCTGCCATGATAATAGACTAAACCTCTGAAACTGTAAGTGAGCCACCCAATTAAATATTTTCCTTATAAGAGTTGCTATGGTCATGGTGTCTCTTCACAACAATAAAAACTCTAAGACAGGTACAGAACACAGAATTGGACAAGCTATCACAATGTAAGAAAAGGTGCAACAATGTTGCATTTATCACTACATGTTAAAGATACCTTTAATGATAATGATGGAAAGAAGTAATTAAAAACCCAGACTTAAGCCAGGTGGTGGTGGCGCACGCCTTTAATCCCAGCACTCGGGAGGCAGAGCCAGGTGGATCTCTGTGAGTTCGAGGCCAGCCTGGACTACCAAGTGAGTTCCAGGAAAGGCGCAAAGCTACACAGAGAAACCCTGTCTCGAAAAACCAAAAAAAAAAAAAACCAGACTTGGTTGCACAGGCTGAGGAAATGTCATGGTCATGTGCATGCATAATGAACCATAGAATTTTCAGGGTTTATTACACTAAAATAGCCATAAAATACAGAATTATATTCTAGAGATTGAAGTAAAATCAAAACCAATCATAGACCATGCTGTGGGATGTTCTGTATGGCAAATGTGTTGCTCTGATTGGTTAGTAAATAAAACACTGATTGGCCAGTAGTCAGGCAGGAGGAAGTATAGGCGGGAGAAGGAGGAGAATAAAGCTGGGAAGTGGAAGGCTGGGTCAGAGACACTGCCAGCCGCCACCAGGACAAGCAGCATGTGAAGATGCTGGTAAGCCACGAGCCACGTGGCAAGGTATAGATTTATAGAAATGGATTAATTTAAGATATAAGAACAGTTAGCAAGAAGCCTGCCACGGCCATACAGTTTGTAACCAATATAAGTCTCTGTGTTTACTTGGTTGGGTCTGAGCGGCTGTGGGACTGTCGGGTGAGGGAGATTTGTCCTGACTGTGGGCCAGGCAGGAAAACTCCAGCTACAAAACCAGATTATCCTACAATAGATCATAAGACAGTTATATAATTTTCTAGAATCCTAAATAAGAGGACAGAGTGCAGTCAAGGAAATGGGTTTTAGGAAGCATCTGCATGGGACAGCCTGTTTTGCCATTAACCTTGGGTATTCTTTGGTATTACTTTCTTTCCTCAAATATACTATGAACGTTAATGTAACACTAACTTCAAAGTTGTCCTAATAATAAAAACAAACCAACTAGTGTTCCTAAAGCTCTTTGGAAAAAATCCCTGATGTATTTAAAACTTATTGGCTGCAATTTGAGCCTGTGGTTTTAAAAGATGTGCCCTTTCTCTGTGCTCCATATGAAATAGTCTCATTATTACGTGGTCCAATTTAAAGGCATCGCTAGATTACTGCACCACAAGTAACACCGCTAAAACAGCACAGTCTCGTGGGTACACAACTTGTTAATTTTCCTTCATTCTCAAGATCTGAAAGCATTCTAATGTCCATAAAAATAGAAAATTGAAGCACAAAGTTGCAAAGTAGCTGCTGCTGCAAGGTCACAGATTTTGTCAAACATGGCAGCAGAGGAAACCAAAACCCTTCTCTAGCCTAGGACTGAACCCAGAATCCCATCAAGACACCATTTCCTTGCTGTGTTGTCCAAGAAAGCTAATTGATATCTGTTCTGCCTTCTTACCTGGAAATGGGAAGATCACTGCATCTCAGGTTAGTGCATGGGGACAAATGACACAGAATGATGAAAACACAGTACAGTGAGGAATGAGGACAGGCTAGGATGCCTCAGCAAGGGGCTGATGTGGTACTTTTGCACTGAGCCTTTAATTCTGTCTTACATCACCTGCTTAATGAGCATGGCATCATGGCTTCCTCTGATTCATACTGCTATTTTCCCTCCAGGAGTGTAACAGAAGGAGATTTTTTTCCCCCTGCAGTTGAAACTAATATGTAGCTGCACATAGTCTGTCTCTGGCTCTCTGTGACTAGGCTGTCAGAAAACACAGAAACTTGTGGATTACTACAAGCACTCTATAGGTCTTACTGGAAATGTTCAACTCCAATAAATTTCTCCTTCTCTGACTTGAAGAGAAATTTGTTCTGCATCTCCAAATTCTTTGTGGATTCCCCAAACAGCACTGCTGAGGTCCCGGTGAACAAATCCATCTCCAGTAGAGACTCTTAGGCACATTTGGGGAATCAGGGATTGAGAAATACAACCTCTCATTCTTATGAAGAGCTACTGAGTCCTCTAAGCTGTAAGCCCAATTATTCATCTTTGGCCTTTCTGCACAGAATTCCATAGCTCGGGGGCATTTTTAAGCCAGTGTTCTACTGTCTGTCCTTGGCACACTTCAAGGACCATGCTTTATCAAACATCTCAAATCTGTTCAAAACCTTTCACAAGAAAAAGACCAATTAAAACTGGGAGAAACATGACCTATGAAATTGGTATGGTACAATTGATAGAAGCAATCAGAGAGAAAAGGTTGTGTGTAATATAGCAAGTAACACAGAATTATACCATTAAACTGAAGAAAATAAAGAATAATTCTACTGAATTTCAGTCATTATCCCAATCATATTTTGAAAAGTACCCTCAGGAATTCACAAGAAATCACTTACTGTTAATTTTCATGCATCTCACATTCCATTAAGAGAGCGAGTGTACCATAAATATACTCTGCAATGGATCACGACTGCTCCTTTATTTAATTATTCAGCCCTGATATTACACAGTCTAAGGTCGCAATAGCTATTTGTTCATTTACAACCATTGTGACTTAAGCTTTATTAGGTGATGGTGAACAAACTATCAATGTCTGATGCAGGGATTTGAATGAAACCTACTGACTCTTGAAATTACTAAAAAAAGAGAAAATTATAAAAAATAGCCAAAACACTTAAGGAAATAAAGACAAATGCACTACTCTAATGAAAATCAGGCTTGTTCAAAACATTACATTAAGAAAGTATAGGTATAAAAAGTGAGAAAAGAGAATAATGGGATAAGTAGTCCATTAAAGGAAAGGAACAACTAATATACTGTAATTTAGGTCTGAAAAATTTAGAATGAAGCCAGGATAAGCAGAGATCCAAGAGGAAAAGCATTGGAATTTGACAATATTATATGTAAAATTCGTTATGATCATTTTACTGGTCCAAGTGTAAAGATTTGTTAAATTTCTGTAAGATATCACAAAAGAGTATCTCCATAACATTGTAATAAAAGGTTATTTTTAAATAAGCCAAAAATTATCCATAAGGGGGAAAATGATAAATTAGATTCCACTGAAATTAACAAATTGTGTGTGTGTGTGTGTGTGTGTGTGTGTGTGTGTGTGTGTGTGTGTGTGTGTGGTGGTGGTGTTTTACTTGAGATGGAGGTTTTGTTGTTTCTTTGTTTTGTTTGAGACAGTGTCTCACTACATAGCCCCACTAGCATTATATCACTATATATCCTACACTGTTCTTGATTTTCCAACTCAAGATTCTCCTGCACCAGACTCTGGAGTGCTGGTCTTACAGACATAAGCCAAAATGTCCTGCCAAATGTTGTGTTTTATAAACATCACTAGGGAAGTCAAGAGGCAAGCCAAAGACTAGACAAGTTATTTATAATTCACAAACATTTAATCTTAAAGCAGCTTATCAAAAAGAAAAAGAAACTGAAGAAAGATGAACTTGCTCATCCAACCCCAGCAGGCTCCCCTGATGCCCAAGGGACACTCCTGCCAGGGAAACAGATAAGCTGACAGCAGATCCACACTGCTCCTTTTGCTCCTCCAGATCCAATTCCCCCAGTCTCATCCCCAGCTCTGTAGCAGAAAACCTGCTGTGTGTCTCCCATTCGCTTCTGACCCCATTCCCAATGGATCACAAAGATCTTCTTCTAAATCTTCCATCTCCCAACTAGTCTCGTTATCCCAGTCTCCAACACCAGCAGGCATTCACTGGGAACACACCATCTGAGCATACCAGGGAAACAGTTTAGCCAACTGAAAACGCTCATCACTCCCCTCTAATCCAGTCCCTCAGTCTGATCCCTAACACTGCAACAGAACACCAGCTGCAGTCTTCCTCCCCACACACATTGCCTACATCTCCTGTAAATCCTGCAGAGCATCCCGTCCTATACTCCCTCCCCCTACTCATCATTTTATCCCAGCCCCCAACTCCAGGGCAGGCACCCCCTGCAAACCCATGACCATTCCTGCCAGAAAACCAGGTAATCTGCCTGAGGACCTTCTTCACTCCCTCTATTGCCTCAGATCAACCCCTTTTTCATCCCCAGAGCTATATCAGACCATCTGGGGTTACTTTTCTTCACTATCTCACCCTATTCCAAGGAGAGGAAATAAGCAGATCCTGGTTGAACACAGTATTCTCCCCCCTCCTGTGAATGAACCCCTTTAGACTCTGAGCCTCTCCTTATTCCCAAGTGTCAGTTCCCAATACCCAGAAACATATTTTACCTTCAAACCTCAGTGATCATAACTATTAGGTCCAAAGAAAATTTCCTGTCAAGCAACGCACAGCCATTACAGTCTCTGAAAATCCAAATAGGAAACAGAAACCAAGGAACAAAACATACACCCAACAAAGATAAATGCAGAAATCAGCACCTAGAGCTATAATCATCCAAATCCCAGATGCCTAGATGCCAGTGTAAAAACATAATCAATAATAGCCAAGGCAAAATGTCTCAACTAGAGCCCAGTTATCCTACCACAGAAGGCCCTGAACATTCCAACACAGCTGAAGCACACAGAAAAGGTTTTAAAACCACCTGCATAAGGATGATAGAGATCCTTAAAAATGAAATTAATAAATCCATGAAAGATGTCCAGGAAAGCACAAACAATTAAAAAAGGGAATGAATAAATCCCTTCAAGAAATCCAGGAAAACACAAACAAACATGGAAGGAAATAAAAATTTTTAAGACCTGAAAATGGAAATAGAATCAAAAAAGAAAACTCAAACTGAAAGAATTCTGGCGATGAAAACTTCAGGAATTCAAACAGGACCTACAGAAGCAAGATTCACCAACAGAGTACCAGAGATGGAAGAGAGAATCTCAGGTGTTGAAGATACCATAGAGGAAATGGACACAATAGTCAAAGAAAATTTTTAGTCTAAAAAAATCCTGACATAAAGCATCCAAGAAATCTTGGACACCATGAAAAGACCAAATCTAAGAATAATGGGAATAGAGGAAGGAGAAGAGTCCCCGCTCAAAGTCCCAGAAATTTTTTTCAACAAAATCATTGAAGAAAATTATCCTAACCTGAAGAATGAGATGCCTATAAAGGTACAAGAAGCATACAGAACTCCAAATAGATTTGACCAGAAAAGAAAGTCCCCTCGGCAAATAATAATCAAAACACTGAATGTATAGAACAAAAAAAAAATATTAAAAGCTGCAAGTTGAAAAGACCAAGTACCATATAAAGGCAGACCTATTAAATTATATGTGACTTCTCAATGGAGACACTAAAAGCCAAAAGGCCCTGAACAGATGTGCTACAGACACTAAGAGACCACAGACACAAGTTCAGACTACTATACCCAGCAAAACTTTTAATCACCATAGCTGAAGAAAAAAAAAATAAGATGTTCCATGATAAACTCAAATTTAAACAATATCTACCTACAAACCCAGTTCTACAGATGATGCTAGAAGGAGAATTCCAACCTAAGGAGGTTAACTACACTAAAGAAAACACAGGAAATAAATAATCTCACACCAGCAAACTCAAACACATAAGCACACACACACACACACACACACACACACACACACACACACACACACACTACCACCACCAACAACAACAAACTAACAGGAACAAACAAAAATTGGTCATTGATATCATTCAATATCTCAATTTCCTAATAAAATGACACAGACTAACAGAATTGATGAGAAAACAGGAGCCATGCTGATACGTTCAAGAAAAACACCTCAACATCAAAGATAGACATTACCTCAGGGTAAAAGATGGAGAAGAGTTATTCCAAGGAAATGAATCTAAGAAGCAAGCTGGTGTAGCCATTTTAATACCTGACAGAATATACTTTAAACCAAAAGTAATCAAAAGAGATAAAGAAGGATACTACATAGTCATCAAATGTAAAACCCACCAAGATGACATTTCAGTTCTTAGCATCTATGCTCCAAATACAAGAGCACCAATGTTTGTAACATACTACAGCTTAAATCAAATATTGACCCTTACACACTGGTAGTGAGAGACTTCAATAACGCACTTTCACCAATGGATAGGTCAACAAGAGAAAAACTAAAAAGAAATATTGGAGCTAACAGACAGTATAAACCAAATGGACCTAACAGATGTTTACAGAACATTTCACCTAAACACAAAAGAATATAACTTCTACTCTGCACCTCACAGAACTTTCTCCAAAAGTGCCCACATACTCAGACACAAAACAAGTCTCAATAGATACAAGAATAAGTCCCTGCATCCTGTCTGGCCACCATGGACTAAAGGAGAATATCAACAACAGAAAGTTTACAAACTCATGGAAACTAAATCTTCTACTGAATAAAAATGGGTCAAGATAGAAATAAAGAAAGAAATTAAAGACTTCTAGAATTCAATAAAAATGAGTACAAAACAACCCAAATTATTGGGCACAATGAAGATGATTCTAAGAGGCAAGTTCATAGCCCTAAACACCGATATTTAAAAAAATAAATGAATAAAGAGATCTCATATTAGCAAATTAACAGCATATCTGAGCATAGCTCTAAAATAAAAAAAAAATCACACACAAGAAAGAATCAAACTCAGGACCTAAATGAATGAAATAGAAACAAAAAAAATACAAAGAAGCAATAAAACAAAGAGTTAGTTCTTTGAGAAAATCAACAAAATAGATAAACCTTCATTCAAACTAACTAAAAGGAAAAGAGAGAATATCTAAACTAACAAAATCAGAAGTGAAAAACAGAACAGAATAACAGACACAGAGGAAATCCAGAGAATCATAAGAACATACTTAAACAAACCTTTACTACACCAAGTGGAAAAATCTAAAAGAAATAGGTAACACTTAACAGAGTTAAATCAATCAGACCCCTAATGAAACAGAAGCAGTCATTAAAACTCTCTTAACCAAAAAAAAAAAAGGGTCATGGCCAGATCAGCTGGTTTTGACACAGAATTCTACCAGACTTTCAAAGAAGAGCTAATGCTAATACTCCTCAAATTATTCCACAAAATAGAAATAGAAGGAATGTTGCCTTAATCATTTTCTGAGGCCACAGTTACCCTGATACCCTAACTACATAAAGACCCAACAAAGAAAGAAAAGTACAGACCAATTTCTGTTACGAACATACATAAAAATATTCTCAGTAAAATACTTACAAACCAATCCAAGGACACATCAAAATGACCATCCACCATGATCATATAGGCCTCATCCCAGAGATACGGATATAGTTCAATACACAAAATCAATAAATGTAATCCACCATATAAACAAACTGAAAGAAAAAGAAGACATGATCATCTCATTAGATGGAGAAAAAGTCTCTGACAACATCCAACATCCTTTCATAAGTGACCTGAAAAGATTAGGGATACAAGGGACACAACTAAACAGCAAGCCTATGGCCAACATCAAATAATATGGAGAGAAACTCAAAGCAGTTCCGCCAATGTCAGGAACAAGACAAATTTAACGACTCCATATATACTTATTCATATAGTACTTGAGCAATAAAAGAACTGAAGGAGATCAAGGGGATATAACTTGGAAAGGAAGAAGTCAAAGAGCCCTTATTTGCAGATTGTAAAATAGTATATATAATTGGCCGTAAAAGTTCCATTGGAAAACTCCTACAGCTGACAAATACTTTCAGTGAAGTACCTGATTAAAAAATTAACTCACAAAAATCAGTAGCCCTTCTATATACAAATGAAAAAAATGGACTGAGAAGGAAATTAGGGAACACCTTTCACAGTAGCCTCAAATATTATATAAAATACCTTGGGGTAACTCTTACCAAACAAATGAAACACTTGTATGATAAAAAACTTGAAATCTTCAAAAAAAATAAATTGAAGATGGCAGAAAGTAGAAAGATCTCCAATGCTCAAGGATCAGTAGTATTAACATAGTAAAAATGACCATCCTAACAAAAGCAATCTACAGACTCAATGCAATTCCCATCAAAAATTTCAACATAATTTTTCATGGACCTTAAAAGAACAATTTTCAACTTCATATGGAAAAATATAACTAAGACAATCATGAACAATACAATAACATTACATTTGGAGATATTACCATCCCTGATTTTAAGTTGTACTACAGACCTATAGCAGTAATAAAAACCCACATGGTATTGCCATGAAAAGAGCTATGTTGATCAATGGAATTGAATTAAAGCCCCAGACATAAATACATACACTTAAGGACATCTGTTTTTTTTTTTTTTTTTTTTTTTTTTTTTTTTTTTTTTTTTTTTACAGGGAAGCTGAAATACACACTGGGAAAAAGACAGCATCTTCAACAAATGGTGCTGGTCAAACTGGATGGCTACATGTAGAATGCAAATAGATCCATACTTACCACCCTGCACAAAACTCAAGTCCAAATGTATCAACAACCTCAACATAAAACCAAATAAGATACACTAAGCCTAATAAAAGACAAAGTAGGGTACATCCTTCAACTCACTGGAACAATAGAAGATTTCCTGAACAGTGCAGGCACTGAGGTCAACAATCAATATATGGGACCTCGTGAAGCTGAAAAGCTTCTGTAATAGAACAAAAATGGCAGGCAGCCTACAGAATTAGAAAAAAATTTTACCAACTCCAAATGTGGTGATATATGGTGTACCCTAATAAACTTGCCTGAGGATCAGAGGACAGAGCCAGCCACTAGATTAGACATAGAGGCCAGGCAGTGGTGGAACATACCTTTAATCCCAGCACTTGAGATCTCATGTCTTTGCTTGGGAAGCACACATGCCTTTAATACAGGGCAGAAAAAGGTATATAAGGTGTGAGGAAACAGGAACTCATTCTCTTTAGGCTGAGGATTTCATAGAGGTAAGAACTAGTGGCTGTCTGTCAGGCTTCTCTGATCTTTCAGCTTTCACCCTGATATCTGGCTCCGGGTTTTTTATTAAAAGACCATCTAAGATTCGAAAAACATCCACATCTGACAGAGGCCTAATTAATAGCCAATATGTATATTAAAAAAAAACTCAAGAAACTAGATATCAAAAGAACCAAACAATCCAATTCAAAGAAATGGGTTACAGATCTAAAAAGATAATTCTCAATATAGAAAACTGAAATGGCTGAGAAACACTTAAAGAAATGTTCAACATCCTTTGCCATCAGGGAAATGTGAATCAAAACTACTTTGAGATTCCATCTTACAGATGTCATAATGACATAATCAATAACATAAGTGGCAGCTCAGGCTGGTGAGAATGTGGAGCAAGGGGAACACTCATCCATTGTTGGTAGAAGTACAAACTTGTACAGCCACTCTGGTAATCAATATGGCAGTTCCTTAGAAAATTGGGAATCAATCTACTTCAAGATCCACCTATAGCACTCTTGGGCATATATCCAAGACCACTCTATCCTACCTTAATGACACTTGTTCAACCATGTTCACTGCAGCTTTATTCATAATAGCCTGAAACTGAAAACAGCCTAGATGTCCCACAACCAAAAAATGGATAAAGAAAATGTAGTCCATTTATACAATGGAGTACTACTCAGCTGTTAAAAAAAATGACATCATGAAATTTGCAGGCAAATGGATGGAATTAGAAAAAAAAAATCATCCTGACTGAGGTAATCCAGACCCAGAAAGGTAACTATTGTATGCATTATATGTGGACATGAGCCATTAAATAAATGATAACCAACCTACAATCTATAAATCCAGAGAGGTTAGGTATAGAGGAAGGGACTGGGGGAACACATAGTCTGGGGGCAGCTGGGGACAGGAACAGGAGGATCAAGTAGGAAGGGGGATTGGAGATAAGATTGAGAAAGTGAATGCAGGGAGAAACAGCTGCGATTGAGGGACATTTGAAGGATATTATGGAAACCTAGTGCAGTGGAAACTTACTAAAATCTATGAAGGCTACCCTAATGAGAGAGATCCTAATAATGAGGATTCTGAGTACCAGCTGGTCATATCTTATCATCAAACAAAACTTTCAGTACTAGGCCTAGGTTACATTCAATTGAGTTATTGGCCAAGGGGGTCCCATGATGATCCCCAAACAACCCATACTGTTACTAAGAAAATTGATAGCTCTCCACAAATTGACAGCAGGACCCCATTGCTGAGAACAGCACCCACACAACTCACTGAAGTTAGAGAAGTCAATCTGGAGCCCACAGGGAGCCTTCAATCCTATGTTCTTGTGTCCTTGATGCAGAAAGGTACTTTCCAGGCTGCCAAAAGAGAAACATAAACACCAATTAATCCATAAAACATTTGACCTGCATTCTTCTCTGTCTGCAAGATAGGCTGGGCAATTGTAGAATAGAACTTATAGAAGTAGTCAACCAATGCCTGATTTGACTTAAGGTCCATTCCACAAGATAGAGCCCATACCCAACACTGCTTGAGTGACCAAACAAGAACCAGAGACTAGATATCCTGGAAAACTAGGGCAATTCCAACTACTACTCTTCCTGCCCCCTCCCAAAAAAGTATCAATAAAATTACTCCTAATATATAATGATAATCTGCTAGACACACAGATCAGTGCCTTTAGTACTTATTCAATCATTGTCAGAGAAGCTTCTTCCTGTGGAAGATGGGAAGAGATTCAGAGACTCACCACAGGGAAAAGGAGAGGGAGAGAGAGAGAGACAGAGAGAGAGGAGGAGAGAGAGAGATATAGAGAGAGACAGAGAGATACAGAGAGGCAGAGACAGAGAGAGAGATTGTTCTTGGAACACATAGCTCTAAATGAGATATCTCCATCCTCCATGAAAAAGGAAGTGAAAAAAGTATAAGAGCCAGATGGGATAGAAGGCACCAAGAGAACAAGGCCCTCTGAATCAACTAAGCAAAGCTTATATGAGATCACAGGACCTGAAGAAACAATCATGGGGCCTACACTGATCTGCAGCAGATCCTCTGCATAATATTATAGCTTTCTGCTTAGTATTTTTATGGGACAGATTCTACCAGAAAACTCTTTGATATGATAAACATTTGCTGTAAAAATACATGATACAAAATCAACATAGAAAAATCAATAGCTTTTCTATGTAGTAATGACATATTTGCTAAAAAAAAAAAATTGGGGAAAATGTCCCATTTACAATAGCAAACAAACAAAAGGCAGCACATTGGAGTAGATGTAACCAAGGAAGTGAAGTAAGACATTGAAAAAATAATTTGAAGATGTCACTACATGACGGAAAGTGTTTCCATGCTCTAGATTGGCAAAATATTGTGAGAATGACTATTACTAAAGCAATCTGTTGATTCTGAAGCAATTCTCATAAAAATACCAATAACAGTCTTCAAAAGACTAGAAAATGTACAGAAATCTGCATGCACACATAAAAGCACACAGATACAGAAAGCAATGTTAAGCAAAATGAACATAAGTGGAGGTATCGAAATATCTGACCTCAAACTATATTACAGAGCCAGAGAGACAAGGGCAGTGCAGTCTTGTAACAAGAGCAGAAATACTGACCAATAGAACAAAATGGAGAACTCAGAAATGAGCCCACATAGATATGATCAAATAATACTTGAAAAACAAAAGAATCAAAAAATTCTTTGCCTGGGGGTGGAGATATCCTCTTTAACAATTGGCATTAACAAAACTTCATGTCCACCAACAGAAGAATAAAATTGTATCCACCATTCCAATTCAACACAAAATCAATTAAAATGGATCAAAAATATTTAAAACCATGAAAAGTTATCAAACAAACCAGACTTAGGCATACACAAGATCTTTTTAAATAAGAATCTAATGGCACAATAAACAGCCTGAAGAACTGACAAACAGGATCACATGAAATTAAAAAGATTTTGCAAAGCAAAGAAATATATTAGTCTAGCCAATATTAAGCCTACAGAATGGGAGAAAGTCTCTACTGTCTATACTTTAGTCAAAGTTAATACACAGAATACATAAAGAGCTGTAAAATGTTAACACCTTGAAAACAATGTATTATCATTCAGTATATGGGCTAAGTTTTCTAGAGAAGAAACAAAAAAAGGGCCAGAGAATGATTTTTGAAGTGTTCAACATCTTTAGCCACTAAAACACAAATTTAAACTACCTCAAGACTCGATCTCACCCCAGTCAGAATCGCTATCATCAAGAAAACATGACAAGAAACATGGACAAGGGTATAGGGAAAGGGGAAAACACATTCACTACTGGTAATAATGTAAATAGGTACAACTATTATGGGAAATAGTCTGCATATTTCTCAAAAAAATGAAACACAGTACTACCATATGAACCATCTGGACCACTTCTGAGAAGACACCCAAAGGACTCTATATCCTTACACTGAGAGGTTTGCATATCCCTGTTTATTGCTGCTCTGTTAACAACAGCAAGGAAAAGGTATCCGTCTAGCTATACACAAAACTGAATAAATTTTAAAATATGTATGTAGTCAATAGGATTTTTCAGTCATGCAGTTATAAAATAAAAGGAAAGTATGAAATTTTTCAGGAAAATGGTTGAATCTGGGTGAAAGGTGAAAAGTAACCATTAGGGCGGAAAAAGGAGGACGGGAAGAAGAAAAGCAAAGGAAAATCATATATGAAAATACCATGGAGAATCTAATGCTTTGTTTGATAGTTTAAAATAATGAAACTATTTTAAAAAACAAACAAAGCACCACACAGGAAAAAAAACACTAAAATTATAAAAAATAAAAAGACATGGTTTTCAAACAGTTGATCATATTCAGTCAACATGAAAGCTTCCTACAAATAACCACACACATAACACAAAATTACTACCCAGCATTGATAATAGCTTAATTATAGCAAGGGTGAAAATAAATTTTGTAAATATGATGTGGAATAAAAACTAGATACATGCACTGTTGGACCACAGTCCAGGAATAGAGCTGTGTGAAGAGAATTCTGAGTGCTTGGGAAAACATGCCAAGAGACAAGTCTTGTGACCTAAGTTTCTTCAAAACACAGAATTGTTCTTGGAATGTGTTTTCATGATCCTTCCAGGTATAGCAGATAGGAGTGAATTTTATCAGATCACACATTATCTTTTATTCAATTAAATTTTTAAGCTATCCTTTATATGCCTCTACAGAAAAAGTAGTTTTTTTCCATGTGTGGCTGGTTCGTGTGATTGTACACTTTACTCAGGTGACTCTTCTTAACCCTCAGAACATAAATTGTCTGATGGTCTTAATATAGTTGGCTCTTGCATGAGATTTTAGTCAACCTCAATTTTAGGCTCTACTCTCCCAGGTTCATGCTGCCAACTAGAATGCTAAACAAGGCACTGTGTAAATTATATTCTGGCTCTGCACACACCTTCATCTGGGACTTCCAGTCTTAAGAGCCATGAGAAAATAAACATCAGTTTTGTAAGCCACTCAGTACTTTGTAAGGTAGGTATTTATGAATGTATGATTGTTCAGTAAAGCTATAAATAATGAAAAATGAGGGGGGAAATGAGATGTGGTTGTATTTGAAGGCAGGAGGCAATGGTCAGTGAGAGAAGTGACTGGAATCACCTGGATAGAGATTAGTTCACTGTTTTTTCAATGGGAAATCTTTCCTCTGAGCAGTTAGTTATCTTTCACGGGCTTTTCCCGGTACTTGCTGGATGTTTTTAACTGCAAAGCGAAGAAAATAATTATGCTATGTGTGCCTAGTTGACACCATAGACTAGGTTATGACTTGTGACTCAGGCATTTAATATTCCTTTTTCTTTATGCAACACCCACTTCCTGACACAGTTAATCCCATCAGCCTGCCATTTACCTCAAACATGATGAGAACTGTGGGCTGGAAGCAGGTTGTGGAGCTTTCAGATGCTGGGTCTTCCAAGCATGCTTTCTGCTTGTCAGTACCTCTGACTTTCCATGCATGAAATAAGCCTGGAACGTTTAACAAAATGTTTTTTTTGGGGGGTCACTAATGAATACAATTAGAGTATTGGACAGAGAAACTTAGGCAAATCATTTTAAATATATCCTATCTAATTGTAACATGCATGAAGGTTTGACTTGGTTTAAACATAGAATACGGTAGCATGATAGATTTTCTGATTCAGAAGTGACATGGTTACAGTTTCAAGCATACTAAACACTGCGAGATGCAAAAATAGTTATTTTTAATGTCTGTTTTAACTTATAATGAAGTTGAAGGCAGCATGATGATGGAAAATGTTGATCAGCCAAGTGGGTTTCAGTGGGGAACAGTTCTGAATAAGTTGTCAGAACTACAGAAATGTGTGATCTGCCTACCTGTCATCTTAAAATACAGAGACAGTAATGAGAAACCTTGCCTAGGTGGATAGTTGACCACTTGACAGTATTTTACTCTAAAAAGGTGCACTTGTGGCTAGATAAAGGTAAAAAAATAACCAGGCATTTAGAAAAATAAAATAAACAATTAATGTACTAATGACCTAATTGCTCTAGGAACTGCCCAACTCCCCTTGACTGTGCTTAAAAGGAGCCTGTGAACTCCTCTCAGGGTTGTTGCCCCAGCATGATAAAATCTTTCTCAAGATAATATATGCTCTTGTTGATTGCATGCATGGATGGTAGTCTTTTGTGGGACTTCTCCATGACCCTAACAGATAGAATATCCTTTTGTCATCAAAAAAGCATAAATAATTTTTAAATGCCATAGTTTGTAGCTAGAAAGTTTTTCTCTGGATCCCACCAAGCCTCCGCAGTCCTGCAGTCCAAATATAAAATAATCAATCAAAAGCTTATATTACTTATAAACTGTATGGCCATGGCAAGATTCACTCACAAATACAGGATAGATAGGACATCTTCTTTAATTTTGCCAAACACAAATAGACTAGATATTATAAATAAATTAAATATTGTAACTATAGTTCTTGCTTGGTAATTGTTTTGTTATATGTAATTTTACTATGTTAAAGTTAAAACCTTCCTTTTTGAAAAAAAGAAAAGGGGAAGAGATGTGGGTGATTGATTGATAAATAAAGTGCTGATTGGCCAGTAGCCAGGTAGGAAGTATAGGCAGGACAAAGAGAGAGGAGGATTCTGTAAAGTGGAAGGCTGAGGCAGAGAGACACTGCCAGCCATCACCATGAGAAACAAGATGTAAGGATACCGGTAAGCCACGAGCCACGTGGTAAGGTATAGCTTTATAGAAATGGGTTTGTTTAAGATAAAAGAACTAGATAGCAAAAAGCCTGCCATGGCCATACAGTTTATAAGTAATATAAGCTTCTGAATGATTGTTTTGTATTTGGGCTGCAGGACTGCAGCAGCTTTGCGGGACCAGGACAAAAACTTTCCAGCTACAATGGTTCTGCTCAATGAATAATAGAACCAAATGAAGATTAGTTATCTAATACATAAGCATTAAAATGAGAAAAAGGCATCAATTACAATGGATATCAACTAGGGACAGTTTTTACTTTCAGAAAAAATGACATTGTGTGAAATCATCTAATGTTTTACAGCTGGAAAAATTACTACTTGACATCTAATAGACAGAGGCCAAGGACCTGGTAAAAGGTCCTACAGTGCACAGGACTAGACCCCAAGCAAACAAGTTATAGTCCAAAATGTCAGTAGTGTCATGGTTGAAAGCCCTGGCCAACTGATAAAAAAAATTACTCTATTGTCCATATAAACACATAAAGGTAAAAAATGGTCACTGCATAGCATAAGCAAGCTTAGAGCATATATTTAAACTAGCTTCTCTGTGTGTGTTGTCAGATCTAACTGGATTGTGCTACTTTCAGTTTTATTTGGTCTTAAGGCTATGCATGATAACAGAGATTTACTGTTATTTACTCTGATCGAAACGCAGACACAGGGAGAGATGTGAGTGAGCCAAGCTGAGACATACAAACAAGAACTATTTTGTCACCGAGAAAATGTTCAGCAGAAATGGTGGCACGGAACAATCCAGGCAGAGAAAGGGCTTGTCATAAGAGGCTGAAAAACAGTTTAATCAAATTAAAGAGTTTCAGACCCCGCCCTCAGAGGAGGGCAATTCACTGTAAGTCTGTAATGATGACATTACAAAGTGAGTATCAACATTAACAAAGTAGTAAAAAGACGAGGCTGGAAAAACGCAATGATTTTAAGAAGCCACATGAAATAGCCTACCATAGGGCCCTGTATGCAAAGGAGAGAGCCAGAATATGCAGCCTTAGACTTGAATGTTACTGGGATAATTACCAGATTTTGCCTTTAGACCAAGAATCAGTCAATGCTAACTTTGCAAATGGACAAATCCAGAAAGGAATATCTTTGTACAGTCTGCATGCTCATGTAATAATAAAAATCATTATCATTGTGATATCCTGTTTATTTAATCTATTTCAAAGTGTCAATATATTTAATTAACCCTTACAAAGGATTTTTGTTGTTACTGACATTAAAGGAATTGAGTTTATAAATATGTATTAGTACTCATTAAAATGTTAGTGATAAATATATAGGGGTTTTTTACTTAGTGGTTTCTAAGTTTTGTAACTGAATGTTATGCAAAGAGGTGAGGGTTTCTCTCTCATATGACCCAATAAACTCTCAAGTTTTTCTGATGATAAATGGCAGTAGATTATAGAACAGGCATTGGCATGCCATAGTCCATAGATCAAATACTACCTGATTCCTGAATCTATACAATTAACAAGCTAAGGATGGGTATTATGTTATTTTATGATTGAAAAATACAATATACAAATATCTTATGATATGAAATAATGGGGGATTTATTAAGACAACTCCATGTAGTTAAAAGTGGGTTTATTTTGGGGTAACTTACAACAAGTAAAGGGATAGGTTACAGGATCTGGGAGAGGTGAGGTGCAGTCCAGTGGTGTTCTCTGGAGAACTCTGCTGGGTCTACCATCCAGCATCCAGGATTACTAGAAACCTAGAGAATCAGCACATCCGGATCTCAGGTCTTAAGAGTTCCTGTCTCAGCCCTGCCTCAGAGGCAGACCATAGGTATGTGTGACAGTTACCAGAAGCCTCACTAGGGGTAGTACTTTCAGGTCAAAGCTGGAACAGCTACTCACTGCAATGAAACATTCCACTGACAATCAAATTTCAATGTCTATGACTATTTTACTCAGCTGACTACTGGAAAAATACCATGCTTATTTATTTACATATAACTCTGGCTGATTTACATAGCCAGAGTAGAGTTAGTTATTTCTGGAAGAGACAGCCCTTTATAGAAACTTTGCCACAGGGTTGCATGCTTAGGGTCTAAATAAGATGGATTCAGTTTTGATGTCAGCTCTTCTCCCACTAGGCACAACTTGCTTAAGCCCTGGGGACCTTTCTATCTCCAGCTATGCTATAGTGACAATTCTCATTACTACACTGTGCAGTGACTGCAAATGGTACATATCTTCATACATATAGAATACCCAGAGTACCGAGCAGTCAAGAGGCATTCAGGTTCTTACTAACACTGATTAATACTGGGCTCAGTCACTGCTTCTCTGGAACTTTTTTGGAGGAATACTTATACTCTCAATATGGACATGTATAAATAACTCACACATTTATTTTCAACTCCAATTTAAAATTATTATTCGTTTGAACTGTCAAAGCTCAGACGCCAAGTCAATAGTACTTGGCTTGGATATGTTCAAGTTCACAAGGAGCTGAAGGCAGAGGCACTAATCAGAGTAGGACCCACATGAACTTTCTGTAACCCAGGCTTGGATTAAATGACACATCTTCTCTTAGCAACACTATTTAATGCACTTACTGCCACTTATAGGCATTGCTTCTCTTATTGACATAATTAAAAGTATTATGCCAACAGCATAAATGTTAATGCCTATGCCTGGGCCTAATGCGTCACAAAGGATGAGCCCCAGATGTTTAGAATCCTTTAAAAGACTAAGGAAATAATTCCGATGTGCGTACAGAGTTGACATAAGCAGATAGTCATAAAATTTAGTCTTATTGGCAGTCTAAATGAAACAGTGAGTCAACTCCTAGCAGAAGACCTGTGGCAACCTGTTTCCCAGGTCTAGTCCTTTCTATCTTTCCACATATGAAAGTGTCGTGGAAGACTGAAACTCTAGGTTTAGTGCCTTCATGCCAGGACTGTGGAAACACAGGAAGGATCACTTCTCTGTGTTAGTAACAGGCAGTAAGCACAGTTTACACACAGTGGTTCTGTAACCTACAGAAAAAAAAGGAAGGAAGGAAGGAAGAAAGGAAGGAAGGAGGGAGGAAGGGAGGGAGGGAGGGAGGAAGGTTTCTACTCAGTAGACTTTCCTTCAGCTCTCCATGTTGGAGAAGACAACACCACCATCTTCCCAAACTGTGGTAATGGTTGATAGTTAATGATTGAAGTATTTAAATACATTAGCATGTTTTCTAGAGACGGCACTTCTATCATAATTACACATTTTCCTCTTAAGCACTTTTGTATGCTTATTAATACTTTGAAGTCACTGGGGTTCCTGCAAGGCAGAGTTCACAGACCTGCTCTACTCTGAATGGCTCAGCATCCATACAAAGTCTTATTAACCTTATCACGTTCTAGTCCTTGAGCACAACAGGACATGTCAGGCAGCTGCCACTGTCTGTGTGCTCCAATGCATAAACCTAATGGGCTTGACGAACAAGATTTCCAGCAGAGCCACAGCTATTTAGAGAGACTTTTCAGGAGCAGCTATGTTATTTTGAACCAGCTATTATTAGAACATATGGAGCCTTTAATTTTGGTACAAGGTAGTTTTGTCAAAGACAATACAATGAAATATAAGCGACATTTCACAAGTTCAAGAAAAAATTAAAAGAATTCTCCTTCCCATAGAGTTCTAGTGTCATCAACCATGCTATATGTCAATGTCCTTCTCTTCCAACCTTCAATCTAACTGACTTTGAAAGGTAACTTCACCTTGTGCATTTAACTATACAAAAAGTTGTACAGTAAAATCAATTCTCTCAGCATTGTAGTAAGTAAAAGAACACATTTATGACTGGAATCAGTTAAGAATGCTGTCTTAAAACTTCTTCTGACAATAGAAGAAAGGAATGAGATATTGGACCAGATACCTTTGTACCTGAGAACTGTGTGATCACCACAATCCCCTTCAAACTACATCTCATGGGCATTGTTTTTGCTGATAGACAATGTCATCTTTTAGAGGCGTTTAATGTAAGACCAAAAAAAGGTTTGTAAAATGGAGGAGACTAGTAGAAGGTAATGGGGGTTAAATGTGATCAGGATCTGCTATATACATGACTGAAAATGTCACCATCAAATCTGATATTACAGATAATCTAGAGGTAGATCAATTCTAAACTTTCTGGGGGAACTGCATATTGATTTCCATAGTGACTGGGCAAGTTTGCATTCCTACTAGCAATGGAGGAGTGTTCCCCTTGCTCCGCATTCTAGTCATCATGAGTTGTGACATCTTTTCACATCTTAGGATACTCATAAGTATACAAATCATCACTTCAACTTTCTACCAGTCCCTTGGCAATTATTGTATTTACGGCTACCGTAACCTAGCTTTATGTCTTCCTTTCTCATTCTCCTTGGAACGAATACAGACTAGCAACATCTAACTGCTTCTGCAGGGCAGAACACTGTTAAAGAGGAAGACTGACTCAGTTACCTTCTCTCACTATGGATCCAAGGACATGATTCGAAATCAAATATGTTGTCTTTGCCCAACTTCCCTTCTATGACAACGACTTCATTCTTTTGATAGCTGGAAGTATTCTGTGAAGGCAACTTTTATAAATATGTCTTTTGTAATACGTAGACAAGGAGGTAAGGGGCTGCGCTAGTTGGCTTTCCAACATGACAAAACATCTGAAATAATCAGCTTAAGAGGGGATAGCTCATGGGCCCACAGCTTTCAGTACAAGTGGGCGGGCTCTTTGTTCTGAGCCCAGGGTAAGGCAGGAAGCACATGACAGAGCAAAGATTCTCACCCCACAGTACCAGGAAACAAAGAGAGAAAAGGAAAGGAGAGGTGTCTCCAAATCCTTTTCAGAGGCGCACTCCAACGACCTGACCTTTCTAGAAGGTTCTGTGTCCCACTACCACCATCATCCAGTTACTAAGCCTCTAGCAATTTGGTCTCAGGGACACCTTCAGAATCCACAGCTAGTGCTTAGCTGTTTGGAGGGACTATGGTTCTGGAATGTGAACATGCCAAGGGTCTGAGTGTTTCCACTTTTTCCATGGGATAGGAGGGCTGCTGCTATAGCAAGAGATGGTCACTTCCCCTCCTCCAGATGAGGGAGGTTAAGATGGGCACTTCCCTTCTTCCAGATGAGGGAGGCTAAGATGGGCACTTCCCTTCCTCCAGATGTGGGAGGCTCTGGTAAACTCTTAGTGGATTAAGCTCTGGTTAGGTAATTTCCCTGAGAGAAAGCCCGCCTAAGAAGAAATGGTTGCTTGTTTCCTTGCAAGTGAGAGCAGAATTTTATCCAGCATTCACCAAGAAGACAGGGTCAGACGCCTGTGACAAAACACACACACGCACACACACACACATGTTCACACACACGTGTATACACACAGGCACACATGAACAAGGTCTTCGATGATTTCTCACGCTCTCTCTCTGCACTGATCCATCATAAAGTCATCATTTCTGCCCACATATGTTGAGGTTCTTCACATTCACCTGTCTCTACATTTCATTCTCTGCTCTTGGAAGCAAATGTTGCCCTATACTTCATTTTTCTTATAAATCTGTAATAAACTGCTGTCTGGAACACAATGTCTAGCTTCCTTCCTTGAGTACTACTCAACACAAAATGTATCAAGTACTTGTCTGCTTTATTGTCATTTAAATACACACAGCTCCTGAGGGGCACCTTGACAACATTCTAACTCTAATGAATGAGATGGGCCTTCCAAGAAAAGGCACGTTAAGCCTTGCTTCTATTATTATAAAATGCTACAAAAGTATTAAGAAAATGCATGAATCACTCCTTTTATAAATTCTGGTGATCCTCAGTGCATTCAATAGAGTGCTTTGCAACTTTATATATCTTTCCTACTTTAATGTATCTGAGATCACATAGTATTCATGTTTTTGTGACCACATCCTAACACACAATTTTGTTTTCATAAGGAATGTGTGTTGGAGTTAGACCCCTATTTTGTAGCTTTATTTTTGCCTTAAGAGAGAAAGCCAGGTTTGAAAGGCAACTGTTCAGCACATCCCTAGCTACACAGTACTGGAAAGCCAAGTGAATTAAGGTTTTAGTGAGTGCTGATTACACACTCTGCTGGACCGCATCTGCTTTCTCCCCACGTGTGCGCTGACTATGATGGGCAATTCCCCTTCTCACTGTTTCCCTGTTGATGGTATTTCCAACCTCGCTTTGTTTCTCACACCCAACGATAAATTGAAAAGATAAAACGAGTCATGCAGATAAAAATGTGGCAGAAAAGCCCGTCGTGGTAGAAGAGAAAGGGAGATAGAAAGGAGAAGAGAACAGACAGAAGACAGGTGGGTAGATATTGACAGGCAAAGGTTGATGGTGCTGGGAAATAGGGTCACATGTGAGATTAGAGAGTGGATCACATTCAAGCAGATGTTCCAGAAAATAATCATGTGAAGGCCAGAAGAGGCTACAACATAGCAGAGAGGTTAGGCAATGCCATTGAGCTTCACAACACCCCAGTCAGAAGCCTGCAAAACCTTTGGTGTTTCTTGAAGGCTGGAGAACTTAGTGGTAATGGTTCAAACAAGAGTTACGTCGGTGTGAATCTTGTCCTTTTTGGAAAAAAGGGTGCATGTTACAAATCCATTTTTTTAAATGCTAAGACTGTAATTTTCTAATTTCCTAAAAAGTATTCTCCGACTTATTTTTTGTTTCTTGGAGTTTGGCTCTGTTCAGGAAGAGTGTGAGGAGCAGAGACAGCTTAAGTGAGAGCACTGTGTTTGTTGAAGCCAGAGTTACTTGACTTTGATGCTTAAAACTTTTGCACCGCAGACATTTAACCAGTGGTCCCGAAACGAGGCCACATTCAAACCCAAATGTCAGCGCCAAGAAATGCCAGGTATTTCGTGAAAATTCTGCTCATGAATTTTACATGTGAGGATCATGTTGTCTGGTCTTTTAAGATGTTCCCTCTCACCTTTATTTACTATAACCTTTAATATTTCAAAGGCATTACAGTCATTTGTTAGTCAAATTCAAAGAAGCCTTATGAATATTGATTACTGGAATTTTATCATTTTACTGATATTGAAGTATTTTCTAAAGCTAATTCTATAACATTTAACAGAATACCCAGATGTACTCTCTGGGCTCCTTATCACACAATAATGTTTTAATAAAAGAATTATTAATCAGGTGCTTTGGAGAATTATTTGTACTGAGAACAGATATTTAGAAGACAGAGCAAAATAGAAAGAACTTTGCGAAGTCTTTTTAAAGTTCAAAATGAAATTTTGTGGTGAAAGCTACTTTAATTAGAGTAACTATAATTAATTAACTGGAATTTTTTGCTTTCATTGTGAAAAAAAAAAGAAAATGCATGCTACTTCTTTCCACACACCCCCTGCCCCTTCTAAAGTCTGAAGAGAAAAGGAGTATTGTATGAATTGTTACCGAATTTATAAAACTGTTAACTCTGTTAGTTTCTATCAGACCTCTGAGAGAATTTAGAGTACCAATATAAATATTTCCATCTAAATTAAAGAATATTATTATCATATAAAAGAAACAAAAAGCATTTGCCAAACAACAAAAAAACCCACAACAACAACAAAACCCCACCAACTTTAAAAAGTACTTTAGCCATAACGATGACTGATGCTGCATTGGTGTTAGACAACACAGTAAATATTCTTTTATCTTTAAAGATCATGATGGTGCTGACCTGGGCTTGAATTCAAGTTTGACTGAGCCCACCAGCTACCTTCGGAACACGATGTAGTAGATGGTAGTATTTATTCAGAGTATTTGTTGTTCTACTTACAAGACCCTTCCCAGGGCCTTGAGTTTGGTCGTGTTTGGTGATCAGGTTGGCTTTGAAAAAATGGACTACGTCACCAGCACATGTTCAGACGCAAGTCTGTCAAGCCATCAGCAGGTTCTTCACCTTCTCCTAGCCTTTTTCCCTCTCTTGCTTAGCAGGGCACTCAGTGAGGCTGTTCCCATCAGCTAGGTGACACAGTTGAGTAGCCGACATCATTCGAGCCCCTGACAGTGTTACAGATGTCAGAACTTTATAAACAACATCATGGGGCAGAAGAGTGAGGGTCGGATTTTGTTTGGCAAGGTGAAGCACGCCGCCTCTGATGCGCACCCTGCACCTTATCTGCTGCTGTTTGTTTCGTCCTCTCGCATGGAGGGAAATTTATTTGTAATGTAAGTTATTTTTTTTTCTGCAAATAAACTAGAACAAATCAAATTTTCCTTCCCTGCAAAACATTCTGACTCCATCACAAAATCCTCTGGTAAGCTCTGTAAACAGAGAGCATAATTAAATTAGCAGGGCATGAGAATTATAATATGCCCACTCTGGTTGGCTGCAGCACGAAGTGCATATCAAGTAGAAAAGCAAATACTTCTCAGAGATTATTTTCCATTATCCACTGTTAATAACACGCCTCTTGGTACTGGCTAAACCATTTAAACCCCGTCAGCAAGCACATTTTAAAACAGATTCTGTTGACAGGTGCAGTTCTGAGGACTGATCCTTCCCCTGTGGAATTGCAGCTCTCTCCCACTCCTACTTCTTCCTTGTAAATGGTACTTAAACCCACTGACGCCCGGATGCTTTTATTACAGAGTGATTCATCTAGCTCTTAATCTCTTGGCCTTTTCTGTGGGATGATAGAATCTCAGGAATTACGAGCGAAAATGATCACTTGCATTTACATTTTTTGTACTTAAAGTGAGCAGCTTCCCAACAATACAGTTGCCGAAGAAAGGTTAAGTCAACCCTTGTACTAATTATCACCTGCCTACACACCTGTGGGGGAGTAGAGTTTAGCAAGAAAAACCACTTTGTAGAGGTCACCGTACATTTTTTTGTATTTGAAATTTAGTCTGTTTTGGCTCAGTCCACATCCATCAATTTGCTTTTTTTTTTTTAATTCTGCTGAAAAACGAGATAAAAATCTATGAATTCGTCATTCACATGTATTTATGTGTATGGAAGTAACTTATTGATGTTCTAATTGAGCAGCCATTACTCACCCTTTACCAGACATGTATCACCTCACACCACTGTCCATGCTCGGGCCTGAAGTCAGGCAGGGAGCCAGTTCAGAGACAAGGGCACTGCTTCTGTGGTTACTGAAATCATATATCAAATGCCTGTATACAGTCTAAATGGAAACTACAGGCACGATGTGACTGAGAGACTCTAGGCCTGTGAACTAAAGACAGATGCCCCAGCTTTACAAAAGAACTTTGGATGACTGTCCAGGCTGCCAGCTGTCTCTGTCTACTGTTGCAAGACTCTTGAAAGTTGCTTGTGTACTTCTCCCATTTCTCAGGTAATAGTATATCCTTCTGGGGTCTTTGATGCAGTTAAAGACTAGAGTTATAATTTTCCTTAGGTATGATAAAAGATAAGTTAGATATGAAACCTTAGGCTCACAAATGTAGGATAGATAGGGTATCTTCTTTAATTTTTGCCAAATGCAAAGAGACTAGATATTATAAATACACTAGATATTGTAACTGTAATTCTTGCCTGATAGTTGTTTTGTTATATGTAATTTTACTATGTGAAAGTTAAAACCTTCCTTTTTGAAAAAAAAAAGAAAAGGGGAAGTGCTGTGGATATCGCTCTGTATAAATAAAACACTGATTGGCCGGTACCCAGGCAGGAAGTATAGGCAGGACAAGTAGAGAAGAGAATTCTGGGAACAGGAAGGCTAAGTCAGAGAGACGCTGCCAGCCACCACCATAACAAGCAACATGTAAAGATACCGGTAAGCCACAAGCCGTGTGGCAAGGTATAGATTAATAGAAATGGGTTAATTTAAGATATAAGAACTAGATAACAAGAAGCCTGCCATGACCATACAGTTTGTAAGCATTATAAGTCTCTGTGTGTTTACTTGGTTGGGTCTGAGCGGCTATGGGACTGGTGGGTGAGGGAGATTTGTTCTGACCGTGGGCCAGGCAGGACAGAAAAACTCCAGCTACAACAATGTAAATGGACTTTGAATATTATGATGACCTCTTTTTTATGGTCTGGGCCTAGCAAAGGCTACTTGTCACCACTGAGCTAAGGTTTATGGTTCCATACTAATTTTATGGCCATAAAAAAATTAACAAAATTGAAGTTAACAACAAGTATAGTCTTGGTGATACAGGACAACTTAAACCATGTGCCTCTTTGTGTTATATTTGTATTTCTTGGTGGCTACTACATTATAAAGGACAATAAAAATAATTCTAGAAAATTCTACTAAGCTAGTAAATGGCCCCACACCCAGAAGTATGTGGGCAAAACAAGTTGGACAGTAAAAAAAAAAAAAAAAAAATTACCACATTGGGTAATTAATGTGAGAATAGAGGTAGATCTGGGAGAAGTTAGGGTGAATATTATGACAAAATTATATGCATATATAAAATTCTACAATTAACCAAAATATTCTATTAAACAAAGAGGTCAAGACTTAGCATCGAACACATCTTCTTTCCTATGGTAGTGTGTGAAATGGATGCTGGAACTTCAGTGTGAACCCTCCTCTTACTCTATAACTTATTTTACTTGCTGCCTTAAAAAAAAAAACTCTAAAGAGCACCATTATCCAACAGAACTGCCTGAAATGATGAAAATGTTCTAGAATTCTGCACAGCACAATACATAGCCACTAGCCATATGTGCCTAATGAGCATTTGAAATCTGGCTAGTGCTATAGTGAGACTGCTTTTTAATTATATTTAACTTTTAACTAACTTACACACACACATGTAGTCAGTGGTGGAAATACTTTCCAGTCAGATCTTGGCATGCATTGCTCATATTTGTAGACCCACAGAGCCTTGATGCTGATGGCATTTTGCAGAGAATCTGATTCGGGTGCTCTCTTGTATTCACTGTTGGAGAGGTGATTCCTGACTTTGGAAAGAGAGTTGCCATAGTATCTTGCTGCACCTAATTCCTGCTGGCTTGCATTCTTGTTAACCACAAAATTGTTTTGTGAACAACAAAATAGCTCAGGTTGTTTCTCATTATTCCATTTAGAACTCTTTAAAAGTGTTTATTAAAATAGAGAATGATAAACATTTCTCAGAATGCTACAAATCGTCTTAAATAGTGTTGCTTGCTCTTAGAATTTGCACCAAAGGAAATACAAAAATAAAATGAGATTGGATCAAGTTTAGGAAGTAACAGACACAGTTGTTTTCACGAAAACGTCAAGGATATTCATTTGCTGTTTCTCCTTTGCACTAAGGTCCTGGAGATAGAGTCACTTCTGAGACCAAAACACACCATTTGGTCCCTGAAGCTGGATGTCACAACAAGGCTTTGGCTAGATGGATGAAAAGGTATGTGTGTGTGCACATTTTAACATGAATCACTCCTTCAGGAACTCCCCAAACAGTAGTTTGTACACTATAGTACACTCTCCTGTGTTCCACAAAGCATGTCCCTCCTTGCTTCTCTAAGAACCGCTAAGCTGACTGTGTGTTAGAACTGACAAGCGCTGAGTCTTGGATCGCTGTGAGGACAGGCAGAGACTCAGATACCAGAGAGAGCAATGTTGGCGACGGTTCTGGAGTTTACACTAGCAGCTGTAATGGAGACACTTCCTCCCCTTATCGGTTTATCAAAATCCTCTGCGGCCTCAGAGGCTACTTTTGCAAGATAAAAAGAAAATCCTCAGATGTGTTAAAAACTGTTGTTGCAAAATTTAGTTTATCTCTAAGCCCTGAGGGGAGACGGGGTTTGATGAAGACACCCCATTTAAGATTGTCTCTCATTCTCTGCACATTTCCAAGTGTGGGTCTCTATGTTAATTCCCATCTATGGCAAGAAGAATCTTCTCTGATGAGGGTTGAGAAAGGCACCGATCTGTGGGTGTAGCAGTATGTCATTAGGGATCATTTCATGCTGTGTTCCTATAGTAGGATAATAGTAGGAAGTTTGCTCTGGGCCCATGACTTACATAGTCTCAGGTTCTTGGACACTTTGACAGTGTCAAGTATGGCCCCAATTCCCAGGAGTAGTAGGACAATACAAAACTAACTTCATGTTTTCTGTTTGCTTGCTTGCTTGCTTGCTTGATTGGTGGGCTTTTTGATTCATTTTGGTGTTTTATGTCTTATTGGATTTTTTTTTTTTTGGTTTTTTTGTTGTTGTTGGTAGTGGTGGTGGGTTTTTTTTGTTTTCTTTGTTTGTTTGGTTTTTTTTTTTTGAGAGACAGACACAAAGTTGGGTAGGTAGGGAGGTAGAGGAGGGTCTTGGAGGAGTTGGAGAATGGGAAAGTATCAAAATATATTATATGAAATTGTTAAATAAAAAGGCACAAAATATTTTATTTAAAATCAGTGATCATAGTGTTCAAATAGTATTAATGAATATATTTGAGTAAAATAATAATTTATAATGAATATGAAACATAAATATAAGCATTATCTCTTATTTGTAGAGTAACTGTAGCTAGCGAAAAACTATTTCCAACTCATCATAAATTTAAGTCTGTATTTCTGCTCTTTATTTCGTAGCTGAGCTCCTGATGTACTTTCCTTTTCTAAATAAGAGTGATTCCCTGTGGTTCACAAAGTCCTGTTTCTAGACCACACCATCTCCCACTGCTTACTCTCTGCTTTGAGGTCACATTCTACGGAAAATTATATTTAGGACAAGGAATTGCGTTTATTTAAATTCAACGTAAGTATATCCCCAAATCTAGCTGAAAGCCTGAATGCATAAGTACATGAAATAAATGTTTGCTGATTGATCTGTATTAAAACTAAGGATTATACTGTATGATAATCAAAATTAGTAGTAGCAAAGTAGTTCTGGAATCTATGGGGTAAATATGAGAAACAGTGTATGTGCATGTGGTTTGTGTTTATACCTCTGTGTGTGTATTGTGAGTATGTGTGTATATGTGTATATGTATGAGTGTGCATATGTGCACCCATGCAATATAAATGCATCATTCAAAAGCATTCTTGGCTTGAGAATATGAAATCACACAAGCAGGATGCAGCAGTCTCCCCTTAGTTTCTCTTCATGCATCTTCAGTTAGTCAACCTCAATCTTCCTTAAAATAATGAAATTTAACCTGTGTGCCATTTGAGTACTGTATTTACACCATTCCCATTTGTCCTGCCCAGACATGAGTTATTCCTTAAACATATTTTAAAGGAGAAAGAGAAATAAAATTCACATCACTTATATTAAGTTATAGTTAGCTTTTATTCACTACAACAAATTCCTGAGATAAAAAACTTACAAAAGGAAAAAAATGTTTATTCATGCTCACAATTTTTGGGGCTATTGGTTTGGGTCTGTGGTGAAATAACACATCAAGGTGGTAACACAAAACCAAAAGCATTCATCTAAGACCAGGAAGTAAGGGAGAGAGCAGAGGGTTGGGGTTCTCCAATCCCTTTTGTGGACATACCCTGCTCCCAATGACCTAAAGATCTCTTTCTGCTCTACATCTCTTCAAGGTTCCCTGGTGGTCCACCATGGGACCACATTTAACACACAGGCTTTGGGGACATCAAAGAATCAAAGTATATATGGTATATTGCTATAGTTCCAGGTCATTATTAATTATTGTCAGTCTTTTATTCTGCCTAATTTATTTATAGGTTAAGTTGTACCCTAAGTATGTACAGGAAAATCATTTGGCATTTATATCTCAGCACTCAGCAGTTTCATGTATCCACTGGGGGTTGTGAAATAAATTCTCTGTTGATAAGGGAAACCACCATAGGTCCATTTTGAATACAGCAAACACACATAGAACAAAAGCCTCACAGAACATGGCGAATATCTCCTGAGACATTTCATGAAACTCATATTCAGAAGGAAAATTGAACGGAATTTATCAGATGTAGACCTGAGGATTCTGGAAGTAAAATTTAAGACTGAACTGTCAATGGACTTCTTTTCAGTCAGACTCTGCAAGCTTTGGCACCAGCGCTCAGGGGTTCTCAGCAAGCATAGGCTCCTCTCCCTGTAGCAGGGAAGGGGTTTGATGAACAATTTTGAGAACTGAGGAGTAAATTATTCCATCTTTGAGATTTAGGAAACAAGATCGATAGCATGTATTTTAAGGATATGTATATAATTTTAATTTTAGATCTTTATCATTCATGCACTAAAATGCAAGTTTCTGCTATTGTACCTATTCAAATAAAAAATACATGTGACAATCTAAAAAGTCCAAAAGGAAACAAAGTCAGTTTACCTAAATGTGAAAATGTAGGAAGAGGTGAACTTTCAGGGATTAATCTAAAGCCCTACATAGTGTTTTCATTTTCAGAAAATCAAAAATAATGCATGATGAACATCTGTCACATCTAACGAACAGCAGTATTGAACTGTTTGTATTTTTAACTGGAGATGAGAAACGGAGATCTTCTAGACTATATTAAGAACCAAGAATACAATGTCTTGTATTTGTGGTTCCAGACCTGGTTCTTGCTCTACTTGACACAATGAAGGCATTATTATAACAATGTAACTGTCATTGACTCAAATAAACAGTGCTTTAAGAACCCAAATACACTGAAAAGTAAAAGCAGCATTATTCTTTGAGGGCTTTTTTTTTATTATGCAATAATTTAATGGTTTAAAAATTACAGAAAATCCAAATCACAGAAATTTCACAAACTATTCCTTCCTACTTTTGTGGATAAGCACATGATTCCACATGCATAACCACAGTCTTGATTAAAGAACACCCGAACGTCAAACCTTTGATGCCTGAAAGAATCTGCTCGGCGATAAACATTATGCAAATGTAGACAATGAAGAAAAACCGTTTCTGAAAGCTGCTCTATGCATTTATATGAAGAGCCATTGAATGAAGGAATGTGGTTTCTTTCTTTTTTTTTTTTTTTTTTGATTCCACTAAATGATTTCTGTTTAGAAAATTAAAAGGCCGGGATGCTATTATTAGACTATTGATTACAATTCAAAGTAGACCAGGTTGCAAGTTGTGCATAGTTGGTCAGATTATAATTAGCAACTTACTGAAATACTTAGGTACATTAATAAAATTAAGGTTTTAGAAAATGTTCCTAATTCTAGACAATAAGATCACTCTACACACTCCACTGTGCACTAAGCCTCTGCACATCCCGTCTCTGTTCATCAAGGTGCTGACTCCCTGCAGAGAGTGCTTCTCAAGGCCAAAGCTGCAGTAGACTTCTGTCTGTTGACCTCTCAAATCATGCAGGAGTTGCTCCAGTTAAAGCTTTGGGCATGGTATGCATTCAGATCCCTCATCCTGCACTTCTGGATCCCAGGCACATGTCTCCTTTTTGAATGAGAAGTCTGCTAAAGGAAGTTCATGCCCTGAAATGTACCTCCTCCCTTCTTTCTGAGGCTACAGAGACTTGTGTGTATGTCTTTCTTTCAGATGACCTGAAGACACTGCCATGTTGTCACAGGGAAAACAAAGCTGCAGGGGGACCCAGGTGAGTAAATAAAATACCAGAAGTGAAGAGATGGACTCCTTGTAAACCCATCCTGTTTAAAAATAAACTGCCAGATAAAATCGTTAACCATTAAAAAACTGAATAGAAAGTTATGGACAAAATTATTATAAAGAAAATACTCAGTCCTTCAAATCAGTGTATCCTGAGCCCAGCCTCCTCTTCATGGAGGTGTCTGCCTCGGGAATACTCAACTCCAAATTTTCTCAGCCAGCTAAACACAGGATGGGTCACTCCTTTCTGGGAGTAATCTGTTCTCTCCCAAGGGACCACAGGGGACTTAAGTAGACATTTTAAAGGATTGACCAGACCCAGATTCTTTTTTTAATGAAAATTGATGTTTCTATTTAAGATCACCAACTCAAGCAGTGTTGTTGTTGTTGTTTCAATCTTCAAGTTTAAGGATTTTTAATCAGTAGGTATAATAGATGCTATAACCATGTTACTCACACACCTCTTTCTTCATTTATTTTAGTTGACTTATTTTCCTTTATTTCTTTTACTTTTAACATCATATTTAGTCTTAAAAGAAAGTTAAATTATTTTTTTCTTTTTCTACATGAGATTCATCTCTAGTAACACATCGATTCTTGTCTAATATTGTGTGAACAAAAAGATTTACATTTTATGGTCCTGTTTATCAAATGTAGATTTCAAATTTCTCATTTTCATAAAGATCATTTATTAGTTTTTGATACATTGGAACATTGGAACAATGAGAAAATATTACAGGAACTTGTTTCTGGGTTTGTTTTTGTTTTTTTTTTCTTTTTATCTAATTTACTTTTCATCCAACTCTGTTAGGTAATAGTTTATAGACAATATATTGCATATATTTGAAGGGCACATTAACGAGTTTTGATGCTTGGTACACCACAACCAAGACACAGAGCCCTCTCTTCTACCCTTCCGTGGTAAAAATTTCAGTGTTGAAGCCCTGGGTGTAGATAAGCATTGGGCTTTCTGCCATTTAGGCTAAATTACACAATTTCCCAGATTGAAACCATCAAGTCTATACTCATTTGCGTTAGGTTTCTTTCTCTCAATATGATGTTCTAAGGAGATTCTGTGTGACTGAATAGATGTGCCTAGCACTCACCTCTTGTTATGGAGGAAGAACAAAATGAAATTAACAGCTACATTTTGAGAACCATGACCTTCAAAGAACACTGTACACCAACAAAAGAGAGATCGGAACTTTGTAAGCTTGAGAGAGAGAAAAGCTACCTGTCACCTGGCTCCACAGACAGGGAGCAGGGAGGTGGTCTTTCATCTGCTGGGTTGAAGGAGAAAGATTTCCAGCAAACATCACTAGTATGGATGCTCATAGCTCTGCCTGCTGAAAAGTTCCACAGTTGCCACAAGTTTGCAGTTCACTTAAAAAATAACCTGAAATTTGTGCAGTAGCCTAACTATGGGAAAATAATTCACTTTCCCCCCACAGATCCCCCAGAGTGCTACAGTCAGAAACTTCCAAAGAAGGGAACAGTCCCAGGTTGAACTAGCTAAAGGTCAGGATCCCTTAAATCCCATCTATGGGCTCCATAAACATGTTACAGCAATATCTCATCAGGCAGCTTGTCATTACAACCCAGTTGGCTTTCATAATGGGTGTGATTAAATCCTGTTGTTTATCCTGTGCTATAAAGAAGAGGGATGCAGCATGGAGACAGAACATCAGGTTCTGCATTGAGAACAAGGAGGTCAGGATGCCTGCTCTCTGAAACCAATCACAAAGCTCATTGGAGTAGCAAGGACAGGCCACAACCTCAGGTAGCTGGTCACTGTCGTGAGTATAAACTGGATATTCCCTGCCTCACAGTAGTGATAAGAAATGAGGCATCATTTTAAATGGCGGTTTTGTTTTTGGTTTCCTATTTGGTTTTGTTTTCTGTTTATTCATTTGTGAGGTTTTTTTTTTCTTTTTGGTGGGGAGTGGGGTGAGGGTGGGGCGTGGGGGACAGGTCCTGAGACAGGATTTCTCTGTGGAGCAGAGAAACAGCAGGAAGCCCTGGTTGTCCTGAAACTCACTCTGTAGACCAGGCTGGCCTCAGACTCACAAAGATCTGCCTGCCTCTGCCTCTCTGAGTACTGGAGATGGTTTAGTTGTTTAAGGCATGAGTTCTCATACCAGAAATGAGGATGAATACCCCTAGTTAACTCAGATGCAAGCTATTGAAATCACTTACTGAGTTCTATAGCCAGTGCTATGCCAATGAGTGTTGTATTTTCTTGTTGCTTAGAATCTTTGTGACCAATGTCTGAATTTCTCTTCTTTGTAACCTAAAACTACTGGAAAACATCCATAGATATGAGTGTAAATTAAATTATTACACAGGCGGCATTGGAAAGAAGATTGGAAAAGTCATCGCATGCCATGTTTAAAGGAAATCACTGATAGTATGTTTTCATGCCACTTAGAAATTATCTTAAAAGGAATTGAATTTCTAATATTTTATTTATCAAATCAAGGGAGAAAATGGGATTTTATACTGTATATTTTTTCCAGCTATCTAGAACAAAATTATTTCAAACTGAAAAAACAATTCCCTACCAAGATGAATAAGAAATTCTTAATGAAGAAATTAGCCCCTCAAGATTCCCCACTAAGAGATTTACAAAGGTAATTTTATTCTTTGTTTCAACAACTGATATGGCCTTAGAATTTAGGGGTGGATTTGGAACTGCCTCACAATTCGCTAGACAGGCATGTTTCGTTGGTGTTGTTTATTTAAGTTATTTAACCTCAGATCACATTTAAATCTAGTAGTTTGCGGATTTTGTGTGTCGAAATACTTTATGAGTCCAAATTTTATTTTTGAAATTATGTATGAGATAGTTCGACACTATCTTCAAAAACAAGTGATTTCAGTTTAGTGGAATGTTAATTCACTTTAAATTAACTAAGCCATTCAGACACTAGATGATGGCTCATGTATCAGTTTTCGCCAGAAGAGGAATGTATGTGCTGCAGTATTCAAATGCCAGCATCATTTTTAAATTCATTGCTGTGCTGTACTGTGGAAGAGGATCAGCAGAAGCAGCTGGCTGTTCTTTCCGCGTTTAGCAGAGAATCCAGTAACTCCCAGAGTAGACAGGATTCGATACTCACTGTCAAACACAGTCGTCCTGTGTCGTTCAGCAGACTTTTTATTTTTTTAATATTCCACTTTGGGATACTAAAAGTTGAAATATGTAAAATAGGCAAGCATTTCCATTTGCAAATCACCCTGAGAGGGAGAAGCCATATTAGATTCTATTAAGCATTGTGGCTCTCATGGTTGAGCTCAGCTCATTCACTAAGGTTATAACCGGTATTTATACCTGAATTGGGATTCAGTAACAGCACACGGTTCCAAACACAGCACCTCGCTCAGATCAGTAAGAGACTGTAGCTGACATTTCACCTTTCCTGCTGTTCTGATGCCCTGGCTTCACGTTTAAACTACACAGCATGACACTGGCCTTATAGACACAGAGCAACATCCCACTTGTTGAAACCATCAGCAGTCTTGGCCCAGGGGCACATGTGAAAATACTGTGTCACAAACAGCCTGCAAGTCGTAACTCCGGGGTCATTTTCAGTTCTGATCCAATCAGAAAACTGATATTTTCACCTGAAAATTAAGCTTTAGGCATCCCCTCTCAAGGCATAATGGAGGTTAGAAAACAGACAGCAAGGACAGGGAGCTTAAAGATGAAAAGGGAAGCCATGCTGGACTATTGTCAACTGAGTATAAAGACTGGCTGAAGACTTGACAAGCACAGAAACTGTAGCAGTTTCTGTAATTATCATTCTTTGTGCTTTGCAAGCTTATTTTGTAAGTCATGTATATAAAATGGGAATACCATGTGATAGATCTATGCACACATGCATTTTGTTAGACATAACTATCTCAAATAATTTTCATTTCTGTATGGTAAAACTTTCAAAACTCTTCTTTTCCAGCCTTTAAGCTTGTTATTCATTGCAGTTTTCTGTACTCATTTTGTTGTACAAAAGCATGGGGAATTTGTTGCTCTCATCTGTCTGTAAGTGGGGACTTACTCAATAACCTGTCATCACCACGACCACCCCCACCACCAACATGCTCCCTGGCCTCTGGAAACCACCATTCGACTCTCAACTTTCTGTAATTCCAACATGTTTAGATTCCATATATGAACGAGACCCTGTGGTTTGATTCTGTCTGTGGCTGGCTTAGTCCCCTTAACTTGATGGTCTCCTGTTCCATCTCTACTTCCACAAGTTAGTGGATACACTCTTTTATAATTAAGTCTTGTTCCATTCTATCCACAGGTATAATATTGATCAAAATTAAACTAAAAGGTGAGAAAAATACAGATAGCTCGAAGTGTTGGGAAGAAGAAACTTGAAGTTTATTGTCTAAGTTTCTTCCCCCATTTCTGTGATCAAATGCTCACAGAAACAACATAAGAGAACAGGTTTCTTTTCGATCACAGTTCAGGGTATAGTTCATGACAGAAAGTCAGCACAGCAGGAGCTTGGGTGATAGTCACATTGCACCCTCAGAAAAGATGCAGAGATCAAAACATGAATGAATGCATGACTTCTCCACTGGGACCAGGTCCCATCCACAATTAAGACAGGTCTTCCAGGTGATCTCTTCAGACATGCCCAGAGACCTATCTTCCAGGTGATCCTATATTCTCTCCACTTGACATTACTAACCACCACACTCACAGTCTATATGATATACTATATAACATCTTCATGTCTACTAGAGATAGATTCCTGGAAACCAAGAAAAGGAAATGGTAACAGGAGCCTGGATGAAGTGGAGACACTGGCTTCACATTAAAGCCGAGGAAAGATTTCAATTATGAGTGTCAATTTACTCAAGGAAAATAGCATAAATCGTCTCTTATTTTAAGAATAGAAGCTCATTGGCCTGGTAGTATAGGCTGGCTCACTGGTGAAAGCCTTCCAGGACCACTGAGATGGCTTAGCAGGTAAAGGTACTTGCCCTGCAATTCAGTAAACTTAGCTCAAGCTCCAGAACCCGCAAAAAATGAGGCAGGAGAGAACTAATTTCACAAAGTTGACCTCTGACCTATACATGATAACCACGGCATGTTCATTCCAATACACACACACACACACACACACACACACACACACACACACACACACACACGAAAAATTTTAAATGGAAGACATTAGGAAAATAATGTTTTCTAAGGGCAATGGAAATTTAGGTTCTTCAGAATTGCTTGGGGCTTCCTGAACACGGTTGTAAGAAGTTACAAAACATACACGGAGTGACGTTTTATCTTTTTCGAAATGTAACTGTTGATTAGAAAAATGAAACACGCTTATTGCATCTAATAAAATGAGTCAATAGAAGTTGTAAATTTTACATGTTCATCAAATATTTCACTGTATTAGAGTTCCTACTATGAATTTTGAGATCACAAAAACTACATGCTGCTATGCTCATATTAAGTATTTTAGGTATATGTTCTATGACTTTTCCTGAAGGGACATAAACAAACACCAATTCATCTAAGACAGAGCACCAAACATGGACCAAAGACATAATTCCACTCAAGTCTAACTTAGTGAATCAGTCAGTTTATTGACTTTGCTTAAGGAGGTATGGAGAGACTTCACTTACAGGAAGATGGACAATTCAAATGTAGCTACATCAACTTACCCCCAGCACAGATGATGGCTCTGGAAATCTCTATCTACAGACACTATCGTCAGGAAGCTCAGCTGATCACCATCTTCTCCCCAGGAATTATTCTCCGCTTGTATAACCTTGTAGAGGCATCTTGTGAACCCTCTAAGTTTCAGGAGTTTTCTGAGACTCCTGAATTTCATTTATTTCTTTAGTCTTAGGAGCCATTCTCCAAGACGCAGTGTTTCAATTCTGAGGACATTGCTACAGGACTATGATACCTGGGTTCCACTCTATCAACTGATCTCTTCACTCAGTCTACCTCTGTGCGCTGATGCTTTCTAGGAAGCCCCTTGTGAAACAGAGACCCAGGTATCTGTAATGGGACTGGTATGTGAGGACAATGGGAGAGCCAGTTGGAACTGAAAAAACGCAGGAGTAACGGATGTGGGAACAAGAGAACAAGATATCACCAACCAACCAAGACCACATTAACAGCAGAAACATAAATCTACCCCATGAACCTTAACAGTAGAAGTGTACATGGCACTCTGTGACACAGCAAAGCACAGCACATTTGTCTCCTCCAGAAGAGACACAAGGACCCCTCCTGGACTGGGATGGTGAGGATGCAGTAAGGCAACCAGCTTTCTTGTACTGAATGCTAGAGGGCTCTCTGTCAAATTCCTTCTGTCCAATTACTAACATGTTTGGTTCCAGCCATGACACCTCTTATTTTCTAATTCAGTATAGGAAATATCTAATGCTATATTATATTTGAGTACCAAGCAAAGAACTAATCTACTATATTTGCAGTTTCAAGAGGTGGACTTTCATTAATCAGCACTGATGTTTCTAGGGAGATGTTGACCTAACACTTTGTCCTAAGAGTTCAGTCTTCTACAGCAAAATACTATGTACTGGATGGATTCAACAACACATACTCATCTTTTTATGGTTCTTACGAGACTGAGATTATGTTGTTGGCACTGTGGTCTACACAGTGCTGCCATTCTGACTCATGGGCAGCCTCTTCTCATTGGACCCTAACAAGGTGGAGAAAGCAAGAAAAAGCTAGCCTGTGTCCCTTCCTGTAGGAAATGGAACCCCATCATGAGGGCATTACCTTTATAACCTTATCTAAACCTGATGTTCCCTGAGGATCCATCTCTAAACTCAATCACTTGGGTCTGGCTGGATAAAGACTTCAGCATATGAATTTGAAAAGGAATGTGTGAAGTCTAAAGAATTCCTCTAATCAAAACAAAATGCCAAAATTACTGTTCTTCTGTATTATCAGCAAAAACAATAGAGAATAATGGTAATACTTTATAAATGAAGGAAAAGAAAGGAGTTAATTGTGAAGGATGCTTCCTTGTATTTGTGAAACTATCTAGGAGTAGACCTGCTGTGTGAATACCCATGTGAAGTCTAGCAAGGGGCACTGAAATCAACTAGTGTGCAGAATTCAACTCTAGTCTCCCTTGTCAAGCCTACAGCATCCTTAAGACATCCCAGGAGCATGCTGTGACCCACTTTATAAAGCACAACTGAAGTCCCAGCAGTGTCAAAATGAGTGTTTGGCCTGCCTCCAGGTTCTCAGGGGAAAGGAACAAGGGTTTGGACAGTAACAATTTAGGAGACTGTACTGTGTCTTGAATAGACTAGGAAAACTATTTAGGAAGCAGGCAGGAAGTCTGACTCAGCCTGTAGTCTCATTTTATATAATTTTTTCTATTATTTGTTTCTGCAATATTTGTGGAAGACTGAGCATGGGTTTTATATAACATCTATTTTGAAAATGAAATATTCCAAGTGTAGCACTTCTCAAATGTTGAAAGTTAAGTTGCAAATTGGAAATTCACCTAGCTAAGAATGTAGATTCAGTACTCCAATACCTCAGCTGTCACTAAATAATTGTGTGAGGAAGGGGCAGTCATCTAACTCAAACATCATTCTCTGTTCCCAGCTGTGCAATAGAATCATGACAACCCATTTCTTTTTCTATCTACTTGTCTTACATGAATACTTGACTGAATAGTTTCAATTAGACTCATTAAACCTCAAGAAGTGTGATGGGAATACATACTGTTCTTTTTCTTTCTTCCTCCTTTATATTACCTCAGGATACCCTGATTTTGTGAAATCTCACACAGAAATGGGGAAGTGCAGGTAAAAATAACAAGATGTCAGTGTGTCAAGAAGAGATGGGTGTATGTTGAATAGTTGGGGGATGACTATCTTCCTTGTGTTCTACACTTGCTGGAATGAACTTGTCACGCCCATGGACTGCCTTGTGTTTCTCCTGCCAGAATGCTGGGCTTCATCATGAAAGACACACTGTGGGGCAATTCTGTGGAATTCTGCATGGTCCCTAGTGAGTATCTTCCTTGAAAACAAGGAAATTTCATTCTATAGCAGATGTCTTGATATCTTAAAATCAGTACCCTCAAAACCCAAAATTTATAACTGTTTTCAGCTCTGTTCCCCTCTGACGACTACAGCTTCAGTAACTGGAACATGAACAAGTCCCTATGCTTTCTCTGAAGTCTTTGAACAGACATACTGTTTAGGCATATGGAAAAGTAAATATGGCATAAATTTTATTATTCATTAGCAACCCACCTCTATTTTCTCACCAAACTGTAGACATGATAGCTCGTGGCCTAGCATGTCACAATTCTGGCAGCAAAACAAAGCCACACAACCATGATGGATGCAGATGGGAAATGGTCTTAATCTGTTCAGGGTGAGATATGCGCTCACGTCAGTTTAAGTCAGAGCAGATTTTGTATCCATGTGAGTTTAAAAAGTGAGGTGTTTGAATTTCAAAGAACAGGTAAGAGAGGACACAGATCTATGGCAAGAAAGACCCATGGCTCACCGTTACACTGAGCAATAATTGCAGCCAATTGCCAGCTTTCCAAGATGGAAAAGACGCACCTCCTCTCAGCTCCCACACCAACCTTTCAGGTATGAATTTTATGTGACTTCAAAGATTGATCAAGGGTTTTGTTTAAATTATAAAAGACATTGGGGGGAGTCACTTTATGAAGGGTGGAAGCACAAGATTTGGAATATAGCTTAGGTAGACCTGTGTTCAAATCCTGCCTCTGTGTGTTGCTATCAGCACTTTTATTGTCGGCCTCCCTGTTCTCATCTGGAAGATGGACAGTCTAAGGCCCCCTCCAAAGTTGTCCATGTTCATCACTGACTATTCACTGAGTTCTTGGTGATAGGTTCTGTTTTAATCACTAAAGATAGGGCAAAATTGTGTAGAGGACTAAGGTTAAAGAATTTAACATAGTGGTAGCCTTTGATAGCTAATTTGACAATTCATCTAGTGTTAGAATCATGAAAAACAAACAGCTCTCTGGTTTCACAAAACATTTATTTTTTTTTAGTTATGTTTTGTTAATTCTTCGAGAGTGTCACACAATTCATTATGTTCATCTTCACCCACGTGCATCAGCTCCTCCCAGATAATCACCTATGTCCCTAAGAACATAGTGTTTACTTAAGCCACTATGTCCCCAAAGTAATATTATATTTGTAAATCTTATGGCCCTCTGGTTCACTTCAATCAGAGGTTTTTTTCTTGCTGTCAATGTATCCCACTCTCAAAAAATATTCTGAATGAGTGGTACCCAAAATTTGCCAAAGTCACAAGCAGCCCCTGCTTGCAAGATGTACCTAGTCACTTATCTCTTAGCTATATGAGCTGCAGTGCTATAGAGCTATATGGCTACTTGGGAATCTATCCCTTTCTGGTAATAAGAAGTGCCCCACTCTTTTCATAATTGCGATGATGTAATACCATTTTTGTGGGAGGAAAACATAATGTAAATATTTTTAGCTAATGAAAGGATGGTTTAATTTTGGAGTAGCATGGCCAGCATAAGTTGTCTAGAATATGCATGCTTTGTTGGTTTAAGGGGCTATAATAAGGGAATCAGTTAGATATTTGCATTCAAGCAGATTGAATGCCTATTCTTATCCATTCACCTCTACTAGATTTTTATATTTGTCATCATTTTCTTGCAAGGCAGTGCTATTTTAGTTTCACATTTCAAAAGAGTAGCTAAGATACCAAGACCATTCCTCAGTGTGGAAGGCACAGTGGATCCGCCTTTTCCCTGCTTCACACTACTTGAACTCTAGTTGGAGAATTCTTAAAGCATGTGGGAGGAAACTGACAGAAACCCCAGCAAAAAAGAAAGAACTCCCTGCTTTGACTCAAATGCTGAACAACTGAGCAAATTAGAAAAATTATCTGTGAGTCAGAATTCTGTATCTTTAAAGGAAAATAGCATTCAGCCAACTTATTTAGATAATGTCATGTAATCTAGTTAAATAATCATTAACAAATAATTAGGAATCTTGTTTATAAAATATATTATGATATAACATATAAACCCATCAAGTTTATAGACCTTATGCTTTTTAAATAATCCACTCCTTATGTATTTATGATGCTATAACACTGCTGAGGAGCAAGAAGCTGAGGAGCATCTTTCAATGTTATTTTCATAATTCTCTAAAAGGTCTTGTTTAAGATGAGTCTTTTTCAGGACTCATCTTGGAATGTATTTGTCAGGAAAGTTGCATTAATTCCTGAATATTTCAGAAATTATAACCCCAGGAGTTAGAAAATTTGACAGCAGACAGTTCACATGTTTTCAAAGATGGAATATTGTAAAAATAGCTTGCAAAAGAACTCTAAAGAACAAGGAATGGGAAACAATTTTTAAAAATGCACCCATGCTCTGTATTAACTGTGACAAAGCATTCCTGAATATTGTGAAAGCAGAAAGTACTAAAGTGCCCAGTCCTCTGCTCCTCTACAGCAGGGTACATCCCAGCTCACTTCGATGATAGACCTACCATAGTTTGGAAATCATTTGGAACACCTGCGAAGGTCCATAACTGAAGGCATGATCCCAAATGTATCACTGTTGGGAGGGTAGGACTTTGGAGACGTACGGAGGTGGACCACTGGGCATATGCTCTTCAAGTGCATTGTGGGTTCCACTGAACTCTCTCTGCTATAGTTAGAGATGCAAACATCTGTACACTCAAACAAGTACTACTTTCATTGCCATTTGCTAACCTCAGCAAAGACCAGAGTGGAGAAATGGCCTATTGTGTTCTTGAACCTCCAAAACTTTAAGTGAAATAAACCCTGCTTCTCCATAAAATTGCTATAGTAATACAGACCTGATTAATATGCTACTGATCCATATTTATTAACAAATAGGGACTTTACACTAAGAAATATTCTCTAAAGCAATGAGAAATATCAAGAAAAATATATAGTTTCTATATGTTAAATATTTATATTAGAAAAAGTCTACTGATTTCTTTCTTTTAAAATTTCCAATCTTAACATGCGTCCTGACCTTCACTGTGTGGACAGTGCCTTCAAAATCTTAGGATCTAATGACTCCCTTTGTTCCCACTTTGGTTGTGGTGTTGAGAGAAGATAAATGGTTGTGTGAGCCTAGCTTTTTCATAATAAACCATGTCATTTACTGCCTTAGAGAAAATCCTTCTAATGAATTACTCTGCTTCTACATTATAAATTTAGAGACTTCCTCCTAAATGACACAGTTTGCACTGAGGGAACTTCTTGGTGTTATTGAGGGCCTAGTATATCCTTAGACATCATAAAATTGCGTGTCACTCTGTCAATAGTTCTTCTGTCACTCCTCTGGACATAGTCTGAACAGGAGTAAACCCACCACTGTTACACACATTCCACAGCCTCTGTGAGCATAACTTTAGTTCCCATGAGACTTAGCCACAAAGTACAGTCTCTGATCAAAAACACCCACAGAGTACCAAATTATTTTTTTCCCTTTTGAACATTGCAACCTCTGACAAGTAAACACAGAAAACTAAGTAGCAGTTGCTGTAGAATAATGCTCTTGTACACTGTAAAGATATGTCACTTGAATTGGTTTAATAAAACACTGATTGGCCAGTAGCCAGACAGGAAGTATAGGTGGGGTGACCAGACTAGGAGAATTCTGGGAAGAGGAAGGGCAGAGTCAAGAGTCACCAGCCAGAAGCAGAGGGAGCAAGATGAGAATACTGAACTAAGAAAAGGTAACAAGCCACAGATAGGAATTATGGGTTAACTTAAGCATAAGAGCTAGTTATTATTAAGCCTGAGCTACTAGCTAAGCATTTATAAGTAATACTAAGCCTCTAAGTCAATTATTTGGGAAGTGGCAGGCAGGAAATAAACTTCTGCCTACAAGCAGTAGAAGTTGTTTCATTTATTTAGGAGGAATTATTAATACTACTAAGAACACAGTGAGAATTGAGAGAAAACAATGTCCATGGGTGACAAAAACAGCCAGAGATGCATAATTATCAGTGGGGTTAGTAGGTCGTTAATGGCAAAAGCAAAAATATTTTCTAGACATAAAGAAGGAAGGTAGGTCTGAGAGAAAAGGACAATCATTCTTCATACATACTTGGAATACTTAAGGGCCAGAAAAAAATAAACAAATCTATCTCCAAGGATCAGAATCCCACATCAAGACCTAATTAGATTCCTGGTGATGGTGCTGAGGGCAAACAATGGATGAAAAAACCAAAATACATCATCTTCACTGCAGTATTTTACATTCCCTTGTGGAAGGCACATCAATAGACTGAGCATGCACAGCTCCACTTTGAATGTAGTTTAACTGTCGGTCCTGATGTTATAAAGTTATTATAGGAGCCACTTTCAAATTCTGTGTAAAAAGAAGCGTGAAATCTGAAGCTCTGAAATTGTTTCAAAGCATTATTAGTTTTTTGATACAGGCTGCTTAAGACACTGCACTGAGGTCGAAAAGGCTTTCTGTATGTTTACCACAAATTTAATGGCGATGACCAGTGTTAAGCCCTGATGCACAGAGATCTTAGACATTCATTACAGCTTTCCACAGCTCCCAACATGTCCCATTGCTCCATTTATACCTCTGGTGACTTTGAGATCTATGAGGAATATCTCCATGTCCTAAAAGAACTCACGTTGGATAGTACAGTAAAGTGTATGTGTCTTTATGGATGATTATTCTACACATATAGAAGTTAGCAGGGTCTGAAATGTCAAAAATGGAGGTGATTTCACATATTATAGTTACAACAAAAGTGACAAATTTGTCATTACTCTGGGAAACATGACACAATTAAGATCAAGATATTGTAATTATGTTAATAAATGACAACTAACTTCTGTTTTACTCAGCTATAGATTATTGATGAGTATGAGCAATGTTCCCAACATTGGCAAAGAGCCTTTTAGCTGATGACAAGGTCACACAGTGGACTTTTTGAAGATGAAGTCTGGTAACATTGTTTATTAAAAATCCCCCCAAGACTGGACCTACCTGGACTGAGTCTACCAGGTTGATCTCAGTCCGCGGGGGAGGCTTTGCCCTGGAGGAGGTGGGAATGGGGGGTGGGCTGGGGGGAAGGTGAGGGGGGCCGGAGTGGGGAGAACAAGGGAATCCGTGGCTGATATGTAGAACTGAATTATATTGCAAAATAAAAATTAAAAAAATAATAAAATAAAATAAAAATCCCCCCAAATGTATGAGATAAGCATTCAATTTGAGAAATACTGGTGTTGAACCTTGTTAGGCAGGCTCCTAAGTGCAAAAAATGATATGATAATATTAAAGCTTATATGACTGTATTTTTAATTGAGAAGGTATCTAACATTTCCATAATATTTCTTCTAAGCCTGACCTTTGTATTATGTATTAATAAGAGTAATTTATTTAGAATTTTTACATAAATGGTTATCAAATACATTAATTTTTAAAAAGCCTCCTCTTTCTAGCAATAAATTTATTTTCAGATTTATTTTTATTTTCTTTATGGATCTATGTGTTTCCCACATGTCTGCAGATGTTTGCAGAGATTAGATTCTTACAGATCTAGAGTTATAAGCAGTTATAAGCCACCCAATGTGGGTCCTGGGAACAAAATTTGGTCTCTGGAAGAGGATTAAATACACTTAAGCACTGAGTCCAACCTCAATTAATTAATATTAAAATAAATAAGTCATTTTAATCTACAAAACTTCCAAAATTATTAACACATGTAATGTTGTTGCATATCTACATATTAATGTATTAATGTTTCACATATTAACATATGTAATGTTGTTCACAGTTAAGAAAATGTCACTAGTGTCAAAAATACGTATGAAGTATATGCACGGTATAGAGGTAGGGTGGTCACTAATAAAGACAAGCCAAGGCATGGGCTAGAACTCCATTTCATTGGAAGATAGGCAAGATTTCACTTTCCAAGTTTCTCCATAACTTCCTTTTTGTTGTTGTTGTTTGTTTTGTTTTGTTTTTCAAGACAGGGTTTCTCCATGTAGTTTTGGTGCCTATCCTGGATCTTGCTCTGTAGATCAGGCTGGGCTCAAACTCACAGACATCTGTCTGGCTCTGCCTTCCGAGTGCTATGATTAAAGGCGTGCGCCACCACCGCCCGGCTCTCCATAACTTCTTAAATCAACTTTTTCATCTTACTCTTGAATCATCACCCTAGCAGTGCTCAGTCAGGGGTGACGTGCTTCCCCAGTTTCCCCCAGATATGCTTCAGACAAATAGATTTGGTCAAAACTTTTGGAGAAGAAAATGAGTTTCACAAAACTGAAATCATAAAACAAATAATCAAACTTGAATCTTTTTTTTTTTTTTTTTTTTTACTAAGAAAATTATTTTATTCCTTAGTCATTATTTTGAAAAAGATGACATCATTTTCTATAGGATGCGTTAACAATGTACCTTTCTGAGTTCACGCTTTCACTCTGAATTGATTAATTAGCATTAACATGTGAAAATTAAAACCAGTTTAATTTTTTTTTTCTCTTTAAAATTTTATTTCATTTTTTAGTTTACATTTTAAAGCCTTTCCAGAGCTGTACCATGCAGTACAGTAACCTCAAGCCCACATATACCCATTTAAATTTAAATAAGCAATTTAATTCCATATAAAATCAGTACATAGTCTTTTATAGATGCAAACAAGGCAATTGAATTTTTTTTTTCCTGTTAAACTCCTTTTTTTTTTTAATTTATTTTAATTTATTTTGCAATACAATTCAGTTCTACATATCAGCCACGGATTCCCTTGTTCTCCCCCCTCCCGTCCCCCTCACCTTCCCCCCAACGCCCCCCCCCCATTCCCATCTCCTCCAGGGCAAAGCCTTCCCCACAGACTGAGGTCAACCTGGTAGACTCAGTCCAGGTAGGTCTAGTCCCCTCCTCCCAGGCCGAGCCAAACAATCCTGCATAGGCCCCAGGTTTCAAACAGCCAACTCATGCAATGAGCACAAGATCTGGTCCCACTGCCTGGATGCCTCCCAAACAGATCAAGCCAAACAACTGTCTCACCCATTCGGAGGGCCTGATCCAGTGTGGACCCCTCAGCCATTGGTTCATAGTTCATGTGTTTCCATTCATTTGGCTATTTGTCCCTGTGCTTTATCCAACCTTGGTCTCAACAATTCTCGCTCATATAAACCCTCCTCATTCTCGTTAATTGGACTCCCAGAGATCCACCCAGGGCCTAGTCATGGATCTCTGCATCCAGATCCCTCAGTAGTTGGATGAGGTTTCTAGCACAACAATTAGGGTGTTTGGCCATCCCATCACCAGAGTAGGTCAGTTCGGGCTGTCTCTCGACCATTGTCGGCAGTCTGTTGTGTGGGTATCTTTGTGGATTTCTGTGGGCCTCTCTAGCACTTTGCTTCTTCCTATTCTCATGTGGTCTTCATTTACCATGGTCTCCTATTCCTTGTTCTCCCTCTCTGTTGTTGATCCAGCTGGGATCTCCCGCTCCCCCAAGCTCTCTTTCCCTCGACCCTCGCCTTTCATTACCCCCACTCATGTCCAGGCTGTTCATGTAGATCTCATTCCATTTCTCTGTCATTGGGCGATCCCTGTGTCTTTCTTGGGGTCCTGTTTTCCGGGTAGCCTCCCTGGTGATGTGAGTAGCAGACAATTCATCCTTGTTTCATGTCTAGTATCCTGCTATGAGTGAGTACATACCATGTTTGTCTTTCTGAGTCTGGGTTACCTCACTCAGGATGATTTTTTCTAGATCCATCCATTTGTCTGCAAACCTCATGATGCCATTGTTTTTTTCTGCTGAGTAGTATTCCATTGTGTATATGTACCACATTTTGTTTATCCATTCTTCAGTTGAAGGGCATCTGGGTTGTTTCCATGTTCTGGCTATTACAAACAATGCTGATATGAACATAGCTGAACAAGTGCTCTTATGGTATGGTTGAGCATTTCTTGGGTATATGCCCAAGAGTGGTATAGCTGGATCTTGGGGGAGATTGATTCCCAATTTTCATGATCAAACTTGAATCTTAATGTCCATATTCATATACGTCTATGACACATGCACTGCCTTTTTCTCTTATTTTGTAATAATAACCATATTAGAGAGGTGATACTTGCTTTTAATTTGAAAATGGCAAAAAAATAGAACAACATACATGGTACGTTCTCTTTGTTATGACTGAGAGGAAAAAAAAATCCCAGCACTGTCTTTAAAATGCAATGGTACTAGACATTCTGTGTGTTGACAGACCTGTAAGTGTAAGATCACACCTACATATAAGAGGTCTTAAGTCAGTTCCAGCACTCAGAACAGAGGCACCCATGGGACACATGTTCTGCAACTGTTTGCTGCCATTAACATAGGTGTGCTCTTCATCTAAACCCCCAGGTTATGTATGAATAATACATTCACCACATTACTAACCATAAGTTTATCTGAACAACGTACCCTGTTTATACTCACTGATTTAGATTTTCAATCATACTCCAATCTAGACTTGCCAACAAGGAGGCATGTTTCTGGGAAGCAAATATAAATATAGTTGGCCTTTCTCATCATATGTGGATTCTGAAATTATAAATTTGCCTACATACTCAGATGTACTTATATCTCCAAAGTTGGTACACAGAGATCTCGTAGTTATTTGTGGATATTTGCAAAGCAGAAAAAAAATGTGAGAAGCAGATATACTTATACCCTCAACTAAAGTCAAACATGATGATGCTCTGCCTTCTTGTTTCAGCTCTTCAAAACAGGTGTTCTTTTAATGGTCTATGTGTCACCATGCTAATTTCTCATTTATGCTTCTTGTATTTGTTTTGTTTTCTCACTATGTAGTATGAGCTAGCTTAGAACCCGCAACTTCAGTGCTCAGATTACAGACACCTGTTGTGACTCCCAGCTAAGAATATGCTTTTTGTTAATACTTTCACTACTTAAAGAATCTCCCAAACACAGTGCTATAACATTTTACTATGATCTAAGCTGCATCCTTCTAAAATTCAAAAGATATAACCTTACATAAGCCCATGTGACTATTGAAGACAAAGTTGGCAGGACATGATTAAGACTGACTGAGGTCGTGAGGCCAGTACTCAAATCTATCTGATAATATTGGCCGACACCTCTCTCCCTCACTCTGTCTCTGTCTCTGTCTCTGTCTGTCTGTTTTTGCCTGCTTTCTCTCTCTCTCTCTCTCTCTCTCTCTCTCTCTCTCTCTCGCTCTCGCTCTCGCTCTCGCTCTCGCTCTCGCTCTCGCTCTCGCTCTCTCCCTCTCTTGCTCTCTCGCTCTTTTGCTCTCACTCCTCCCTCCCTCTCTCTCTTTGTTCTGGTCCCCCACCCACAGAAAGAAGGTGATTATCTGCAATACAAGAAAAGTCCTCATCAAAACTAAAGATACACAAACCTTGATTTTTCACTTTTGAGAACTATAAGCAAATATACTTCTGTTTCAGATATTTAGATATTTCTGTGTTAGCTAACATGTCATCTTACACCATTCCAACTAGGGATACTGACTAGCATTCCCAAGTACAAGAAGGCCGTGACATACCTCTTTAGGAAAATACCTGCAGACAAGATCTCTTCAGATGTGAGCTGAGATGCTTTGTGGCATGAGTTCACTGTTAATTAACAAAAAAAAGTCTACTACAATCAAATGAAGATAAAAATCTGTCAGCCTGTACATCAGGACTCTAGAGAGTAGAAAGGAACATCTCTAGTACATGGTGAAGGAATGCGAAAACGGTGAAGCCAGACACAGAGGCACACACCTGTAATCCCAGCAATTGCAAGCCTGAGGAAGGGATATCAGGAATAAGAAATCAGCGTAGGATACATACCAAGACTCTCACTCAGACAAAAAAAAAAAAAAAAAAAAGAAGAGCAAAGGGAGAGAAGGATGAAATGTGTGTATCCATGTACTAAAGTGATAAAATGTGATGGAACAGTTTTGCTGTGAGTCTGAAGCTGTGCATACATGAAAATTTATAGTTCCATTACCCATATTCAGCAAAATGTAAATATACATATATTTATATATGTATATTTACATATATATATAGTCTCACATGTTTCAAACTTTAACAGAAAACATTAATTTTGGAAGAAAAATGCACTTTATGAGCCAGAACACTAGCAAAAAAGAATTTAACTACTCATTTCACATAAAAAGAATCACATTGAAGGCTATCGTAAGCATTCAACACCTACAAGACTTGTCTATTTAGCAAATGCCTTTCCATTGAACTTATGTAAGAAAAATGGCCTCCAGAGTGCCTGGTCTTAAATAATTCAAAAACACTCCATTAATTATTCATGACAAGTATATGTTAACAGAGGCATTTAAAACAGAAACAAGCACAAAACAAGGTGACATATCGATTGCTTGATTAAAATGACCAGAGACATGCAGGACCTTAAACCCCGAATGTCCCTAAGGGGCAATGGATCTACACTTGTTAGCCTAGTGTCTATCAGGACTATAGAAAATAGAGCAGCCACTACTTTCTGAAATCTTTGTTGCACATGTGTTCATGCACATGACATTGACCTCAAGTTCCTGATGCTCTTTTCATGTCTCTTTAGTGAATTTACTTTTTCCTTTGGAGAGTTTTCTTACCATCAGTTTTGCCCATTAGCCCAGCCTCTATATGTTTATGTGATCACAAAGACTTTAAGGACTAGATTTATCAATAGATATTTTTAAAACATTTTATTTCCTCACTGAGATTTTCTTTAACTTCTTATTTATAACAAGCACACTTTCCTATCGTCTTTGAGGGCAGTGAGCTGTAACATTTGCTTTAACACCCTTCCAATAAGTCCCACATTTGACCAGTAGTCTCCCATTGATGACCTTTTCTGGTGGCATTAGTTACATACATTGCTAGTTTTTGCTTGTTCAGTGCGTTTTACCTTTTAAATCTATCTATGCCATTATAAATGACAGGTTTTAGACATTATGGAAAACTTTGTGTTCTTCTGAAGTATACTGATTTTTAAATAAGTTTTTAACTTATCTATTCTCAAATTCTGGACTTTGAGATCTCAGTGCAACTTTTCTACTCTATGTGAGCTCTTCATATAATGCTGTTCATATTCAGAGAACATTTATGGATGGTGTGTGTAGGTAGAATCTGGGGCTCTCACCTCTTCTAGCTCTCTCATTATTGAATATTCCTCCTTACTTTCCAGATGAGCTACCCACCATTCACGGTGCTGCGATTTCTGTGTTCTAATCACCATAGCTGATACTCATGGTTGTCTAATATCAGGACAAATACCGTCAAACAACCCAGAAAAAGGACCCTTACCATCTACAAATCTGAAAGAGAGCTATTATCTAAATTACATAAAGAAGTAAAGAAAAACTGAGCATGAAGAAAAAACCCAATTTTAAAATGGGGTACAGCCAGGTGGGGATGGTGCACACCTTTAATCCCAGCACTCAGGAGGCAGAAGCAGGCAAATCTCTGTGAATTTGAACTCAGCCTGGTCTACAGGGGGAGTTCCAGGACAGCCAGGGCTGTTACACAGAGAAGCCCTGTCTTGGAAAAAAAATGGGGTACCAATCTAAGCAGAGGTTTCTCAAAAAATGAAACACAAGTGACTGACAAACACTTTTTGAAAATGTTCACCACCTTAGCCATAAGGGAAAGGCAAATCAAAGCTATTTTGAGATTTCATTTTATGCCAGTTAGAACAGCCAAGATCAATAAAACAAATGAAAGCTCATCCTGGCAAGGATATGGAGCAAGGGGAACACTCATCCATTGCTGGTGGGAGTGCAAAAGTATACAACAACTTTGGAAATCAGTGTAGTGGTTCTTTAGGAATCTGGGAATATATCTACCTCAAGATCCAGTGATTCTATTCTTGGCATAAACTCAGAGGACTCTACATCCCACAAAAATGACACTTGCTTATTCATTACTACTCTACTTAGAATAGCCAGAAATTGAAAGTAGCCTAGATGTCCATCAACAGATAAATGAATAATGAAAATGGAGTGCATTTACACAATGGAATATTAATTAGCTGTTAAAATTAAAATTATGAAATTTGAAGGTAAATGAATGGAACTAGAAAACAATACATATAGAGTGAAGAAACCCTGATCCAAACAGACAATCGTGGTATGCATTATCTTATACGTGGATATGAAATGTATGCCCTTGAAAGGCATGCTACAATTCATATAACCACAGAGGTAAGGTATATGGAAAGAAACCAGGGGTGAAGGGGAGAATCTCCCAGGGAATAGGAAATAGAATATACAGTTATGGAGAGATTGTGGAGGGACTTGAATGTGCAGATTAAACAAAGGGAGAGAAGGAAGAGAGGGGAAAAGGAGGGAATACAGGAGGGACAGCTAACATTAAGGACCATTTGAGGGGTCATTTGGAAACCTACTACAGTAGACAGTTCTTAAGATGCTTAAATATATGAAAGAAATTTAAGTAGAATCACCAAGTAACAGGGCAACAAAACTACAAGAGATCTCTTGCCACCCAATGAAACCTCCAGTGCCAGAAATCTTACATATAACTGAGTTGTTAGGCAAAGGGGCCTCTGGAAACCCCAAACAGCTCAGGCAATTGGAAAGGCTATTGTGTGCTCTCCCAAAGCTGATGGTAAAGCCCTACTGCTGCAAATGACACCTACATAACTCACTGAATATGGGGAAGTGAAGCTGATGCCTGCCTGGAGCCTTCACCCCTACTAACCAGTGTTCATAGTACTAGAGGTGCTCTATACACTACCAGAAGAGAAAAGTAAACACTAACCCAGCTACAAACTCTTCAGTCTACAATGGTGACTTGCCTGTGAGATACGCTAGTGTGTTAGAGGCCCAAAAGCTGTGAGAGGAACCAACCAATACAGGATTGAATTTGAAGCTCATATTACTTGAGGTGGAAGCCATGTCTGACACAGCTCTGGTGGTGAAGAACTGAGGTTAGATAGGCCATGGACCTAGGGGAAAATCAAATACTACTATGCTAGAGGAACATAGCAATAAAATGACCCCCAACAACATTCTCCTATATCATAGATCAGTGTCTTATACAGCCGTCACCAGAGAAACTTTCTCCTGCAGTAAATGGGAACAAATAGAGAAACGCACAACTGGACATAGGACAGGGAGAGAGATACTGGAACACTCTGTGTTAAAGGGGATGTCCTCATAAATCCCTTCCCCTAGGACTTAGGAAGCTAGGCTTAAGTGTGGCAGAAAGATTGTTAAGAGTCAGTGAGGGTGGATGACACTATGAAAACAAGGCCTTCCAGACACAACAGGACTCCTGTACATATGAACTCACAGACACTGTAGCAGCATGCATAGGGCCTGCAGGACTCTCAGTCAGGTAGGGTCACAGAGCTAAAAGGGGAAGTAGACACAAGTCTTCATCCCTTACTAAGAAGCTATCTCCAGCTGATAACTGCTTGCAAAGAAAAAAAAAGCAGTTTTCTCCAGTGAAGTCCCACTGGATATACAAACCACTTGTAAGGGCAGGTTCCGTGCCAACAGATGGCCAACGCAAAATGAACTCCATGATATTTTTAGAGACTTTTTTGTCTCATACTAGTTTGTTTGGGCATGTTTACATTATGAAAAGTGTGTGTGTGTGTGTGTGTGTGTGTGTGTATGTGTGTGTGTGTGTGTGTGTGTGTGTGTGTCTGTGTGTGTATGTGTTTCTTGTGCCTTTTTTATTTATTGTGTTTGTTTTGTTTTGTTTTATTTCTTTACTTTTTTATTTGCCTGTTTGTTTTCTAAAAAGAGAGAGAAAGAAGGTGTGGAGTTAGATTGGTGAAGAGGCAGGGAGGATCTTGGAAGAGATGAGGGAGGGGAACCATTGTTCAGAATATACTGTATGAAAAATATTTTTAATAACAAATAATAAAGTAATAAAATCTGCTACCTAGCAAAGCAAAGGAAAAAAGAATATATAGTATGAAAAAATTAAAATTGACCCCCAAATTTCATTATATTATTTTACTTTATTCGGTGTGTGCTCTTATAATCCTCCACCTCTTCTTGTTTGTGCCTGGTGTCTAGTACTCAGGCAATTTTTTTAATATACTTCCAACAGAGTTTGTAATAATCATATACAGGAGGGTGTGTATGTCAAGAGCTGCTCAGATGCAATCATAAGTAGGAACTCCATTTCTAAATGTAATCTTACTTAAGTATCAGTAAATGTTTTATTCCATTTTCCTGAATGTAGGAAACATAAAGAGAGAAATCAAGATTGCATTGGTGTGTGTCAATAGGCACTGATTGCTGATTTCCCAGTCTCTGTGCTGCCTGTTCTCTGCAGCAATTCTGCTTTGGGAAAGAAGTCAAAATCAGGTTTCCTTTCTGTCTCGTTCTGAGGCCAGGCCCATAGAAGCAGAATCTCTCTAAGTCATAGTCTCTGCCAAACCAGAGCTTAGAGACAGTCACAAGAACAGGCAGCAAAAATCAGTTTAAGGTATGGATGGACAGCTGTCTGTGCCGTGCAGATTCATCTCCTCGGCCACACTGCACTGATCAACGTAAATCACGTGATGAAGCCCAATGCCCAGGGACAAGAAGGTGAATATTCTCTACACAGGAGCTAGGAGTTTATATTTTGCAAACAATGACCTAAAATATCAATGCAGTGACAAGCCATTCAGCTAAACTGTGGAGTGAGCAAAAGCGTTGTACTGGAGGGCAATTAAGATCTCCTGGGAAAGGTACATATAAACTTTGTTGTAGTGTGGTAATTTTGTATGCTGTATATTCTGCTTGCTTGCTGTATTTGTCATTGCTGAGAAGATTCTCTTCCTTTTCCCTGACTAGGAAGTTGATGGTTTCCAAGAATGTTCATCACGGGGCTACAAAAACCTAGGCAATGCAATAAGACAAGCAAATGGTATTATTAAACATGTAGAGTGGGAGGAAGAAATGAAATATTTCCCTTGTCCAAAATGCTACAGTATTGCTCTGTGGGAAATCCTAAGAAACCTATGAAGCAGTAGTAGAAATAATTAATTTAACAAGGCCATAGAGTACAAGATGAGAGCCAATGAATTTCTAAGTGGGATGAATCCATTGCATCTTAAAATTGCATCCAAAACTTGGAGATGCTTAAAGATATTTTTACAAAACAGGTGCCAATCTGTGAAACTTTGCTGAAAGAAACAGAAGAACATCTCAGGCAATTCCCAGAGCAGTCGTAGTCGTGAGTAATAATGCAACATAATTAAGACATTGACCTACCCAGACATGATCTATGAGTTCAGCACAAAACAAGTGACCAATTCCAGCAGCACATTTGTAACTTGGAAATCTGATTATAAAACTTTCTTATAAATGCAAATGAAAAATATTTCCCCTAAAATATATAGCAGTTTTATTTAGTCCCAAACTGAAAGTAACACAAATGTTCATGAGCAGGGAAATGAGCAAGCATAATGTAATACACAATACAATGGATTTTTTCTCAGCTCCAGAAAAATGTACTACCAATGCATTACCCTAAATAGAAAAAAAAAAAATAGTGATATACCAGGTGAAAGGAGCTGACAGAAAGAATGCATATTTTAAGATTCCATGCATATTAAGATCTACTGTTTGCACCAATTTATACAGTTACTGTTAAGAAGCAATGTTGAAAATGTTGTTTATCTTGATTCACGGAGTCATTTTATAAGTGTGCACATATTCCAAAAGTCAAACTTTTCTCTAAAAATGGATATTAATTACTCTAACATTACCAAAAAAGACTGAAAATATTGACCATCTTTTGTTAGTGCTTATTTCATATTTCATATAAATAATACTTGGTAATAATTAATAAACTTTGCCAGACATAGTAATAAATGCCTTACAATCACAAATATTTTTAAATGTTGATAGAGAGTTTTATTACCTGAGAATATACCAAGTGATTTTCCAAGCCTATTTCAGGGTGATTCTAATCCTCATAAAACATTTAAATGTGGCCTATGCAAATGTTTTTATTAGCATTTTAAAAAATTAATCTAATTATTGTAAAATTAAGTCATTTGTGCAAGGTAACCCAGCTATTAAGTAGAAGATTAGGAAACCTAATTTGAGATTTCTGTGAACCTGCAGTTTTCTGTATTCTAAAAATATGTATTTCTGAATAATTGTCAAAATTGGAAATTGGTGAGGTTTCTTATTTTTTTTTCTCATGGAACTTTTACAAAAAGAGGCCAACATAGTTGACTCATCACTGCTTAGCTTTGTTCTCTTTTAGCTGTGTTTATTGTAAATGACTAGTCTCATTTGCAACTGGAAAGAACAACTACCTCCTATGGACTGTATTTATCTTGGGTGGTTAATGATCCTGAAGCCAACATCCACCAAGGTTACAGATCAGGGAACTCTTCCAAAGCACCCATTAAGAGGGTTTTTGTTTTTTGGTTGTTTTTTTTTCTGCCTTCGGAAGAAAGCTCCCCGTGAACTCTTGCCTTCTGACTCATCTGCCTAGTCCAGCACATTACACTGTGCCCTAAAGGCAACCCATCATCCCCCTGCCAGAAATTCAGTATAAGATTGTTTCTCCTGGGAAAGATGTTTCATACCCCTCAAGCAATCTCCTGGAAACTTTGAATGCTTTTCTCCTTGTATGAGCATTTTCTTTCTTTCTTTTTTTTTTTTTAATTTTGCAATACAATTCACTTCTACATATCAGCCACGGATTCCCTTGTTCTCCCCCCTCCCGCCCCCCCTCACTTTCCCCCCAGCCCACCCCCCATTCCCACCTCCTCCAGGGCAAAGCCTCCCCAGGACTGAGACTAACCAGGTAAACTCAGTCCAGGCAGGACCAGTCCCCTCCTCCCAGGCCGAGCCAAGCCACCCTGCATAAGCCCCAGGTTTCAAACAGCCAACTCATGCAATGAGCACAGGACCTGCTCCCACTGCCTGGATGCCTCCCAAACAGATCAAGCCAATCAACTGTCTCACCCATTCAGAGGGCCTGATCCAGTTGGGGGCCCCTCAGCCTTTGGTTCATAGTTCATGTGTTTCCATTCGTTTGGCTATTTGTCCCTGTGCTTTATCCAACCTTGGTCTCAGCAATTCTCGCTCACATAAACCCTCCTCTTTCTCAATAATTGGACTCCCAGAGCTCCACCCGGGGCCTAGCCATGGATCTCTGCATCCAGATCCGTCAGTCATTGGATGGGGTTTCTAGCACGACAATTAGGGTGTTTGGCCATCCCGTCACCAGAGTAGGTCAGTTCGGGCTATCTCTCGACCATTGCCAGCAGTCTATTGTGGGGGTATCTTTGTGGATTTCTGTGGGCCTCTCTAGCACTTTGCTTCTTCCTATTCTCATGTGGTCTTCATTTACCATGGTCTCCTATTCCTTGTTCTCCCTCTCTGTTGTTGATCCAGCTGGGATCTCCCGCTCCCCCAAGCTCTCTTTCCCTCGACCCTCGCCCTTCATTACCCGCACTCATGTCCAAGCTGTTCATGTAGATCTCATCCATTTCTCAGTCATTTGACAATCCCCGTGTCTTTCTTAGGGTCCTGTTTTTCAGGTAGCCTCCCTGGTGATGTGAGTAGCAGTCCAGTCATCCTTGTTCCACATCTAGTATCCTCCTATGAGTGAGTACATACCATGTTTGTCTTTCTGAGTCTGGGTTACCTCACTCAGGATGATTTTTCTATTTAAAACAAAGCAAAACATACATCTTCTTTACCAGGTGTTTTCTTCATCATTGTACATTTGCTGTTAGTAATATGTACAGAAGATTTAGTTTACCACGTTCTCCTTCCTCCACCCCTGTGTATGAGAGAGAGAGAGAGAGAGAGAGACAGAGAGAGAGAGAGAGAGAGAGAGAGAGAGAGAGAGAGAGAGAGTGAAATAGAGATGGGAGAGATGAAGGAAAAGACAAAGTGAAAATAGGGAAAAGGGATGGAAAGGAGAGTTACTAAAATGGGTGTTTTATCTAGCTGTGCTATGCAATAATTTCTATTCTGTAACAGTTGAGAATGCTTCTAGACTGCCTTTTCCCTTGCAGACAATGGTGGGAAGGGGGACAAAAAGTAATATACTTCAGGAAATAAGACTATCCTCTATGTTAGATACATATTTTATTGAAAGTTACATTTATAATATCAATAAGTTTTTGGCATATAAAAATGCAAGATGATTTTCACATAATGCCATAAACATAAAATGACTTCTTCCCAAGATAACCCATGTTGGAATACCCAGAAAATATGAGTATGTTCTCTCATATGGAGAAAAGGGAATATGCAGATGTTATCAAATTAATCATCTGGAGATGGAGATTGTGCTAGGTTATGCCATGGACCTGTGCTCACAGAGTTCCCTATAAGAGAGAGGGAAGCATAATGAACACAGTTCAGATTGAAGATGTTGACTGTCAGGCAGAGAAACCTTGAGTCCAGCTAGTTGGCAGAAACTGGAAGAAACAAATGATCAGGTTTTCCTTGGCAGCATCCAGAAGGGTGCAGTCCGGTCAACCCTGGGATTTTAGCGCAGAAAGACTTTTGCACTTGGGATTATAAAATAATAAATTTGGCCGGGCGGTGGTGGCGCACGCCTTTAATCCCAGCACTCGGGAGGCAGAGCCAGGCGGATCTCTGTGAGTTCGAGGCCAGCCTGGACTACCAAGTGAGTTCCAGGAAAGGCGCAAAGCTACACAGAGAAACCCTGTCTCGAAAAACCAAAAAAAAAAAAATAAATAAATAAAATAATAAATTTGTGTCTCATTAAGCTACTCCAGTTATGGTAACCTGCTATTACAGCAACAGAAGACTAGTATAGAAATGTGAAGTCCTTGACCCTTGCTCTGCACTCAAAGGCAAGCTTCTGTTTGGTAGACTTCATGGTTTGTAACTTCTGCTGGGAGAGGATGGCCTTGACTGCATCAGTGTTCAATCATTGCCAGAGTAGCACATTTTCTTTTCTGACTAAAAAAGGGACATTCTCACCCTTCTGAGACTTTTTAAGGAGCTCCCTTTGATAGCATTTGAGCTCTTGGGTGGGGGCTCCCAGCTCAAAGATAGTACTTAATACTTACTGAATTATCATGTGGACAAAATGGCTGCCTAATGATTACTTGACAAAGAGCAAAAGATATCCATAATCAACTAACTGGTCCAGGTCTGAGAGATCCCTTTAATTTTTGTAGATTAAAATATGCCTCACTTCAGAAGAAATGCAAGTTTAATGAGGAGTGGTTTACATGAGGAAGCACATCGTTTTGAGCCAGTGGCCTGTGGATGAAGGGACAAAGGAAAGCTACAGACATATGGTATGAAGGATTCAAGTTCTGCCAGCAAATTGCTTTGGCTGTATAAGACTGAACTCTTATTTCTCAGCTCTACGGTTTCAAGAATGTCCCTTGACATTTGTGCATGATTTTTATCTTACACTGCATGAAGAACTGAATGTATTTACCACTGAAGCTTTTGTGAGACTAGAAAGAAATGTATGAACAAAAGAATGAAGCATGGGTTCTTCTGGAAGAGCAAGTCCCCAATAATATGATATCTAGACTGACAGACTAAAGAGAAAGTGGTTTTATTTTTTATAATAAAAAAATGTGTTCATGGAATACTGAAGAAAAAAATAATTTTAATTTGCACAGAGATAAGTATGATGATATTAAGAGACAATGTTCTAAGCACAGCAACTCATATCACATATAGGGCTAGCAAACTACTCCTATTCACAGACAGACAAAATGTCCATTAATATTAATATGCTACTGGATCACACTTAAAGAAATAAGATTAAAGGGATCAAACACAGCATGAATGCAAAGTGACATGAGAATGGGGCAAGACTTGACTAGACCATAACTTAGGCCACTCCATCAGGAGACTGTAACAAGTCCACCTGCCTTTTAAGACACTGCTATTTCTAAACAGTTCAAGCCTTGAATACCTCATGTCTTAGTTAGAGTTTCTTTGCTGTGGTGAAACACCATGACCATAAACAACCTGGGGAAGAAAGAGTTTATTTCTGCTTATAGCATTCAGGTTACACTCTATTCTTTCATAAATTAGAATTTATCATCATTTAAAATATAATACTAATTGACACAAATCAGTATATCAAAAATACACAAGAAAATAAAAGAGAGATAAAAGAGGAAAGAAGGAAGAAGAAAATATAAAGAAAAAAGGAGGAAGGCAGAACAAAGAAGGGGAAGGATGAACAGAGGGATGAACTACTTGTGGCTTTATTATGAACAGATAATTACACAATCACATCCAATAGGGTAGAACATGACAAAGCAGTTATTCTGAGCAAGAACGACACTTCCTTCCAAATGTCACAATAGAAAAGCCAGCCCAAAGGAAAAACAACCATGACCAGAGAGACAAGATGAACAGTGGAGTAGCATTTTGAGGCTTTTAAACTAAGAGAGAATAGCATAACCATGCATGCCGCAGGTCAAAATTTGATCCACTTGCAAGTCTACGGGAGAAAGGAGAGAATCGCCCCTATTACAGAAAGGGAGAAAAAAATTTGAAAACATGTTTTTCAAATACAAAGAGAAAATACAGCAGACAACCAAGAGCATGCTCTGCTGCCACCAGCTGTCTAAATGTCTTCCTGTGTGTCACCTATCTTGAACTAGCATGATAACCTTTCTCAATAGGTATTACTATGAATTGGTTTTATAATTCTCATTCACTTACTAAGTAAATAAATTAGAGAAATTTTGAAGAATCAGAAAGTCATAGTCAGAATCAACACTGAATTTTGAGCCAGTTTCCAATTAACCAAGCTCAGATGATGAAATTCTAATAGTGTTTTAGAGAAAATGATCCATAACCTTCCATATAGAAGAGCACAACACTAAGTTAACTCTGACTCCAAACACACTTGCAAATTGTACCTCTTCAATCACTTAAAGCACTATGATCATTCAGATTTTAATTCAGTAGGTATTACCATGTACTGTAATACCTGTACTGCTCTCACTACCAAAGGTATTGTTGCTTAAGGGCTAAAGGGCACAATTTTAGGTAAGGAGTCCTTTGTGAATCATTTGTGTTCAATTTGAGCAAATCATTCATTGAACCCTCCTCCCCTCTATAAGTGAGACTGGGGATTGAAAGTTTCAAAACATTTAAAACTCTAATCCCCAACACATACACAAGTTCCACGCCCATCCACTGCTGTTAGCATGACACTGAGTGAATTCTATTTTGTTCATGTGCATGTTTTCACTTAGAATATTGTAATTTCTGAATGTCTCTTAAGTGAATTAAATGGCAATGCGCAATTCCCCTGGAGAGAGAAACCTTATTTACTTATTTATATCACACAATAAAGTTTTTTGGAGAGAAGAGATATATGCTTATGGGATAGTGGAAAATGTAATCATAATTATGTTCCAACTGGATAAGTAATAGACTGAATTGTGCCTAGCTACCCAATTAGCCATGATCATCAAAACTCTAGTTGCTATCTTGAAGTAACTGTTCATATTTTTTGTTGGAACATATGGAGCAACTGTAGACAGCACTGTCTGACAATTAAAATCTGAATGATCATAGTGCTTCAAGATGTCTGCTCACTAATTAGAAAAGTGATTGAAGAGGCGCAATTTGCAAGTGTGTTAGGAGTCAAAGTTAACTAGTGTTGTGCTCTTCTATATTGAAGGTTATGGACCATTTTCTCTAAAACACTATTAGAATTTCATCATCTGTTTCATGGGATTAAATTTTAGAAGACAACTATAAAACAACCGTTTGTGTTTATAAAAGACTCGCCCAAAACATGGTTACAGATGTTTCCTACTGCACAACATCAAGCAATGGAGAACTCACTGCAGGAAGTACAGAGCTGCTGCCCTGGGAGTTTGATACTTTGCTTTTCTTCCTTTAAATGAGTCTTCTGTCTGCCCTGCCTCTCCTGGAACACTAGCACAGCAGGAAGGGTATTTTAGGTTTTCTGCTAATCTCTTAAAGTTCCCATGAGGTGCTGGGTACACAGGCTTAGGAATGGATGTCTGTTCACCTCAAATACTACATTTTACCCACATCTCTTTGTTATCCTTTGGAAAACTCCTTTTACATCCTCTCTTTCCACCTCCAGTACAGTTCTTCTTTGAATGTTTCAATTTGCCTGTTGAGATAAGAATCGGTGTCCTCTAGGAAGTCAGTACAAAAACCCACGACAAATTATAAACTAATCATGTATTACCAAAGGAAAGGGAAAGGACTAGGTCAATAGCCTAGAAAAGAAACAAAATGAATTGAGTGAAAGAGTGAGCAAATGTGACCCTCATGTATGACCACTTCCTGATTAGACAAGAAACTCATGATCACCTCTCCAGTTGGACCAAGAAGGTATACAAAGGGTATGCAAAGGCCACTCACGGATTTTGCCTGTGATGCACTCAATGAGTGTCCAATCTCAAAGACTGCCTCAGTCTCCATCACGAATCTCACTGAGATCACTAAACTAGGACACAACAGCAGCATCCCTCTCTCTGCTATCCTCGCCCATGTTGGAGTTTTCCACTGAATTTATTTTGGCATTGCTTACTCCTTGTACATATTTTTCCTTCAGAGCATTAAACATGAACTCAGAAGCCACTGGCTGGGAGTAGCTTTGAGGACCATGATCATCTAGCATCCTAGTTCACCCAAAAAGAATATGAGAGCCAAGAGAGGCTCCTAGTCTTCAAATTAAATACACGGTTCCTTTGTAAAAAGAGACTTTTAAGCAGAAACATAAAGGTGAAGATGAACAGGGTCCAGAAAGGTAGTACAGGCCTATAATTTCAGTTATTCCAGATGATGAGGCAGGAGAATCAAATGTCCAAGGCCCATTGTGCTATTAAGTGCAGGTCAGCTTAGGTAACCCTGTCTCAAAACAATTAAAAAGAGCAAAAGTATGAGAGAATATTGTAGGGATGATAATCCATGCTGAACTCTACTTAGAAGAGAACAAAGGTTATTAGTAAGTGTGGAAGATAGATGAGCGATGGAGAAGTAGGCAGGAACATCAGTCCCAGCAGCAAGCATGAGTGCTCACCCAGCTAGACCCAGTTCTCACCACTGCTGTGGAAAACTTTGAACTTGGATATAAGGCTTTTCAAACTTTTCCACACAACAACAAAAGATGTGCTTCAGTGTCCCCACTTCCAAATGCTACTTGTGTTCAAATCAAATGACCCACACCATTTTCATTGGCTAAGCAGCCAATAGGATGGCTAAGAAGAGGCTCCTCCTATAGCTTCTAACAAGAGCACAAGGAACTATGTACCATACGATGGATTCACCCTAAGTCACAAAAAAAAACAACAAAAAGTAAATAAACCACAGGATTTTAAAATGTCAACACAACACGGAGTGGATTGTATAACATAATTTCCATAGTTTACAAGTGCAACATCAAAGAAAGAAGCTGAAAGAATATGTCATATTTGACTGTTCAAGCATCACAGAATTCATCTGAAAACAAGAATACCAGTGTGCCTGATAGACAGAAAAACATGTAATGTGTGGGAACTCTCATGTGTGAGTATTTATGTACGTGCGTGCATGTGTGTGTGTGTGTGTGTGTGTGTGTGTGTGTGTGTGTGTGTGCAGTGATGTGGTTTGAATTCAGTACTTAATACAGATTAGCAAAACTACTTTACCACTGAGACATCCTCAGCCCCTTCACTCAAATTTTAAGCATTCTTGCAATTGCTACTTGGCTGACAAAGCCCAAAACCATTTTAAAGAAAAATTTTCAAGTAAAGACATTTTAAAATTCACCAACTATATCACAAAGGAAGCTCCATCTTCATGGGTTATATGGTATTTGTAAATTAACCAAACTGATCTCTATATGACCAGACAGGAGAAAGCTTCATAACCACCACCAATTACCAGATGATGCAGTGATAAAAATAAAAGCTGAACATTTCAGCTCTCTGTTGAATGCTTTAACTTAGAAAAAACTCCAAAGCCCCACTATGCATATGGTGAGGAAACTGCAAGGTGATTTGCTGTTTCAAGGCAATAAGGATGAAATCTGGCTGTGTGTGGAATGACCTGGGGAAATGAGCTAAATGCAGACCCAGGGCTCCACTGTACAATACTGATTTTTTATTATAGCTCATGGGCTCAGGTATACAACACATCTAATGCCTACTTCAGTAATTGGATAATATTGCTATCCATCCCCAGGCAGGTCTCTTTGAAACCATGTGATTTTCTTCTCATGTGAGATTTATAATGGGATAGCTAGTACAGAAATAGGATTCAAGTGTTCTGAAAAGCCACTTAAATACCTTACTAAACTAAATATATGGTAATAATTCATATGCCTGTAAAAATCCATAGAAAACACTTTCCTCTACTGAACTAGCATCCATACACCTTTAATAATGGAAATGGTTAAGAAAAATGTCTTTAGTAGTCTTTGAAGGGCTGTATGAGAATATTATTAACAGTTTTAATGTGAAATATTAGTGTGCATTTATGTTGATCTTTTTCTGGGGAGATATGGCCTCATATTAGCCTTAAGGAATTAAAGATAATAGGTTAAAGTACTAAATTCAGCAAAGATATGGATTGAATGGCCACAGATAAACACATTGCTAACCCCATAAAAATTGCCACACATTGCCTGAAAGATGAGAAGAGACAAAGGGAGACTGGAGGGTCCAGGCTGACTTGTGCACAAGAACTCTACTGTGCTCTGCATTACCCTCACCTGAGGTGCCGCCAACGGAACGTGACATGGAAAAACTGCCATTTGAATTTCTTTCAGATGAAGAAATGAGGTTCAACCCTCCTTACTCCAGTCGAGCAGCGTCACTGATGGTGTCTTTGTGGGGTATTTTATTTTCATCACATGCTTTTAAGTATTGGGGTATTAATAAATACTTCCATGATTAAACTCCTTTACCAACTATGTTTTTCTAGTAGAACATGACATTATTCAACTATGCATTAACCTAACGGTGAATATATAAACTACAAAGATAAACAAGATTCTTCAGTCCAGTTGGATGACATCAGTTCAAAATATCCTACATTCTATGAATAACAAAAAGAAAGGATTTGAAGGATTCAAATATAAAGTAATAAGAAAGTTTTATTAGTACAATGGGCATACATTACTTATAAATGTACACGTTATTGTATGTTACTTTTAAATATTTAGAAGTTTAAAAAGTAATGTCTGTAATACATGTATTGATTATTACACCGTTCCCCATAAATATGTACAACAGTAAGAATAAAAATGATAAGTCAATCACATATTAAGAAACATCTATGGGTAAACACTTAATATTTAAATTTCCTACATACATATTAGAAATAATATTTACAAATAGAAGAAAAACAAAGGTTATGCAGTGAGAAGTAGCACACAAATAGTAACATGTTAACACGGTAATAATATGAACAAAATTGGAAATAAGCAGTCTAGAAATGTGAAAGTTTTATACTACAAAAGAAGGCAGTATCTATGGTAACAATTACTAAATAAAAATACTTATAAATACTTCCTATGCTACTGAAAAATCCTTGAGAATAGAAATCACTTATAACCTTTATGTTAAAACTACAGGCAATCTTGCCTATTAAATATAAGATTGGGAACTCTCAAAAACATCCAATCAGACTACTGTCTTAGCTGGTTTAGACTCTATTCCAGAAAGAAATGGTTAGTTAATATTATGCTACCTGCTTATGTGCTTATATTTGTAAGTAAAAAGAAGGAAAAATACTGAGGATTTTGAAAAATATTACTGAAAATTCATATAGATTATCAAATTCAAAATAACTTTATAGAGAAGATCATGAAAAAATTTATGTCATATATTATAATCAATACTTAATTATTTACAGTAATGCAGCTAAAAAAGAGACACCTTCCTTGTAAAAAAATTTGCAAAAATGTGGGGAAAATGAACATCTGGCTTAAAGATTGAAGCACAGACAAAAATAAAAAGAAATTACAAACAAGGCAATAAACTCAAAAATTTTTATGTTGGGGATGTCTTGTGGGAAGTAGGTGTGAGGGGCTAAAAAATGTATATAATAAAGTTGAACTCTGGATATTATTGAAGCCTCACAGGGCTGGAGACAGTAGTAATATACACATAGGTTCAGAAAAATTGATCTCAGGCATACGAGCAGCAGGGAGCTGAGGGTAATTCATCTGCACAGCTCTAGACTTTTGGGGTGGACATTTGGAGCTGTGGACCTTGAATACACTCTGGCAAGCTGTTCCAAGGAAGCTTTATGTATGGGGAATGTATGATAAAACATAATGCTGTTAAATTCTAAACCTAACGACTTCAGTTAAATTGGTATTAGCAGAGAAATTTAACAAGATTAAGTAAATCATTTAATAAAAGAGTTTTAAATTAATGAGCTAAATAGAGTACAAGATATTAAAATTATGAAAGAATAAACTAGCAGCAGACAGAAATACTAAGTCTGAATGCAAAGTAATAACATCAAAACTGGGACTTAATGAAAATAACCATACAAACACAAATTCTCAAATTAAGAAAAAGACCCGAAGTAACAAAGAAAATCGAGTACTCAAAATGGCATGAAACTATGAGGGATTTTTTTGTTGTGATAGATTATCATGAGAACCTCATTACAAATAGCTAAAAAGCCAAAATGTAAAGAAGTATCCATGAAAAGCAAAATACAAAGGCTAGCCCCCAAACTACATCATGTTCCATATAATTCGCACACTGTAAGGCTGAGAGAACAGTTATGAATAGGGGAGAAAAGAAGAGAAAGAGGAAAAATCTAGAGAGAAAGAAAGGAGAGAGGGGGAGAAGAAGAAGATGGACTGCATCAGCATGACTCTTTGGGATTTGACTTTTAGCTAGAAATATAAAAGATCTCCCAATGGATGCTCAAACAAACCAGAACTGTCCTGCTGCATCTCTTAAACATGGGGCTGGCTCAGCTCTGTGCTCCCACGTAGTCAAAGCTTGCCCTTGTCTCTGTAGTCTAAGATAAGGGACGGATCTGAGCCAGCAGAGAAAAATCTAACAAAACCAGATAAAAACAACACAATAAAATAAATATATGAATTCCTGTGAAAATATCTTAGATAAAATATTAATAAATTGAAGATCTATGTACCCACACAAAGAATATCCATGCTTGGAGTGTAAGAAAAGTGCTACAAACACAGGTGAGGAAGGGGGGGATTATGTGGTAAGCTGTCAGAGACAAATGGTCATTCACCCAAAAAATAAACAATCCATGTCATGTTTTTCTATCATGAATAGAAATGAGTATCAGTTCTGCTAAGGGAATATAAGAGCCTTCTGTTTTAATTTCAAGCTTTTCAAGCAAGCAGGCCTCATGATGCCCAGGCTGCTCTCTAACCCCCATAATTTCACTTCCTGCCTCAGCCTCCAGAGTAGTGGGTGCATGTAGGTCTTTTAGGAAGCAAAAGAACAACGTCAACATTAAAGACTGTAAAACACACAGCACTGAACAGCTGCATCAGATGAATCTGAACAGCCTCCTACTGTCCTCACTCTGCCTGGGAAGATGTGGAATGACTTAGGTCCAGAGAGTTCTCCAAACAAGTTAAGAACTACTGTCAATTTTCACACCATTCAAACCCTGAAGAGCATGAGATAAGAACCAGATCTACAGACAGTCTTTAATTGAAAAAAAAAGTGTGAATGTAAACACCATCTCTGAGGTATATCAACCTGTGCTGGTTTGAGTAACAATGGCCCTCACAGGCATATTGATTTGAATGTTTGGACCCCAATTGGTGGAATTGTTTGAGAGGGATTAGAAGACATAGCCTTGTTGAAGGAGACGTGTCACTGGGGCTAGGCTCTAAGGTTTGAAAAGCCCATGCCATTCCCAGTTAGCTTGCTTGCATTCTCCCCTAACCCCACCCCTGTCCTGCTACCTTTATAGTTATTGTCTTAATATGTAACCTCTCAGCTTCTGCCCCCATACCGTGCCTATGTGCCTGCTGCCCTGCTCCCCAAGATGATGGTTGTGGACTCACCCTCTGAAACCACATAAACAAGCTCTCAATAAGCTTGATCATGGATCCTCTTCACAGCAACAGAAAAGTAACTAAGACAACCATCTATAGCTTTAAAAATAAACAGAAAAAATCCTGAATAAAGCATAATTTGCTGCATAAAGGGAAGCCAACATAAACATACAATTCACTGTTCAGTCACAACTAAAGAATTAGGGAACACTGAGGACCGTGCCATGCTTTTTATCCCAAGGAAGCATTCATTGAAATAAGTTTTTTCAAAGACAGAAGCAGATACTACAAATAAGAATCTGCCTGATGTCAAAAATTCCTGAAAGAGAAACATGGCAGTATGCACAGGGAACTGGTAAGGTTTTACAAATATGATACACTGGGTTCTAACCTTGCAAACGGAGAAGAACTTAGTGCTCCAACTCTGTTGTCTGCACTAAGTAGCCACTGCAGAATACTGACGCTGACAGCGGGGAGAGCACATGCAGAGCCTGTGGCAGACGCCACAGCTTCTGGAGGGCACAGACAGGGAGCTTCCCAATTACCCACACACACTTCTCACAGAGAACACCTCTTAGTGATCTGGAGCTGCCTGAAATCAGCATCAGTGCAAGTAGCCTTGTTCTGTTTCTGGTGTTCATGCTGAAGCTAGCTACTGGAGAGAGTGTGGGGTCCCCAGAGCATCCTCAGAACTCGGCTTCAGGCTCCTAGTCCGCGTCAGACTGAAGCACCTTAACCTTTAGCGGCTTCCTCCTTTGGCGGTCTGCATCTGTTTACAGACTGAAATATCTACCCTAATCTCTTAGGCACATAGAAAATTGCTGCACCTAGCTAAAAAATATCATTTTATAAATTAAAACAAGTGAGCTAGGCGGTGGTAGCACACGCCTTTAATCCCACCACTTGGGAGGTAGAGGCAGGAGGATCTCTGTGAGTTCAAGGCCAGCCTGGTCTACATCTGGGACAGCCAGAACAGAGAAACCTTGTCTTAAAAACCAAAAAATAAAATAAAAAAACAAGTGAAAAATTGTCACTTGTGATGATTTCTTTTTTTAATTTAATACTTTTTAAAAGAACTTCGTACATGAACTCTGTATCTGCAACACTCCTGCTCCACTTCTTTTCCTCCAGCTTCTTCTGTGCACATCTCCAAAATTCATAATCTCTTCTTTAATTATTATTGTTATATTTATATATGTACATATAAAGATATACACAAATGTATCTACAATCTGCTGCAGTCATTCATCTCTGCTCATGTTGCTTTCTTTTTACTTCTTTTGACACAAAATTTGGTATCAATGTGTTAGCATATAAAGTAATTAAAATCGGTACATATAATTCATGTCATTTCTACTAAATCTTAAAAAAAAACTCCTTCTTTCTCACTTTCACTCTTTGCTTTTGAGAAATATTCTCCAAAGTATTCAGAGTCCATACATATTAAGTATCATCTACCTACTAGCCAGTTACATAAAACTGATCCCAGACTGCCTTGTGTTGGTCAGGATTTTACCAAATGGAAAAAAAAAGGCCACTCTAGTTCATCTAAGGAAGTGATACACAGTTAGTTGTACATTCTATAAGAGAGCTACAGGTACAGAATTGGAAATGAGTTTTCAAGAGTCGCTTCACAAGGTCAAATTCTGCTGCCAAGAAAGAAACTACTTATGACACTCATAGAATTAAAAAAAAATTACTGACTTCAGAGCCACACAGCCTCTGCCCTGATCTGAAAACATGGGTCACAATGCGTGATCCAGGACAAAGACACCACTATGCTTCTTAGCAGCAAAACAGACCCACACCCCAACTCTCCAGAATGACTCAGTTCCCACTCTGAGACACCTAGGAGCTAAGAATCTTGGTCAGATTAAAAGAAACAGAGAGTACCTACAAAATGTACCTGTAGAGAAAGGTTTGGACCATGAAAGACTTTAGACCACTCAGTAGGCAGCCCCACCTCCAACAACAACCTCAAAAGCAGAGGACTTCAGAACCACAGAGTCAAAGATACTAAAAAATAAGACAAAAGTGTGGACAGATGTGATAATTTATTCATGTGAAAAGAACTTATTTAATCCTCCTCATTGTAAGGAATTGACCCATACAGTTGTGAGGGCAGGAACAACAGCCGTGTGGGCATGTAGGTGAGAACTCATATTGCAGTATTGAATTGTCTGTCCATGGGGCCAACTTGGAAATCGAAAACTCGGGGATGATTTCAGTATGCGAAACCTAAGGCAAAGCTTTTTCTTCTCTAGGATGCTTTAGTTTTGGGTCTAAAGTCTTCTTTCAATTAACTGAATGAGGTGTGTGTGTGTGTGTGTGTGTGTGTGTGTGTGTGTGTGTGTGTGTGTAAGACAAAGAGAGTGCATACACACACACACACACACTGATGATAACATTTTATTTAAAATTAGATGATTATCGCCAGGCGGTGGTGGCGCACGCCTTTAATCCCAGCACTTGGGAGGCAGAGCCAGGCGGATCTCTGTGAGTTCGAGGCCAGCCTGAGCTACCAAGTGAGTTCCAGGAAAGGCGCAAAGCTACACAGAGAAACCCTGTCTCGAAAAACCAAATAAATAAATAAATAAAATTAGATGATTATCAACAAATGCCTTCATCACAAGACCTAAAACAGAATATTCCCAGACAGCAAGCCAACTCACCAAGATAATGTACAATTTTAATAATCACAGATGGAAAATCCCCCACATGGTGGTATAAAAAAATTATATAAATTTGCTTCAAACCCTCAGCAAAGTTTTTTTTTAAGAAATTTACATAGCTATTAAAAGATTTTTATAGAAAAGGACATTAAATATAAATATAAACAGAATTCCAAACAATTTTGAAAAGAAAAAAGATGAACATTAAAGGCAAAGTCCTGGATATCACTGTGGATGACTTAGAAGTTTACAAGGACAGGTATGTCCCAGTCTTCATTATGGTAATCAGATAGCTTGCATTGTAATTAGATTTGTATTCAATGATGCTAACTAAAGCTGAGCAGAAAAGCACCACGGATCAGTCATAGAAACAGAACCTAGGAGACTTCAATTCTAATGTTGCAAATGACTAAATACAATTAAATATATGTCCAATTACTTGGCATTAAATACCCAGCCTAGACTTCTTTCCAACAGGAAGAAGAATTTGAAAATGACAGCCTTTTAAATTTTAGCCACCTCTTTGCTAAATTTGTGGATTTCAAAAGGTGCTTCTACCCATTTTCACAGGCTTCACTGGAACATCATAAAAACACAACACATTCAAATGAAAGACAATGAAATGAGTCACCCTCCAGTGGGATAAAAATAGAATGAACCTGACAAACATCATCTGCAATAAAATTAGCTCAGCAGTAGGCAGTGAGGAGGAAAAAAGTATTAATTTTCATTAAAGAAAAGTAATGTGAAATGAAGAGGGAGTCGTTTGAGGGATCCAAAATAGTAAGGTTCACTAACATGAGGACAGGGTACATCCAGTGAAATAAGAATTATCCCAGGCTAATTTCCATACCATCTAATCAAAATAAATGTCTTTTAATAAATATGACTGATTAATCATGAATCAATTCTAAAATGCAGGTAATTCTTCTTGGTGTTAATTAGAGGGAAATTTTACCTTATGAAAACCATGCAGGGCCTCTTGGAGTGGGATGTGTAGGCTTTAATGTCCCATAAATTTCACAAAAATAATATAAATTACTATTACAATTATACATAGAATAATGAACTGAAATATTAATTATATAAACTCTATGGTATAACAAACATTTCCCCCTAATGTAAGTGAACATTCTACAATGATAATGAATATTCTTGATCTGTCCATCTCTGTACTGCTGGATAGAGATTGTATTGCTATCGTCCATTGCCCCAAATGACAACATTGTTGCTTATCCCCTGTAAGCTTAACAGAGAACAGCAACAACAACAAAAGAACTATGCTATTTTTTATAAACATTTCAAATCAATAAACCAAACTGCCTGCTTCTGTGTGGGCCGTGCCAATGGAAGACATTTATTGTGTTTCGTTTTCCTTAATGCATTACATGATTTTGGAAGGAACAAAGCTTAAGACATGCTGGTTCTCGTGTTTAGGCATGGGGACAAAAAGAAAAACTCAAGTGGAAAATTACAGCCCCACAAGAGTAAGATCCCGGTATGGACATGCCGGAGAGTCCTGATAAGCTAAGCAATGCCAACAGATCCTTACTGTGGGATGTTCTATATGGCAAATGTGTTGTTGATTAGTCAATAAATAAAACACTGATTGGCCATTGGCTAGGCAGGAAGTATAGGCGGGACAAGGAGGAAAATAAAGCTGGAAAATGGAAGACTGAGTCAGAGAGACACTGCCAGCCACCATGATGAGAAATAGCATGTGAAGATGCTGGTAAGCCACGAGCCATGTGGCAAGGTATAGATTAATGAAAATGGATTAATTTAAGCTATAAGAACAGTTAACAAGAAGCCTGTCACGGCTATACAGTTTGTAACCAATATAAGTCTCTGTGTTTACTTGGTCGGGTCTGAACTGCTGTGGGACTGGCGGGTGACAGAGATTTGTCCTGACTGTGGGCCAGGCAAAAAAACATTAACAACAGATCCTGATGCCATTTTGTTTGTTTCTTTCTGGAGAAGGGAGAGATGTGATGAGGATATTGGAAAGGGGCATTAATGTGGAGAAGAGTCCAAGCAGAGAGACCTGCGCATACAAAAACATGGCAGACAAGAAAAAGCCCTTGGGAGGCATTTAACTCACTGCCAACAGCAAAGGTAGGATTGCCTTGGCCCCCTCTGCAGGGCTGAGAAGACTGTCCTGGGGAACAGAAGCTGAGAGGGTCTCATACCACATTTAAGATACTGCATTTTTTCTGAAATACATGAGAGACTATT